>NW_026136711.1:23832454-24142454 GCF_905237075.1 Dicentrarchus labrax | reverse complement strand
AAATTTGTACAGAAAATGGGACTAATTACTGGTTAACAAGAAATTGGTTGCTAATATGCTTTTTATTCTTACATTCTTTTATTTAAGCAGTAGTTTGACATTTTGGAAATGTCAAACTGAGAGTTACATGAGAAGATAGCACTCCTTTATCTGTACTGGAAATGAGAAGTAACCTCCAGCAGCCACTTAGGTTAGCTTAGCTCAGCACAAAGACTGAACATGGGGGAAACAGCTAGCCTGGCTTTTTCCAAAAGTAACAAAGTCTGCCAACCAGCACCTGTAAAGCTCATTTAATAACACATATCTATAAGTGTCATGGTGACATGTTGTGATTTTACAGGGGGTTTCTGTGCTGGACTATTTCTTGGCAGCAACTTCCTGGAGTCACCACGGGGTTGCCAAACAACCAGTGGAGATTTCAGGAAGTAACTGCACTCAACCAAGAAGTAGTCCAGTCTTTATGCTGCACTATGCTAATCATCTCCTGGCTGTAAGTTCATATTTAGTACAGACATGAGAGTGTTATCATTCTTCTCATCTTAGTTCTTTTAAATGTCTTTTAAGTGCACTTTATTCTCTTAACTCTATAATATTTTTTTCTTAAATTTGGTGCACCCCATTATTATGGACTGTATCGCACATATTTTTAAACTTATGAAATTTGACAGACCATTAGTGTAGTTTAATAAAATAATTATTATTATTATTATTATTATTATTATTATTATTATTACGAATGACTTCCAAAATGAACAAACAATTCATCAATTCTTTCTAAGATTGTAGTCACTTGTTAACACACATGAAAAGGTATAGAAATACACACACACGCACACACACACGCTCTCTTCTACCCTTCTCTCCTTACTACTATACATTACTAACTGTTGAGCTACAAAGTTTAATATAACCAGATCTAAAAGAAGATAACTAAATAAATGCTCCTGCACCAAGCTGCCATATACTGTAAATGCATTTATGTGTCTTTACTGTGAGTGTGATGTATGAAATCATTTCACGGCCAAGTGGAAACCAGCATGTATGCGTTTCCCACAGGCCCACTCTAATCAGTGCTCCTCCAACCGTATACACACCACACGGTTGCACCTTAATACCAGTTTACTGAGCTGGCTTTTTAATTCTCTCCGTTACTCTCGCTTGCTCGCACCGACTCTCCGGCACCCATCTGTCTGTTCTCTCTCTCTCTCTCTCTCTCTCTCTCTCTCTCTCATATATTCTGTTTCTCTGTTTGCTTTGTGCACTTTTCTCTGTCACCCTGTCATCTCTTTCCCTCCTTCTTCACATGGTAAAGTGTTGGGGGCTGGCAGCAACTCAGCCTTACACAACGTGACACTCATTTTACTTTAGTGACTCACACAGACAATATTGTCAATATTGCTGCTTGGTTGGTTGTTTTTTCTTTTTAATCTTTACATTAGGAATATTTGGATTTATTTAATAAAGATTGCTTATGCGGTTACGGGTTTTTGCCCCGCCTTTTCCAGTTGTTTAGTTTGTAGCGTGAAGGAATCAGTGGCTACGGTAAGCACATGATACCCGAAGATGAATACTACATTAAGGTTGTCACATCATGTGAAATTCTGTCACTCTGTGTTACTATGCTGTCAAATTCATATTGGAGTAATTATGGTGTGTACATTATCAGAGTAAATTAAACTATGTTCATTTTAAATTTCCATCTTTCAACATTAGTGTGTAAGAGCACAAATATTTATTCATGCCTCAACTTCAACACTAAGTGGAAAAATCAATAAAGATTTCACAACTGCCTACTTTTGTCTAATATTTGAGTGGCAGTTAATATTAAATATTTGCTCAAATGTTAAAATTTTGATATTTGTGCTCAAATACACAATGGTGGAGCCATTCATAGGGTTGGCCAGCCTCAGGGCAGTACTCACTTTGGAGTGGCACAGAAATTAGTGTCTTGTTCAGGTTTTTCTGCATGGCAGCCGTATACAAACCACACAGCTTCACCTTAACACCAGTTTACTGAGCTGCCTTTTTCATTTTCTCCGTTAAGCTCGCTCACTTGCACCAACTCTCCAGCACCCATCTGTCTGTCTGTCTGTTCTCTCTCTCTCTCATATTCTGTTTCTCTGTTTGCTTTGTGCACTTTTCTCTGTCACCCTGTCATCTCTTTCCCTCCTTCTTCACATGGTAAAGTGTTCGGGGCTGGCAGCAACTCAGCCTAACACAACGTGACACTTATTTTACTTCAGTGACTCACACAGACAATATTGTCAATACGGCAGCTTGTTTTTTTTCTTTTTAATCTTTAAATTAGTAATGTTTGTATTTAATTCATAGAGGTTGCTCATGCTGTTTTCAGTTGTATAGTTTGTAGCATGGGGCTGAAGGAGTCTTACTCAATGGCTACAGTAAGCACATGATATCAGAAGATCAATACTACCTTACCTCGTCCACACAGCATGCTCGTGGAAAAAATAGGTGAGACCTCTACTTTCTAGTGAAGCATTGCTGTAACCATAACTGAGACACGCGCTGTGGCTGCTCTAAACTGTTAATATGGGCGCCAAAATATAACAAAAATAAAAAGCCATTCGACAACACACCCACACTGCTCACGCATGCACTGTGTATCGGGCTTCATGATCGTCATGTAATATGAAATTATGTCACTCTGTGCTACTATTCTGTCAAATTCACAAGAGCACAAATATTTAATTTAAGCCTTAACTTCAACACTGCAAGTGGAAAGTTAACAACATTTTGGAACTGCCTGCTGTACATACTCAGATGATTGATTTTAAAAAGACCAATATTAGTCAACATTAGATATTTGGAATATTTGGATATAAGGAAAATTTGATATTTGTGCTCAAATACACAGTGATGGAGCCAGACAGTTCAATTTTTTTCTGCATAGTATGGTGCTATACAGAGGTTAGATTATGATGTTTGCTCATGCCCAAAACATGTGTATCTAGAATAATTATCATCAGCTTTCACTACTTTTGTAGCTTGAATATGAATGTCTGCCGGAGTTTGCTTGGTCTGTTTCTATTCTTACTTTCATCAATAAGAGCTTTTTGCATCACTGTTAATGACGAAGTCAGACTGATATTTGCTTATTTATGTATGGGACAAAACAATGACACAACATGTGTCTGATCTCCCCTCAGACTACAGCAGCGAGTGAGTTGAGGTGGGTTTGGGAGGAGCAGTACAGAGAGATGGGTGCACTGGGAGAAATGGTTCAGCTCAAGAAAAAAATTACCCAAAATATGCTGCTGTATATGGTGGGCAAGTGGGGTTGCCAGACATTGGTCTCCACCTGTGCAAATATATGCTGAATCACCCTGATTTGCTCACTTACTTGAGGGAACCCTATTATAAATAGATTTGTTTGTCTGGCTTTTAATCACTGTTGATGATTAATAGTCAGTCTTTTTCGTATGTGCTGCATACGAAAATCCTCTATCCATAAACCTTCAATTCAGATAAGGGAAAAACTCTGTAGGCCTAGATTCATAAATGTAATTAAACTAAGGGTGGTATATGAGGCAGTCTTGCTTGTCAAAATTATCTGAAAACT
This sequence comes from Dicentrarchus labrax, assembly GCF_905237075.1. Taxonomy (NCBI): domain Eukaryota; kingdom Metazoa; phylum Chordata; class Actinopteri; family Moronidae; genus Dicentrarchus; species Dicentrarchus labrax. The sequence goes on along the minus strand of NW_026136711.1, from coordinate 24,138,874 downwards.
AGGTCAGTCTTTAGAAACATCAAAACAGTTCTGTGATCAGTTCAACATGTAGCTTGAACTCTCCTGTTGTCCTCTGCCTCTGTGGTTTTTTTAGGTCCTGGTGTTGCTGGATGTCTCCCCGGATCAGTCCATGCTGGATGAAGGCGTTGCCCGAGAGGTCATCAACCGCATTCAGAAACTACGCAAGAAGGTGGGACAATTATTTCAGGAGCACTACTAGCTTTGGAAACGAGAGTGACAGATAACACACCACTCGTGAATTTTACAATCCAGTGTCTAATGAGTTGAATATGACACGGTTTGCCAACACAAGTAATCAGGGCTGTGCCAGGGTGAACAAAACATGTCACTGAGGCAGTTGAGGAGTTGTGCTGAAAGACAAAATACCATTCAAGGCTGTTGCATAGTGTGTAATGGATGACAGTTGGGCAGGGGAAAATTGACTGAGTACGAGAAGCATTTAGGAACATGACGCATTAGGACTGAAAGAAATTCTGTGGTATTTTAAAGGATGACGACAACCTGCACATCCTCTCCTGGCACAGTTCTGTCCCACTGCAGGATCTCCAGAATTAGAAATACACAACAAAATACAGTATTTGTCGTTTTATCTGTAAACAGTATTTTTGTCAGTGATCTTTGGTCTTAAACCTCCTAATCCTGACAGTATCCTTACCACACACCTCTTCCTCCTCAATTACTATGATCAATATAGTAGATCTAAATGTTGCTTAATCTTGGTTTACAGTCTTGTCATGCCAATCTAATTATTATATATGAATTAGAAAAATTGGAAATGTGATGTCGAAGGTGGGTTTCTTTTTACCTTTCAGGAAAAGATAAACGAGTAAATGTGCAACAACATCAAAAGAAAGGTAAAATAAAATGAGCTAGTGAAAGATAAATAGCAGGGTTAAATACATTTAAAGTTTTAATTCAAAGGTCCAATGTGTAACATTTAGGAGGATCTATTGGCAGAAATGGAAAATAATATTCACAAGTGTGTTTTCATTAGCGTATAATAGGAATTACTGTGTTCGTGTTACCTTAGAATGAACCCACGGAGTCTGCCATGTTGAACCGCCATGTTTCTACATAACCCCTGGGAACATTAAAACCAAACACTGACTCTAGATAGGGCCTTTTGCATTTTGGCGAGTTTTGTAGCCACCGTTGTTTCTCCTACACACTTGGAACTGGAGGGTGAGGCGAGGGGCTTGTAATCTTCTACTACACAGCTCGATGCTACTGAATCCTACACACTGGTTCTTTAAGTTTTAAAGTGGTGTTGGAGAGAATAGAGTATAAGCTTTATATTATTTGTAACACTCAATTTGAATTATTTAACCAAAAATATTATTTATTGATTTATCCAGTGATATTTGTAACCTTTTACTCCAATTTGTCAGTTTCAGGCTCCATGATGGACCATTGGTCGGACGAAAAAGTAATTTGATGACATCATGTGCTCTCAAAGACTTTTCACTCTTTCTGACATTTGATTAGACCAAACTATTAATTGATAGTGAATGTAATCATTAGTTACAGCCCTACGATATAGACCAAGCAGAGAAAATTAACTGTATTTTTTGGTAACATATCCCTCCCTTTGATCCCCCCTTCCTCTTTATGTCCCATGCTAATTTTGTCAGGGCAGTTTTGAAATCTTTCCACTGCAGCGTCACAGTTAGAAGTTTCTCCATCATAAGGCAGGCTTAATGGAAGCTTAATTACAGTCTGGCCCCTTTCAGATTCTAATGTTGGAGCTTTGAAGTGGTCTGGGGAGTAAAGACGGATTAGCCAACAGCCCCTTGTTTTCACAAGCAACAAACAGTTTTTTCCATCCCCCTATAGCAGTGGTGTGCACTGGCTCCCGGCCAGGCTAAATTCCTCCAGTTATTTCAAACTGAGATCTGTTAGGAATTTTCCACCCCGGGGATGGGAATTAATTTTTAACAATTCTTTTTACATGTTTGGTAGTAGTTTGTAGATGTGCATGTGCGTCTTTATCGGTGTTCATGTGGGTGTTTGTGTTTTGTTTGTGCATATACAGGGTTGAGAAACAGGGGTCAGCATTTCATTTTTGGTTTGTTTGTTTTATTGGACTGCTCACAAACTGGAGATCTCTGTGGCACTATCTGACATGTTCTCTCTCTCTCACACACATACACACACTGTACCAGCCCCTTCAGGGTAGGGTCAGTACCTTGACTTGGCAGGAAAAGCCTATAAACCTTCCTCCATTGATTGACTGCTCCTCTGTATCCAGCTAACGTTATTCCTCTGCCCTTGAGCTACACACTGCAATTGGAGAGTGTTTTTGTGTGTGTGTGTGTGTGTGTGTGTGTGTGTGTGTGTGTGTGTGTGTGTGTGTACTACACAGTCAATGTATGTGTGTATGCCTGTGCACATGTGTGCATTGCTGCACACTGCAGATTAGGATGAGATCAATGTGTTTGAATGTGTCAAGGTTAGAGGAAGCTGGCAGCACACAATGCCAAAATAGATGGGCTTTCATCCAATAAAAAAACTCCCCTTGTTCCCTTCTGCCTTTATTTGCTCCTATACTGTCTGTTTTTTGCTTTTTAATCCCTCTCTTCTTTTGTTTGCCCTTTTCCCCACCCAACTTCCTTTTTTAGCTAATTGTTTCTTCCAGATTTCATTTTCTTTTAAAAGAGAAAAATGCTTTGAAGAGAACTACTTTTCCCAAAATTGTGATTAGTTGTGTCCTTGGCAATCATTTGTTTTAATTGGATAGCAGATTTCTCTAAATCAAACCACAGATTATTGTCCATTGTTGTTTGAAGAGCTATTCAAGCAGTACCTTTAGCATATTTACTCACTTATGGTTTGCAGTTCCTGGTGTCTTAAAGCTTTTCTTATAAAGCTGAAACTGTTGTTTGTTTACACATTAAAACCCACTGCCTACTGTATCTCTCAATCCCTTGTTTCTCAGGGCCATTTGGTGCCATCAGATGAGATAACGGTGTACTACCGCTGCCAGCCAGATGGGGAGTACTTGGACTCTGTGATCCAGGCTCACACTGACTTTATCCTGGCTACCACCAAGGCTCCACTGTTGCCCTTCCCTGTCCCCAAGACTGCCAGCGTCATCATAGAAGAAAAGACTCAGGTATGAAAGCACACCTCAGGGCAAGCAAGATTATTGGTTGCCATACTATGATACAAGTTCAGTTTGTGCCACAGCCTTTCAACATTTATGAAAACGTGTGATACTTTGGTGTGGAGTTGGTTGATTTTATACCTTAAATGTTCTTAGGACCTTTTTATGATGAGATTTTTGTCTCTACTTGGTGATTCCCAAATGACCGCTTTGTAATGTACATTTTTAGTTTAAAGGAATGAGGACATAGGTCAGTGTCTCTCTCTCTTTTTGCCTCTTCCATGGTCTTTTTCTTCCTTGTTGCAGCTAAAGGGCTCAGACTTGGAGTTAACCATAGTAAAGGGATCTTCAGCCCCTCGGGCTCCTCTAAATGGACCAGCTTGCGCCTATGTGAACCTCAGGGTGAAAGTCAACAACAAAGAACAAGGTAGCACATGGAAAGTCTGTTTTTCCAGCCAGAAAAGATCTAACAAGAATGTGTTGAACTGTTAAACTGTCAATATATTTTACCCTTAAGTTATTTTGCCATTCAACTTTTAAATGTTGAGATAATAGGAGTATGTACCACAACCATTGACTACATTAGTAATCCTGTCTGACTGGTTTCCTCTTCAGAGGGGGTGGTGCTGTTGGAGAATCCCAAAGGTGATAACAGACTAAACTTGGACAAGCTGAAGAAAGTGAGCCGCAGCATCTTTGGAACCAATAACAGCCAGCTCAGATTCTTCAATGGCGCGACTGGTGAGAACTGATTTTTGCCCCTCAGAGAGACATATGTCTGCCATCTCCTATCACTTGAGTGACCGCTGGTTATCCAATAGTCACCTTCTTCAACTCATGTGAAGACTACAGTATTTAAATATAGGTGCTAGCTGTTTCTTGTAATTAACTATGCAACCCCAAAACTGACAAAACACAGTGAAGAGTTATCAAAAATATAATGAATACACAGAGTAGATAATACTGTTAGTTATATAATTAAAGGCCAGTCCACACTGTCCACATGAGCCATGCATCTTTTTCATCTTTATCATCATCTCTGTATTTCAGATTAAAAGCTCTCCTGCCTTTCTGTGGACAGAATCCATTCAAGGCTTTTATTGTATTGTGTTGTATTGTATTGAAGGCAAACTCAGTATAGAAAGATGGGGCTGGCAGCAGCAGAGACACTCTCTGTGTGTACACCGCAGGTGTGCGAGCCATTCAGCGTGGTTGCTGTCACACACTGCTCACACATGCTGTGTGTATGAGGGGTTATACTTTTCCTTTATCGCCATTCAGTTGATAAATGTTGTTTTATGATATTACTTTTCTATCTTTAACATTTCGTGGCACACAACAGTTTACGTTTTACCTGTTTTTCCTCACACAGTATTCATGATTTTCCTGTTGCCTGTATGATAATGACTTCAACATGTACATGGAGGTTTCAGAGCACAGGATTGGTCCAGGGCTTGTGTTTCTATGTGTAACTGGACTGTGCTATTAGCTTGCCAAAATGAAAAGACTGGTAGCTAAACACACTAAGCTGCAGCTAACCTTTGCCATAAAACTACAGTTGCCTGTGCAGTAAGACTTGACGTTTTGACAGTTTAGGAGCTCTGTAGTAACCCAGATAAAATTCTGTGTGCGTTTGTGTTTTCAATACAGAGTTGACCAGCAAAATGGACCTTCAGGCCCTGAGCGGTAAAACTTTGTCAGTGACTTCAAGCTCTTCCTCCCCTGGCCCCGTCCCCACCACCGACACCCCCCTGTGTCCTTACGTGAACCTGCTGCTCTGCAACGCACAACCAGCTGGTGAGAAACACACACAAACACACACAGAGCCATGCACAACTGATAAGTCAGTCCTTCCAACTGTTATAAGCCTGCCATTACTCTTTTTAATTATAATCAACAAATCCCCTGGAGAGACCAAAACCAACAATGAATTTATCCTGCTGACAAGTTTTGTCTGTGTAGTCCAAGCTTTATTAAATGTTATGCGTGTAGCATCATAGCTCCAACGGATCTGGCCCTTTGGTTTTGACACACTACTCACTGTCTGACACAGACACTGTACATTTCTGTCACCCGCTGCAAACCAGATTCCCCCTTTGTATTGATAAAGATTGATTTATTGATTGATACATTTATTTGCTTACTTTCTGAGACTTAGCTGATAAAACCAATACCACTCTCGTGCCTAAACAGAAGATATAAAGCAAGTCAGTTGACTTAGCTTAGCACAGAAACTAGAGGGGGGGAAACGGCTAGCCCGGTGCTAGCCAGAGAAATTGTCCAATCCAATGAGGATTAAAAAAAATATCTATAACAAGTTCATTGCTGAGATCTAGAGGGGCTGGTTAGCTTTCAACAGAACCAGGCTAGCTGTTTTTTGCTGTTTTGAGTTTCTATTCTAAGCTAACGGCTACTGGCTGCTGGTTGTAGTTTTACCATACAGCCAAGAAAGCCAATAAGTGTTTTTCCCTAAAGGTTGACCTATTCCTACTTTATATACTGTTGGGTAGTTTAAACTATATCAAGTTATCATACTTGATGTATAAAATCAGAATATTTACAGTAACAAGAAACTATAGCTGTCAAATAAATGTACATGGTCATTTTCTACCAATTACATTGATTGTGTGTTGAGTCCAGTGTTTATTGTACTGAAGGAAATTTACTAAAATCCAGCTTTATCCTTTAAGTCATTCAGACTCAACCCCTTTCACCTTGCCCCTCTACTCCTATATCTAGGAATTGATCAGCCAGGTTCTCTCTATCTCTCATCCTCTCTTTTTGATCTATCATTCCTCCTCTCGGTCTCCTCCCTTTTCCCATGGCTAGGCTTACCTTCCTTCCCTTCACATACCTTCCCAGGACTTGTGAACAATCCTTGCTAACAAGCCAATCATTTCTTAATTTGTAAAGGAAGTAAAGTCTGTCTAATTCACTTCTCTTCAACACTCTTTCTATCTCCTGCAGAGTGCCAGACAGGAGAGGTGGGCACCCTCCTGCTGGTGAACCCAGTGGGCCAGAATGGGCTCGACTTCTCAGGCCTGCTGTCTGAGGCTGCCAAGGTTTTCGGGCTCCGCAGCAGACGGCTCAAACTCTACCTGGACCAGGACCTCACCCAGGGTAAGATGAAAAGATGGTGGATATCATACTGACTTTTAAACTAATTTCAGGCCAATAATTCTGGACACATATACACAGTGAGGAGAAACTCAGATTGATATTTCTTAACTTCATAATCTAACATGTCACTGATAAGAAAAGTATTTTTCAGATCAGCTTTGGATTTGAAGGAATTATCTTTTAATCCGTCGCTAAAAGAAAAAAGTCATAAGATGCTCAGACATTTTAATAATAATAATAATAATAATAATTTAAAAAATGTATATAACTTTTTTTCCATTTGAGTTGGCTCTGCATCTCAGATTGTTAAAATTAGTTGAAGCAAAGATGTTTTTGATATCATTTGAATGAACTAAATTAACTTCCCAATTTGAGCCGCTTAAGAGTTTTAGAAAACAACTGTGATCTTGAATGTTTTATTCATTTTATTTTAGCCATACATATAAAGAAACGTACTTTGTAACTCTTTAATGTCTCTCTATACTTTACAGAGCTGCCAGCTGATTCAACAGTAAAATCTCTAGACACCAAAACTCTCTTCGTAAGAGTTCTTCCAACGACCGCCGAAGCATAAATCCAGAGAAGCAATCTGAAGATCTTGGCATCAACATTTGTCTCAGATGTCTCACACGTTCCCTGAATGAAGTTTTTTACCACTAAAATCCCACCAATAGCCCCTTTGATGTACAGTGGGTTTATGACATCAAGTGCCGTCATTTGTTTAGATGCTTTTTGGAAATCTTGATGCAAAGCAGGCTTGTCTGTCAAGTTCACAACTGTTACTCCATAGAGTCACCCATGTCTTGAAATTTCTTGAGACAACTTCAGGTAGGCAAAATTAGCGTGCCTAAAGAAGTCTAGAGGGTTTGATGGGTTTCAACACATTCCAAGATGTGATGATAGCTTTAATTAATCATTGTATTTAGCCAAGACTCGCAGTACTGTTCTCCCTGTCGCAGTTTCTTTCCCTCGTACTGTATTTGTATTTGTCATCAACTATAAGCGACACTTCTCTAAGAAAGCACAATGTGTTCCTAGGCTATATTTATTCTGGACTGAGAAGAGATTTATATGTTTTCTTCACTAGAAAGTGGATGCTCTTCAAGAACAGAATGATTGCTCATACATAACAGCTGAGTAGACTGCTGGATAGAGGTGTGAACGTGAAAGTGTGAAGTCGTTGAAACTGGGAATTGTCTGATGGAAGGAAACCAGACATCAACTACACCATAAAATAATGCCAAAGGTTCATTTACCTCTATTTTTCAGTTTGTATCATGTTTCATCAAGTTGGAAATATAAATTCTAGGGAACTGCGTAACCTGTCTAGCTGTCGATATTAACAATGACATTTTTTTTCTTTATTATGCTAATGATAAAATTATGCAAGCTACTTCCCTTCAAGGCTTATTTGAGGTGAGCTTAGTCCAGAGTAATTATTGCTGTGGCACATAATGGGGAAACCAAATTGGCCTATTGTGCTTACACACAATTTTGAATTTAACAGATAAACCTATTCTGCTCATTGCATTGGGACTCCTTTGATAATTGTAAAGGCATTTCAAAAGGTGAAATGGATTTTCGGGCTGCTGTACCTTCTCTCATAAAAATAACAACACATGGATATTGTACTATTTTATGTGACAAATGGAATAAATCAAAGGTGACTAAGAATCAGCATGTTTTCTTTCTGCTCACTCAAACCTTCGTATGAAAAGAAGGAGCACGTCATGTTTGTGGGATCCTGCAGACTGACTTAGCTGCAGATACAGGAACATTTGCTTGCTTTAGTTCATCCCGTTGACATTTTTACAGACTCGTGGTACTTTCTCTAACTGCAAGGTCAGAGAACAAATACAACAAACAAACAATTACATATGCCTTGAGAAGAAATAAATAAATCTAAAGGAGTGAGTTCGCTTATTTGCTTTCATGCGGGTGTTAGACGAGAAGATCAATACCACTCTCATATCTGTCCTTTCAGTATGAGCCTGGACAGCTGCTCACATATAGCTTAGCATGAAGACTAGAAACAGCTCACCTGGCTCTGTTCAATGGTAATAAAATCTGACTACCAGCATATTTTTAAAGTGTAAAAACAACAATTTTTGTGGGGTGATGTGCCAGACAGTTTCTTGAAGGAGTTTGGTTACCAGGCAACCAGTGGAGACTCCAGGAAATAGACTCCCTCCCAAAAAACAAATAGTTTTTACACTTCAGTTTTTGTACAAAGTAAACAAACAAAATATAATGAGTTAGTCAGTGAGCTTTAGAGGTGGTAGTATATGGGTTTTGTTACCTTTGGGTAGAGCCAGCCTAGCTGTTTCCGCTGTTTACAGTCTTTATGTTAAGCTAAACTAACCATCTGCCAGCTCCATGTTTATTATAAATGGACAGGTGTTAAAATGGCATCAAACTTGTCATCTAACTCTCGGCTAGGAAGTGAATAAGCATATTTCCCAACATGTTACACAGTAAGAAAATGTGTGCAGTATAATAAAACAGCAGGGTAAAGTAACAGCCTTTTTTCTCTTTTCAAAATAATTCAGAGTTGCTTTGTAATAGTAAATGTTAGAAATAAGGCTACTATATGAAGATGAATTCTGGTTAACTGGTAAAAACAAATTAGGTAACTTGACTGCTTCTGGTTTTTCCTAGTTTTTATAAAATCTTAATCATTGTCGCGAAAACCCTGTGTGAAATATCACGCTCCTCTGGCTACAATGGGATCCTATCATGCTCCCTAATTAGAGGCATTTTTGAGAATGTTTTTCAAATTCTAAGTGACCTGTGGATTATTAATGTCAACAATGCTAATTAAATAACCCCATCTTTAACGGGCACGGTGCTCTTTCTAGTTTCAGGTTTGAGGGATGATAAGCTAGTGTCTCATATGTTCTGCCTACAGCTGACCCAGTAACTCGCTGTCCATAGAAAGAGGAATTAATCTTCCACTGGTTCATTCTGCAAGCTCCATTAGTTATTGTACGGATGCCTCAGACCTACTTTTTCATTCTAGCAGACCAGTCTGAATGAGGGATTCACTGTATGATTTGAACTGAGTCACTTGTAACTAAAAAAATGTCACAAAATCCTGCAGTGACTGTACACAAGAATACAGAGGCATGGTAGTTCATTTGGAGAGACTTTAAAAAAAGACAGTTATTAATGTCACTAGACTCTGTGTGGAGCATTACATTATTCTGTAATAACGCGGGGTGACCTTGAGGGCTGGTTTGACTGTTGAGGATTAAACATAAGTGTTAGCCCGACTTGGCTTTCCAGGGGACATTTATAGTGTACTGACGTCCACAGGCATGGTGTTAATTTGTGTCTGTGAAACCTGGTTCCCACTGGTCTGCGGCCAATATAGTGAGAAGTGTGTGTGTGTTTTAGACCTGTGTGTTGATTAATGAAGTGGCCAGGAGGGAGAACTGCATGTTGGCAGTTCAGGAAAACCTATGTAGGGGGCGCTGTCTTCTCCTTGTGGACCTTACAAGACCATACTATAAATTAACTACTAATTTGCAACCAAATTAAACCCATAAATAAACTATTAATCTTATAGTGTACTATAAAAGTTAATAAACAACTGCTCACTGTAGGCTGCTACACTATTAGTAACAGTACAGTATAGTAAAACGGTTTTCTCCCCTCAAAGATGGTAAAGCACAAGTACCCAAAGCAGATTACTCACAGATGTCAAAGAAGTATTCAAATCATTCACTTTAGTTAAACAATAAATAAAATACTCCAGTATAAGTAAAAGACGTCAATACTTGGATGAAGAAATCAAGATCAGGTTTTATTGCCAAGTCAGTTTTCACATACAAAGAATTTGCTTTTGGTATGTTGGTGCATAACAATAAACAGAGCAAGAGAAAGGAGGAAGAAAAAACAAGTTCTGCAAAAGTCAAGCTCATAAATCGATAGCAGAAAAAGTTAGAATTAAAAATGTATAAAAAAACATGTACAATATAATGTAAGAGTTCATAGTATAAAGTTTAAAGAGTGTGGGCAACCGTACCGAGATAATAATCCAAAAGATATGTGTAACACATTGAGTCAGACGTGATGGTTTTAATGTAACGTGTAGTGTCCATGGGCCCGGACAAGAGTCAGTATCAGTGTGTTCTGGGGCCTTGATGATGAAGTGAGCTACCTCTGGGAAGAAATTGTTCTTGTGGTGTGATGTTTTGGTCTTGATTCACTGCAGCCTCTTCCTAAAGGGGAATGAGGTTATGTAATTTAGATATATTGTACTACAATAAAATTCCATTAAGAAATGTATAAAATTGCCAGACAGGAAGTCTGCTTTTGGTTGATCCAGTGAGTCAAATAAAGGAACTTCAGCACAAAACCTATATTACCATAAAGCAGTCCTGCTCGGTGATTTGCAACACTGTCTGCAATGACCTTATACATTCAGAGATATTAAAGGAATAGCTACTGTACCACAGTATAAATGATATGACTGGGGCACCCTGATGGCTGTCTTGGTAGAGCTGGTGCCCCATGTACAAAGGCTGAGTCCCCCAAAAACTTACTGGAGTGAAAGTATAAAGTTTATCTTTATATGTCAGAAAATGTAACACAGTATCGTACAGTACTTTCCACCTGTGAATTCCAGAATCTCTATAATCAGTGTCACTTCAGTGTGATGGTTTAATCTCCCCCGCCCCTCCTGGGCGGAGCAGCATGCTGCTTCACTGGTTAAATATTAAGCACACAGCTCTGTCTCATCCTCCTCTCATCCATCTCGCTCCCATCTGCTCCTGCTGCTCCATTTGTGCCTCTGCACACCCTGGCCCGGGTAAGAGAGCAGGTCAGCGACCCATCTGCTGATAGACTTCACAGAAATACCGTATGCAGCACGGGTGAAGTGAACACGACCCCTGTCATCTAACTCTAATAATGGACAACACGACTCATTACAGTGTGCTGCACTGACAAAGAACAAAAGTTTTGCCCCAGTGCAGGATAAAGACAGGTGTGTTTTTCAAGAACATACAAGCCAATAAGGGTTGTTTCCAGCGAACCCACTCTGGCAACATGTGTGTGTGCTGCGTAATGGAAAAATCTAAATCTCTGCCAGTAAATCAATTTTCAGCGCCCTGCGTGTTGCCCGCTGCAGAATGACAGCAGCAACCTCAAACAAGCAAGCACAATAGGTAAGAGGGTGGAAAAAAAAACACATTGGCATGTTTGTTATTTTGGCTGTAGAAGGTGCCTGATCTGACGAACCAAATGAGTGGAATTATCCTGACACCTAATGCTGTGCAAGTATAGCATTAAGTAGACTATAGCATTGTAATAGGCAAGCTGTCTCTATAAGGCTGTCTTGAAAATCTACATCTATAATGTATAGTTGTCAAAGTGAAGTTAGAGGATCTACATTATTCTTTATCGGGTCCTTTTTTTCTGTCTCTTCCCCTGATTCTCACTATACCAACTCTGTTTAGAATTAAAATAAATGATTTCTCAATTTTTGTTTTATTGTCTCCCAAACATACCCAACCCCTCTGTCTTTAAAAGTTCAATATTGATGTCTACAGTGCATTTTCTCCTTTAACCACTTTGTGTGGTCAGTAGCTTATGTCCACATTGCCCAGAATGTCCATATGAGCATAAATTGACCTCTGTGCCACATGTGTTACCATCATTTCATAAATGACATATCATACTACATACTTCTTGTACTATACATTAGAGCAGTGGTTCCCAACCTTGTTTCCTTGAAGCCCCCCTTGCCTGTGTCCAAGACAAGTCCCCCCACCCCCCCAACCCCTACCCGCATACACGCACTAAATAGGTAATAAATAGCTTAATGAATTTAAATGTGGACCAAAAATATGTTTCAATATGGATTATACAGAGTTTTGGTTATCCAATTGGGTGTGTTATTGGGATTTTATAAATTTAAATTTTTGTAAATAATAATTTTGGTAACCTCACAACCTCAGCAGACAAAGTTGTGCGCACCCCTGCAATCTCTGGCGCCTGGGAACCACTGCATTATAGAGGATGAGTAATAAATCGGGCTGACCAATATTAGTGTATTGCAGACAGTGCACATTGTCCACTGGCGGGAGGACTGATAAATATATTTTTAATCTGTAAAATGTACACACTGTGGTCACAATTGTTTAAAAAGGGAAAAAACAGACAATAGCTATATCCAACTATATAGCATGGAAGACTTAGAGTTTGTGTTCAAGTACATAGTATAAGTCTTTCAAATATTCTTAAATATTCAAATTGTTCATTATATATATATTTTAAGTTTAGTATTTAATTTTAATTAATTCTTTTTATTTTCTACATTTCTTCCCAACAAGGTCTACTGCTTACCCCCACACTTCCAGGTAAAAAATATTAAAAAAAAAACCAAACAAAACAATGTTCAATGAGTTGCTAAAATCCCCAAAGGGTTGAAAAAATATCCAGTTTCAATAATTGTTGTTTTATCAGCTTCATTTAAATCTTTATTAATCTTTTATATGCTCATATTGTTCTTGCCTTTTACTCAACCAGCACGTTTTCTTATGGTGTTTAATGGCAGCTGGCATTGGGTCTTTCCGGCAGCCATCTTTACAGCAGGAGTTTTAGCCAAAGTCACAATTCTGGAGAGGAGTTTTCATGTTTATTGACCAGAAGCTGGAATAATATTAATTTCACAAGGACAGGATCATCTTTGAGGAATCTGGAAGGTAAGTGTTCTTTTTTTTTTTTTTTAAGTTTAGCTTGGAGTGTCTTGTTGAGAAAATCAAACGCTAGCAAACTAGCACTATCTGTCAAATGCAATGAAAGTGTCAAAGGTGAAAACGATGCTTACGTTACACAAACCGGGGCAAGCAACGACAAGGTAAGGGAACTGATAAAAAAATATTTTTTTTATTTTATTATTATGGCTGTTATTGACACATTGAATGGGAATTGAAGTGAATTAATGTGTCAGAAAATGGCTGCAATTAATGGAATTATGTGACATTTTATGATTTACACCACCTTAGAGGCTGTTTCTTATCTCCATGGTGCAACTGCTTTTATTTTAGTAACTAATGTAATGCATAAATCACAACTTAGTAATAATTTACGTTATAACTAGGTTAGGTTAGGTGTGAACTTGCTGGTACAAGTAATGGTTATGGGTCATGTAACGTTAGCCTACATTTCGTAGAGTCTTAAAAGGAAGTTATTAGGAAACCTGTAGTTTAAAACGTAAATAAGGTTAGATAGTAAGACCATCAATACGTTTAATTACTGTTTATAAGGCCTGACTTACACCTCCAAGTTACAGTCAGCTGTCAATGTGATGTTAAGAGGGTGTATGGTTTGCCCCCCAATAATACACAACTTCATGTTTTACCCTTCTTTAATCACACACCGAGGAGGAAACTTATCTGAGAGGAAGGATCCAGTGAACCCTAAAATTTGACTCAAATAACATTGCGCAACAATTTGGCTCCTCGTCCGCCTGCATTTTGGAGAGGCTGTGCGCCAAAAAAAAGTAACTGCAAAGCGCAAAGTGTCGGGACGTGCGTCGTGACTGAAGGAGGGAGCACCACCGCGTCCCCTGCCACAGCTCCATTTCCGTTATCTCCTGATCTTCTAAATGCGGCATCTATCTTCATCCTGATGCGCCTGCTCCTCCTCCTCCTCCTCCTCCTCTCCCTCCTGGAACGGCAGAAACAGGTAGGCTAGGACACGCTTCCGATTTGGGAAAATATCACCCACATATTATCCAGTTTAGTGGGGGTGGAGGTGGGAGCTTAAGTCCTTCACATTCTAGTTTTTGCGGTCCCTTCTTAGTTTGTCCGTGTTACGGTTGTTAGGAGACCGCTGTCAGATGAGGAGTCGGCGATAATGGGAGATGCCCTGGCATCCGTAGTGAGATGCGTCGGCAGGAATGACACACTGTTGCTACCCATTCTGTCTGCTGTCGTTGCCACAGAGACGCGCATTGTGCCGCAGGTATGCAGTGAAACAAGAGGGGATGGATGCGACCAAGTAGTTGCTTATATTCACACTTCTATATATTTTGTGGATGTGTGTGCTGCACATGTAACACGGTGCATCTTCTGTTTTCATATTTGACAGTTTGTAAGACATGATGATTGGTCGATGATATAATAGGGTGACCTATTTTCTGTTCTTTATACTTTCCACTGAGAGCAGTATGACTCAAAAGTAGCACCAGTTTGTGCCTCTTATGTGTTACCATCACAGTTGAGCATCTGATTGTTTAACAGTTCTTACTGCTGTTTTGAAGGTATTTCCATAAATTAAAAAAAACAAAAACAAAAACCCTTTTCTATTTGTTTGGATTTTTTCACGTATTGCACAATAGAAAAGATTATTTACCTGTTACCTAGGTTACAACCTAGCAAAACAAAGATTGTTGCTGGAAATTACGTATGCACTTGCTCAATTTGTACAATGTGCACAATATTCAGTTATTTTGGTATATATATATTTCCAATATTGTCATAAAAATGTCATATATTTAATTATTTATATATATGTATCTTTTTGGGGTGGGCTTTTATTGCCTGAATAATAGTGACAGCTGAAGACAGACAGGAAAGGGGGATAGAGAGAGTGGGGATGACACGCAGCAAAGGGCTGCAGGTCGGATTCGAACCCTGCAGCAAGGACTGAGCCTCAGTACATGGGTTGCCAGCTCTACCCACTGAGCGCCTCATACATTTAATTATTAATATAATTATTTTTTTCTTTATTAGCAGGACATTTATTATTTCCAGAACATACAGTTGCAACTTGAGAGATCGGTTACAAATCTCAGACGTATTTTGCAAAACAACCAACCTGTTTTTTCTCCTAATGCTCCTAATTTTATTTATTTATTTTTTCAGAAAATCGGATGCTAGTTGTGTGACTTTAATGTCATGGTAATTCATGAAAGGCAATATTATTTGTTTTTACATATCGTGCCGCCCTAGTGCAAGGTAAGCTGTTATTGTTGTCAGCAGTCATAGTGACCAAGGTGAATGGATTCAAATCAAGATGCTGCACTCCACATCAATGAGCCTGCACACAAAGTTTTATATTAAAAACAGTCTCTTCTTCTCCTGGTTTCAGTCCATCCCACACTTTGATTTAGTTTCACTTCAATCAAAATGGGGTCTCTAGTATCTGTTTTGCTCTTTACCTTTAACACTGAACAGCCTTGATTCCTGTCAGGTATTAAGTTTAACTCTACTGAGGTGACCTGGAAGTAAAAGTGGTCAAAGAACAGATTCTTAGTCATTCTTTCTAAAGTCATAACAGAGGATAGCCTAATCTGTTGACTTTAACCTTAACAAAGTCTATGGTGGTTATGGTTAGGTGGTAGATCTCTCCACTTTTTTACAACTCACTTCATACTGTTAAAAATATTTGCCCAGGATTTGGAGACCTATTTTTACAGTTATGCACATCTGATTGGCCAATTATAATGGACATATGAAGTCTGCTCACTTTTGGGTTCACTTCCAAATGTATTTTAGATGCTTGTTTCCTTTTTCTCCATTGTAAAGCTGTAGTCACCAGTGTTGTCATGTTCAGCAGTGAAACTAGTTTGTAAAATTCCCCAATATCCAGCATGAGTATTGGCCAAAACTATGAAAACAGGACCCAGTTTGTACACAAATGCAATCCTCCTTTAAATAAAGACAATACATATCAAAATCTGGCTTTAAAAGACAGGCTGCCGCCCTCATTAATCTTCTTCACAAACAGTGGCTCCATTGCTTCTGCCCCTCTGACACTGTCAATTAATAATGCATACATTATTACTTTGTTTGTTGTTGTTTGCAATGCAGTAAGAGCTGACATCTCATTGTGTATGTGAAATCTAAGGGGCTGGGGAGACCGTCCAGTACTTTAACACAGAGGGGGAGGGGGCAAACACCCAGGCCACAGTTATGGATGTCTTATAATGGAGGTCTTAAAAGATGGTTGGTTGCGCAATTGATCCAGCTGTTGAAACAAATAAAATAAAAAAATGTTTACACAAGCATCCACAGTTAAAATACATGATTAGCTAATAAAATTATGAATTCTAATGAGCCATTTAGAATGGTTAATTACTGCTGCACATTCAGTGTTCCCCCTGTCTCTCATTTGCATATCATCCACAGTGTTAGAATTAATTTCACCATGACCAATTCTCACTGCAACAATCAAAAACACTATTGCAGGCATTATGGTCCTCACAGAATCTCTAGACAGATGGATGAAAAATTACTCTCTGATTATGTTTCTAGTGTGTTTTCTCTCTGTTCTCTCTCTCCTCCCTCCTCCTCTCTCCCCATTTCACTCAGTACAGTAGCTTGATGTACATTGTTCATAGTGTAATCTCACAGCGATACATGGGAATGTTGTTTTGGCTGTCCAGATGTGCCAATTAAAAACTTGAGATCACAGCTATTTCATATCTTTCTAAACTAGTGTTCGCTACTAAGGTATGCACATCAGTTTCCTCTTTTAAAAAAATCATCTTTATAGCACCGGATAGGCAATTCAAGTTGTTAACACTGAGGCAGTTTCTGTGTCCTATTCTGTATTTGTGAAATTTGATATGAACGTCTTCATTTGAATTTGTGCGTGTGGCAGATTTTCTCACATACAGTGAGGCACAGTGGTAACTGGATGAATGCAGCCATTCTCCTGTGAAGGACACATTTTTTAAATTAACAACACACCTAGTAAGCTGAACAACTGTTATGTATTTGTTCCACCATTTTGATGTTAGCAGCACTGCCTTTAAAATATTTGGCTGTTCGACCTGTAAACTGACTGCTGCTATGCTAATAGCCATCTAGAAAGGCCGATAGCACAGCTTGCCAACAATGCCCTTCAAATACTTAGGTGTACTGTGTTTAATTGTGCCAATAGTAGCTACCAGATTGCACTATACCCTTAAATAAGCAGGCACATTTTTTTAATTAGTTTTTATTACCCAATTCAGCTTTGGGTTACTGTTTACCTTATTATGTAAGGAATGTCTAATTATGCTATTGTTGGCCATGCTGTGTCAACTTGCCTGATTTCTGAGGCTTGGCAAAAGTGGACTTTCAGCACTTGTAGTTAAATAATCTGGACTCCAGGGTAAACCGCACATTAGAGGGCTTACAGTGGGCTGTTTGTATTGGGTGCATTCAGGTCAAACCTTTCACACAACAAAGCCTTCAGTGAAAGTAAAGGAACTTGCAGGATTTCATTTTCGAGGAATTACATATTACAAAAACGTAAGTGACAAACTTGTAGAAAACCGACTTGTAATATAACAGAAATTGGTCTATATGTTACTTTCAAATGCTCAATTTTTCTGTATATGTTTTATGCATGCATTGTTTTTAGGTTTTGTTTTCTTTTACACTCTTGCCTCCTAGGCTTAAAATTCCTGTCACGTATGAGGCACAGCAGGTACCTCCTGAGTGGTCACCTAAGTTCCTTCCTGCTGACTTGCTGTTCTGTGTTACACTGCGACACAATTCGCTCTGCATGTCTGTGTGTCATTAGAAAATAGTGGGAGTTGTTTAAGTTGCAAGGTGGGAGAGCACATCATATTTGTGAAAGGGAGAGCTAATTGCTAAATGCTCAGTGGCAGGAACTAATTGAATTAGCATCTGCAAACAAAAAAATGGTTGTTATTTTGGAGCATCATAAACCAATTATTTATTGAAACCTGTTCCTGGAAGAGACATCTTCTATCATTGCTACTGGTTGTATTCTGAAAAGGTTTAAGTTTATTATGTGGAAGTACCAATCTGTTTCAAATGCCTTTAATCAGTAGGTACTGTACACCGATGAGCCATAACATTACGATTATTATGACAGGTGAAGTGAATAACACTGATCTTGTTATCATGGCACTGTCCTCAAAGTTGATGTGTTAAAAGCAGAAAAATGGGCAGCGTGAGGATTTTAGTGACTTTGACAAGGGCCAAATTGTGATGGTTAGACGACTGGATCAGAGCATCTCCAAATCTGCAGCTCTTGTGGGGTGTTCCCTGTCTGCAGTGGTCAGTACCTATCAAAAGTGGTCCAAGGAAGGAAAAGCGGTTAACCAGCAACAGGGTTATGTGCATCACACGTGGGAAGCAAAGGCTGGCCCGTGTGGTCCAATCCAACAGACGAGCTACTGTAGCTCAAACTGCTGAGTTAAGTTAATACTGGTTCTGATAGAAAGGTGTCAGAACACACAGTGCATCACAGTTTGTTGCAGATGGGGCTGCTTAACATTATGACCACCAGGATGCCCAGGTGGTTATAATGTTATGGCTGATCGGTGGATATGCCAGTTAGTCAAGAAGCAATTGGTGAGACAAGACATCATTAATGGCCCTAAAGGCATCAGATCAGAAAGTGCTTATATGTGCCATTCTTAAGGGTAATTAGAAAAGTTATTTTGTTGTTTACCTTGAAGGACTTCAATGTATGTAATTATGTAATTCCATTTGGACCAGGCACCCTTTGGATAAAAGTGTTTATTCATTCATGGCTAAATGGTTTCTGATGAGGACAGTTAAAAGTTAGAGATAAGAAAAACATTACAAGTTTGCCTAGCAAATATTAAGAAATGAAACACAAGTTTCAGTTAATTGCAGATATGCAAATATGGTATACACAATTTAAGTAAATAATTAACTAGTAGTGAAGAAGGTTAGGACAAAAACTTGATTCCAACATGTTTTGGAAAACTCTCTCCTTCAGTGTGAGTAAATCTATGGGTGTAAAGCATATTGAAAAAAAAAGCCCCCAGTATGGGACCTCGAACAAGCTGTAGACACTAGGAAATAGGAGTCAGAATGTCATGCCCACGGGTGAGTGAGTCATCGAAATGAAAAGTAGAGAAAGTGAGAACTGTATCTTTCCAGTGCATTTTTCCAGCGAATTGAGCCTTGTTTCTCAAGATTTGGTTTGCCATACCAGTATGGGGACATCTGGACTAAATGGAGAGTCAGAATTTCCATAGCTGGGTTTTGGCATCATATGGTATTTTTAATCTTAAAAATGTACTGATAACAAGGTTGGAGGATTTACCGTCTGTTGTCCAGTATGTTATAGATGGAGGTCATTTGTCTCCACTCGTCTCATATTTCATGCTGT
Organism: Dicentrarchus labrax; assembly: GCF_905237075.1. NCBI lineage: Eukaryota > Metazoa > Chordata > Actinopteri > Moronidae > Dicentrarchus > Dicentrarchus labrax. The sequence goes on along the minus strand of NW_026136711.1, from coordinate 24,119,514 downwards.
GGTTGGTAGCTGAACACAGAGGTAATTTATACCCGCAATATGAACTGGGATGGTTATATGGGATTGTATGTGGCATTGACAGTAACAGATTAACAGATTAAAGGCTGTTTGGTAGGACTGAAGATGGGAAGAACCTTGATCAGCTTCAAGAATTTCAGCATTAGGAGTCTAGAATGAAACTGCACGGTACTCTGGGGGTGTGCCTTGATGTTCGCAGTAATATACTGTATTCAGGAGTCACAATCATTTGTCATTGTATGGGATTGTTGTGGTTTTGAAGTTGTCCTTCTGTTGTACTCTTTATCACTCTTTTTCCAGAACAAGCAGAAACACACACAATGTAGTCATGACATTGTAGCAGTAACACTTTTAAAGGGATAGTTTTTTTTTTTTTTTAAGTGGGTTTCTGTGAGGTACTTATCCATTGTCAGTGTGTTATCTACAGTAGACAGTCTACGTGTCCCCAGTTTGAAGAAGCAGAGAGGAGTTCAGCCCAGAAGGGGCTATATAGTGCTGTAAACAGCAGTTGCAGATTTTTTATTTTAGCCACATAAAAAAGTTGGGCTTATGTGTAGTAATATTGACAATCTACTAAGAAGGTCATAACCTGTACACTGTAATGCAATAAGTAATTTTAACAAAAATAAATAAATGTGTAAACGGATTACATTGAAAATTTGAAGCAACACAAACAAATTTTTTAAGTTTCTTTGATTGAGCAGTTTTTACTAGTAATTTTAACTGACACAACTAACTTAGTTTTGTAAGTTACAGAAACATTCCTGATTAAGTACTTGTTACTCAGTATTTTGTTTCCACAGTACAAATAAAAATTACAAAATTGAGTCAGTGTCACTTAAAATTACTAAAGCTACTTGATCAAGAATGTTTTACAAAATAGTTTTACTTAAAATGTTTAATGTTATCAGTTTCAACAATTGAGTTTAATGAATGTTTTACAGTGTAGTTTATACACATGTGAGGGTAATAAAAGCTAGGATTTAGTGAGCAAAGATGGATTATTTAATATTTCAGCGTTCAACATTAATATTCGCCCCTATACATATTGTTTTATTTATTAGCAACTATCAAATAATAAAAAAATATATTTAATTGTCATGTTTAATCCTTATTTCCGAAAATCAATCAGAACAAGGACCCAGTGTGTCAGATTGATAGGGCAAGTGAGTCGCTACATTTACTTGCCCGACGTGGCATTTTCCTGTCCCTGGGCATCGGGCAATCCTTATTGTTGCTCCCTATTTAATTCCATAGCCAGGGTTGCGAGGGTTACTTTAAAAGTGTAATTCAATACAATTATTAATTATCTACCAGTGAATACCTGTTAAAAAACTTTCATAACTTTGGATGACCTCCACACCAAATATGCAATAAAGACCATTAAAAAGATAATCAATAAGACGACTTGAATTTTTTCCCTTTTCATTAAAGCAGTAGCCTTGCACTGAACTGTGATGTCTCCCGTTTCTCATTGCTGTAAAGACAAAATAATGGCAAAATTCCAGTAAAAGCATTTGTTTCACGAGAGGCCATGGTAATGAATTGTCAATTGTAAGATTAGTAATGGTTTAATTTGAGACCAGAGTTGTATTGTGAGACTGGTGTGTTGAAATATATGCGCATGGTAGTGTATTGCTCCTCTTTAAATGTTTAAATGTTAAAATTGCAATCCCCCTAATAATGCCCATTTTTACTAAATGTAACTGTAATCTTCTTACTTTTTTCTATATCAGATTACAGTTACCTCTGTTATATGTAATCCGTTACTCATCAAGCCTGTCCATAGCCCTGACCTAACCAATCACTATTGTTAACGCAACAAAAACAAAGAACAGTTCTGACTCTTCAAATGTTTTTTCTATATTGCAATATATGTTGTACGTCCCTACCTTTAACATTTTATTATAATTATATTATTAATGCACAATAAATGCTGGTTGCAGAGATGTGTATAGCACTTGTAGTTCATGTAGTTTTTCTATCTTAAATCACATGAAGCCCCACTGATGGACCAACTCTTACTGAGTTTCACAGACTCTCTAAATACCACTAAAGCTGTGAAACAGGATTCCTGCAGGGTGAAAGGGTTTCGGAAATCCATCTGTGCTCACTTTGGTAATCATGTTTCTCTTGTATCTTTTTTCTCTTTCTTTTTCTCTGTTTCCACCACTCTTCCTCAATTAGCCCTTAATGCTGGTTCTTAATAATGTAGCTAGAAACCCATGTAAGAAAGAAGATTGTGCATTGTCTCTCCAAATAACATTTCAAACAAAAAAAAGTCACTTTTTGTAGGAATATCATTTGAAAAAATATATATCAAGCATTTCTTTCTCTTATTTATAGAGTTGAAGTCTCTAATGAGGGATGTATGGGTGCACCGATCAGGGTTTTTGAGGCCAATCACCGATCACTAGGAGCAGTATCAGCCGATCGACCTCTGTCTGTCTCACGCAGCGACTGCCCTCCCCCACCTCTCTCTCTGCTCCTCTCTCCATATACGTCTTATTTTGTTGGTCAGCAGTACGTTTATAAAGTTGCCCAAGAAACACAACTCACGTTTTTTATGTTTTCACCCGCGATTCCATTTTCACAGCAGGTGAGCTGCTTCATATTGACGAGGAAGCTTGTCAATGACGTCGCCCCTCAAAAGCGAAACTGTTGATTTACCTGCTCCGTGCTTGTAAAACATCCACCAGGTAATGTCTTTCTCTCGGTTTCTCTGCAAAATACTGAAGCGAGTCCCTGACTGTCAGTATACCTGTACATGTTTAGGATTCCATAGCATCTGCCACTACACTCTGTCCCCTTTTTAGGGGGTTATATGAAGATTTAGTTAAAGCCATTATTGAGGTCCCACTTTCACTGCAAGGTCACGATACAACAGCAAATGCTGCACTGCAGTGCCCTTGTTAAATTTCTTACCTAGTTAGTAGTCAGTAAATGTTTTTAAAGCCTCACAGTCTTTACAAATGAAAGTAATTGTCAATCAGCGGTTTGTTTGTTTGGCTTTGTAGTTGCACTTGTAATAGGCTGCAGTGGCTGCTGCAGGACTACCAGTAAATAGATGCATGATGACGGTGATGCGTTTAAGCAGTTTACTGTAACATCCACGCCCCAGCTTCAGAAGACAAATTATTTTCTTCACTGGCTCTTAATCTCCTGTAGGCAACATGCTGTTATGTTGCTTCTGCCTTAATTTCACTGATGTTCTGTCATGATAAACTAATGAACTAAACATTTTTGGGGTGCTTTTTTGCTGCAGGGATCTGATCATTTGTCAAGACATCTCAGTGTCTGTGTTAGTGTGTTTACATGTGTACACATTTTGCCACAGTACCTAGTCTACAGCCACTGGTAACAATTACATCCCCCCGAACAGCAACATCTCACACTACATTAATTTTCTGCATTGTACTATAGGTTACCATTGCAGTGTTTTAACATAGTAATTTACTGAGCAATCTTTGAAGTGGCTGGCCCCTGACAAATAGTTCAATAAAATCTTGTTTCTGTTCTGTGGTATGGCTATTAGACCCTCCTGACATATCATAAACTATTAAAGTGATCTGTTTGGACATTAACGGTTACAGATGTTCCATGAGCTTGCCAGCTAGGCTGGAAGCTGTTCTACGTTTGATGATATCCTCTGTGTTACTGTACTTTATCAAATGTAAGCAGGCCAGTGTGTGCAGAACTTTCTTAAGTTGTACTATTTCACAAATGTAATCTGCCTGTAGTGAGAGGGAAGATGTAGCTTTGTCTCTTTTTAAAGAGTCAAGCTGATGTGCCCCATCTCACTGTGGGGAGAGGCAGTTTGAGTATATGGTGGCAGGCCAGAGTAGGCATCTAAGTATAGTTCTTGGTATTCGCATGCATATGTGTTTGTGTATGTATCTGTGTGTGTGTGTGTGTGTGTGTGTGTGTGTGAGTGTGTAAAGGTTTTGGGGGTACTGTCTATTTACAGCTCAGCCTGTGGGAGATGTCCAAGTCCAACAGAAAGGGCAGGGGGGGGCATGGGAAGACCTCCACTCTGCCTCATGTGTCATCCTTTTTCTGTTAGGACTGTGTATGTGTGTGTTGTTGCAGTTGTGTGTTTGTGGGTGTGCACTCACTATGTTGTGTCAAGTTTGCTGAAAATAGTCTAAGTAAAAGAATATGACACTGTTGCATGCTCATGCACACACACAATTGTTCAGGGGGAATTGTCTAACAAGATTATCCTTGTGGCTCCCCCCACAGCTGGTTGTTTACAAGGCCAAATAGTTTCTCTTCCACAGATAGTGATTCATTATTTTCAGAGAGGGAGTAAGAGAGGGAGAGAAAAGGAAAACAAATGGAGATACAAACTTTTATTTCACTTTATTTTACTTTGAATTGAAAAAGGTTTCAGTACCCAGGTTACTTCATGAAAATAAATGTGTTGGGGTATTTCCAAAGTTTTCCAAAGTACAGTTTTTCTCCCACACAAAATATTCTTAATGGAATGTCGCCATACAGGCCTTTTGCAGAGCTTTCAACTGCATCTCACAGTCTTCATCAGAGGATTTGTAGTTTGCTCAGTTGTCATGGAGATGACTTAGTATGATAAGATGTGGTACAAAGCTCTGGGGAAAGCTGGTAAGTGGGCCTTGAGTTAAGATTATATTTGTCAAACTACTTTTTCCAAGGTCAGAAATGGACTTTCACATTCAACTGTAATAGAATAATTGAGTTGAGTAGATGAGTGTTGTGTGATTCTTCTTTTTACTTTACTTATAAAAACTAAAGCTGCTCTGCCGTTTTTAAACATTGTTTTGGATCTTGGCATACCCCCCTGTTTAACACTCCCACAACCGCTTTTCAGGACCCAAAATAAACTTTCTTAAATGCCTCCTAACCCTAACCTTTAATCATAACCCTAAAATTTTTTAAACGCACAAATAAAATAGCCAACTCCGAAAAAATCTTGCAGGAAGAAACGACATTGCTGAATTCCATGTGAATGCCTGAAGCCGAAGCCACACCTGGCTGCTGCGTGTGTGTGGCTCAGCCCTGCCCTCAGTCAAACAGACACACAGACTGACAGCTTTTGACACTCAGCAGCACAGGAGAGAGACAGAGACAGCGATGTAACCTGGGTCGCTACGTTTTTATAGAGTGCAGTTTTCACACCGTGCGTACTGCAGAATGAAGAGACATGCAAAAAAAAAAAAAAAACCCCAGCTGCGCAGCAGTCGAATGTTGATTTAAAACTTGAATTTCAATGTTATGTCCTCTAAGGCTCCTTTCATACAGGAGACATGCATATGACATGGGGTCATCGGATGTGCATTGATATAGACCGCCGCTGTGGGTTTGACCAGCATTACTGTGTTGGTCAGAAGATTCTAAGAGTGGGTGCCCATTAACAGATGGGACCGGTTCCCATCATATTCACAAATGCAAATTGCAAGAAAACACATTTTGGCAGAGACTGTCACCACCCTGCTGTGAGAAGGTTGGCACCCTACTATTTCCAAGAGTACAGCCTCCTCTGTAACTAGTCCCATCTTTATGAAAAATGCTTAATATTTGCTGAAATAAGGACTAAATGAAGTTACTGTTTAATTTCACTTCTTCTCTTCCCAACCCTCTCATATGTATGCCGTCTTCTTGCTCTCGTTTTGAACCAAGTTCACATAATGTTAAGTGTCGTACAAAGTAGCATTTAAAGAAGTTCTACAAACCTGAACATGTTTTTTGAACTGTAAGCTGTCAGTGTGAGAGCAGAGCTGAGCCCCGCCCCGGCGGAGTTTCACCACAGGCTGGGCTCAGAGACTGACAGCAGCGAAGAGCCGACACAACCACATTCACCATACTGCAAGTACAACAGAACCCCCATGAGCAAAAGCCAATAAGAACAATATATTAATGTAATCCGTGCAAAAGATGTACAGACGAGAAAAATAAACACTCAGCAGAATACGGTTCATTCAGGTAACTCAGGCAAAGGCTGCAAAGAAGCAGCAAACACTGGAAAAAGAAATTCCCCCAAGACGGCAACAAGGCCAGAAAGATTACAGACAGGCTTTGTTACTTTATAAGAAAAAAAGAAGAACAACAAAAACATGAAGGAAAAGCTTTAATGCAGGGATTGTTTTCTTCATGCAATGCAGACCTATACAGTTGTCAAGCATACTTACACATTAAAGTTATTAAAATCAATCCAAAATTAAAAAATGATCTATGAAAATACAAATATTGGCTCGATATTGGCAGCTACTCAATTGCAGTGATGGGAATAACAGCGTTATAAATAACGGCATTACTAACGGCGTTACTTTTTTCAGTAACGAGTAATCTAATTGATTACTCTTCCCATCTTAATAACGCCGTTACTGTTACTGCCCAAAAATGCGGCGCGTTACTATAATTGAAGCTGTTTTTTTCATCAGACTAGATCTCTGAGCCGAGAGGCAAAGACTTTTTTTTTACTGTTCTTCCTTGCTTAGTGGGCAGTGCACGAGACAAGCGCATAAATGCTGACGATTGGCTGAGGTTGAGTAAAATTTCATGGTAAGCCAATCAGAGGTAGAGTTGGGCGGGTGTTCGAAAGCACGCATAGTCGGACACACAACGAACAACACAAGCGAGTCAGTCAACGAGAGACAAGTATGGCGAGTTGTGTTGCATCTTATTACATTTGCACTAAAAAGAGTGTATATATTGTTTGAATACATTTTTGGTACATTGCTTAAAGAGCATAATTTTATTTAGATTTATTTGTTGGCTGGCTGCAGCCTCTTGAAGTGAGATTGTCAATGGCCAGAGAAAGAGATTTATTTTTATGGAGATGTATTTTTTATTTCTTATGTATTACCTATTTATATTTGGATTCCTTAATTTTGCTATACATTGTACTTTTCAGTTAGATTGAAAGCACCTCATATTGTTACACTGTTCTACTTTTTCGAGGAAGAAAATACTTGAAGTACAGTATATCTACCAATTGTCTGACGTTTTGTTTTTGTTTTATTTGCAGTACAAAGAGTGTATATATTGGTTATTTATTTTTGGTATAGTGTTTAACAAGCATAATTTAATTTTGCCCAGTTGTGGCCTGTTGAGGGGCAATAAATATCAAAAGTTCCAAAACATCTATTGTGTTATTTGTATCGATCCACTATATAAACATAATATCTACATACATGGCATTTGATTGGAAGCTAGTCTCACTTTGTCCCACAGCAACATTAAAATACTTTAGATTTATGCACATTGTTTCTGTTAATAATGTATTGTATTAAGTGTTCATTTCATTATAATATTCAGATTTATCATAAATAATTGAACATGCATGTATTTTAAGTTCTGTTAAAGAGGGGTGGAGGTGGGGTCACATTTGAGCATTTAAAAATTTACTTGAAAGTAACGCAATAGTTACTTTCTGAAGTAACTAGTTACTTTTATAATTTGTAACTGAGTAACTAATTTAGTTACTTTTTGGAAGATGTAACTGTAACTAATTACCTTTTTAAAGTAACTTGCCCAACACTGCTCAATTGTAAATGACTCGGATTGGGCACATCCCTGTATTTTTTTAGTCCTGTACTTGGTATTTTTCTATTTCGTCGAAGTGGTTCGGAATTGTGCTTTTGACGACTTGGCTTGGTGATTGGCTGTGGTTCTTTAGCTCCAAGGCTCCAGCCCTTCGCCCAATTTTGGTTTTTGATACTAAAGGTGATAAATTACAGTCAGTGATAAAGCTTCAAAGCACTCAAAAACCTGTGGGTGACACTCCATTAATGTGTCTATGATTCTATCTCAACTTAATGTTATCTTACCACGCTGTTATTAAAAAGGATTACATCAAAGGAAGGTTATGAGTTGATAATACTGTAGCTGTTATCCTTTCTGTTGCTTTTGAAAAACATCACACGACTGGAACAGGAAGGAGGACAAGTAACATGATTTTGAATGAGCTTAATGGTAACCGTGGTCCTAATTATGAGAAACAAAATTCTGCACTCAGTGTCATAATGCCATTAAAGATGATTTACATGTGCATTTTACTTTTATTTTTGTCTCAGCAGTTTTTAAAACAACTAAAAGAAACCACAGAGAACATTAACAAACCAAGCATATGCTCGTCTTCTGCAGAGCAAGAGGAATCCCTGTGAGTGCACGGTTGATGGCTGTCAATTCATCAGTTTTTTTTTTTTTTAAATGGACTCAAGACTTTAGCTATGTGTGTGCTCTCTCAGAGGTCATGCTAGCAAGTCTTATATATACACGGCACCAGCTCTGTCCCTCCCTACCTCCCTCTCTCTCTCCCTTCATCTCTCCCTTCCTCCCTCCCTCCTTCCATTTGTTCTAGGGACAGAGCCCTAGTGTGAAGCTTCTTGTTCTTGTACTTTCCTGTGCTGTGCAGCTTTCCAGCCGTTCAGAATGAGTTCGCTTATGGCAAATACACTGACCATGCGACGTGGGAAAGACCTATTCGGCCTGCTGTCTGCTCCTGCCACAAGCTCTCTAGGTTATATTTAGTCTTGGACAGGCCACCCTGCTACTACAACTATCATCAGCACCAAAAGGGATATCTGGGGAAACTCTACCTAGCACCGCCACCACATTCTGCTCTCTCACTGCTGTTTCACTGTAAGTAAATCCTTTTAAAACAATGGCATTCTGTTAAATTTGGGAGACTGGTTTTGCCACTATGGAGAGAGCACAAAGGGATTAGTTTAAAGCAGTTACACTACACTTGACATGTAGTGAAGTACTTCAGTTTTGGTAATCCTTTAATGCGGTTGCACTTGAGATTTCCTGTAACTACTGTGGTAACTGTCCACTTCACTGTGTATCTCAATGTATCAGACAGCCTTTTAAATGGGATCAATAATCAGTACTGCTGGAGACTTGGTGTGGGAAGAAATGTGGATGAATTATATATTAGTTCTTTATTTGTTGTTCAAAAGCAATGAAAAGAGACAGGCTTGTAAGTGACTTTGTGGAAGTGTATATAGAGAAATAATATTTGGATTTTTATGATGTGGTCAATGTATGGAAGTCAAGAGTAAGTCTTGTTCGTACAAATATCAAGTTTTCCCTTGATAGCTGTGGTTTAAAACACAACCATGTATTACTAACATGCTTAATTGACACTTGTGTGAAAAATCCATTTTGACATTTTTAGTTTTAGTGCCCCAGTCTATTTAATCCGTCATTTATTTATTTTTCTCAGCATCACCCCATCTTTGTAATTTGTTTGAACAGGGCAATTCTACGGTTAGGTACATATTTGTCTGCAGGGAAAACATTTCTCTTACTCATCAGTTAGAGAGGGAAGGGAGGGGGTGGGATTTGGGCTATGGTTGAGCTTGCATTTGACAGAGGAAGCAGACAGCAAGACATGGAAAGTTTAAAAGTAAGTTTCTCATCCCTGAAAATGGAAAGTCAGAGAGAAGGCAGATGTAAAAAAAAAAAAGAGAGAGAGAGACAGGATGGTGGGAACATCTGGAGAAACAAGACCAGTGCCAAACCCTGTGACAACATGGAGGGACTGGAAAGTCTCCTGAGAGAGGCTTGAACACACACTCACAAATAGTTACACACATGTTGCATACATGTCTAAGTACGACAGTATGAATACATGGGCTGATGATGAGCTGAGTCCAAGGCCAATTAACTTTTTGTTTTTGGCCAATTTAAATTACCAGATGAAGTGCCTTTTTATTTATACCACGTCAATATTCAAGGTGTTAAATGTGAATGTTAAACCAGCCTCCGTTGCCTATATGTAGGCAGCTGAAATGTGTTTGGCAATATACAGCTTCATTCATTGCCTGTCCCTGAACAATGTTCTACACAGCTCACCGGCTGCGCTCTACTGTGGCCTTTTAAGGAGACATCATGTGGCTATATGTTCTGTTTAAAGGCTTTATAATCTAATGGCATACTGCAGCTTTATATTGTAATCCAGTGATGTACTGCAGGGGGGATCCTGAATGGCAACAGGAGTTACGTTTAATCAAAATGTAATTAATTGCATCTGTTGCAGATTTGTGTTTTATCTGAGATTCTTTCAGTAACAGCATTAACATGTAGTTTTCGAGATTTATCTAGCATGGCATTTGACATACTTTTAATTCTCTACCACTAGGCAGGCAGATTACCTTTTTAGGATTCACATCCTATCAATTTCACATCCTATCTAATTGGGTGACATGAAGACTCACTGGTTAAAGACAGATTTGTGCAGTATAGGGACTGAGGAAGCTCAAAAAGTGCAGCACCTAATACACCCGAGGGATGGAGGTGGAGGGCAGAGAGATGATGGGGTGAGATGCGGGGTCGGGGTGTAAGAGAGCACTACTACCTTCTGGTGGACTGACAGGCTAGTTTTCATGACACCAATTACCTGCAGTGGATAGTGTGTGTTTGTGTGTGCATGTGTGTAGAATCACCCGAAGCAAGTCATCCCCTCATCCTTCACTGCAGGGGAGAAAGCTGCTCAATGGAGCACTCCCACCTGGATTTTCTCTGTCCATCTTTATCTTCCTGTTCCTCTATTCCCACTTACCCTCACTCCTACCTTCTCCTCAGTCTTTTTTCTTTACTTTTCTTCCCCCCATGTGAAGGGGGTTCACTCATCTTACAAAATGAGTGTTGATGTTTTGTAGATATATCTGTCTCATGGTCCATTTCGTACTAGAATGTGCAAAATGTATTCTATTTAACTCACTCAGGAAAAAAGAAAGAAATTGGGGATTTCATTTCTGTTGACTGATGATTGGTATTAGCTCTGCCTTTATATGCTATAAATAAACAAACTGTGATGAACCGCTGTAAGAATGATAAAGGTGAGCTTGAAGATTCATTATTGACCTTGGAAATTGTACTTTGACAAAAATATTCCAAGGTCCACTGACTGGAAATTTTCCTAAGCTCTCAACCTCAGCTCATGGGCATAATGCTTTTTTAAATTCATAAATGCTATGAAAAGCTCTGGAAAGAGAGCCAATCATTTTTTGTCCGGTGGTAATGATCTCAAGGTGAATCATAGATACTGTCGGTACATACAGAATAGCAAATAGCAAACTGTGCTTGAATGTATGCTTTACTGCCCAATTTGGGTTAAACACTCAGTGAAGTACAGTTCACAGAAGATCAGTTTATGATTGAGGCATTTATGAGACACTTATGGTAATCTACCAGTTTGCCTATGTCAGCTACAATACAAACTGTGTGTGTAGGTTGCCAAATAGTGGGTTTACTGCTTCAACAATAAGAATTTGGAAGATCTCACTTTTTCAAAATGAAACCTGTTATGTTACTAATAAATAAATCAAAGCACAGTCACTCCTTGCTCCTTGTATCACCAGGCAGTGTATAGGAAATAATGGAAAAACACAGCTTGCCGTTTTCTTACACAAGTTTGAAGGAGTGAACGGAAAAATCCTGTTCAGGTCAGTGGAAATAGCCCCTGAGAGGAAATAACTTGACCATGCTAATGCTGGGTCCAGAGACGAGTGTACCACGACCATTAAAGTGCCAGGATAGAGATACAATCAATGAACCCACGCACTCAGTGCACCAAAGAACAGTGCAGGACGGAGCATAGTGAGGAGCTACCTGCATGCCCGTGCTCACACAGAGTTCCTGCTCCACAGAAATACAGGGACACAGATATTCCTTTCTGCCAGCTGTCTTTGTTTCTGATGCGGCAGAGGGATTGAGTCCATTCTATGCACAGTATCTCTATACTGCCTTAACCGCAAACTTTTCCTAAAATAGACAGCTGTCCCAGTCTGCTTGTGGGGTTACTCAGTTCAGTCATTGGTCTTAGTTAATTAGCTTCTTGTAATGATTGCAGCTAGAAGGAGAAAGAGCGGATATGTATAAAGAATGGTATGAGGGCCTGGTGGAGAAGAGAGTGGCAGTTAGGGAGGAGCAGAGGAGGAGAAGGAGGAAAAGTTTCTGCAATGTTCATGTCCACAAACCAGTAATTTCATATCAACATTTCCTCATAAACATGCAGGAACTCTTCCTTTGACAAAGTAAATGATTGTTTTTCTCTTTTTAATTATTAAAATATATCATTATACTAAAATGGCCAGCTACAGTAGAAGCTACCATAGTTGTCCTCACATACTTGTTGTGCAGGTGCTCCAGACCAAATGGTTATTTACTTTATTGATTAATCTGAAGATTATTGTCTTGATTAAATGACAATTCATTTATCTCAACATATATTATCTCTAACCTTCCTGACCTGGATGTGGCTGTCCATTTTATATGTGCTGACATAAATCCTTATTGAGAGCATTTAAAAATGCAAAATATTAGTATCAGATACATATTGTCACATTTGAAGCCACTAGTGTACATCCCTGCTGTTAAAAAAGATTTAGTATGCTTGTCTGTTTGTGTGTATTGCATCAATAAATAGCCACAAATTATTTTTGAAATGGTGATTTCAGGCAAACTAGAGAGTGACATTAATACATTTTTGCTACATTTTAAGCTTCATTAGAATACAAAGTAGCTCTTTCCTTTGAAATAGCCTGAGGTTCAAACAGTTTTATCCTCGTAAGGACTCACTCTACTCAAAAAAGCCACAATTATCATTATGTCTGTGTTACATAACCATACTAAAAAGTGATTACTGATAATGGAGGGTTGAAAGTGTTTATGGTATACTTTGTCTATAACTACCAACATATAGTACAAAACAGTACATAAACAGCACATAAACAAAAATTGGATTAGTATTTACATTTTACTATTTAAACTTGCACTAAGTGATATACTGAATCAAACATTGAGGATAGCATTCAGAGCTTTTTTATATTTTTGATTTGATTGTTCATGTATGTGTTCTTTAAGAATCATTTGTTGTTTTTTACCTGCAGATCCCTCCGTTTTGCTCATTTTTTTTTCCAGTGCTCATTCAAAGCACATAGCACAATTCCATGTGCCACTTAATAATGCCAAACCCTCTGAGAATTAACACACAACTTCTTGTCTCTTTTAGCCAGTTGTTTAGTTGTAGACTTAATGGTTTACTGGTATCTAGAGTTTTTCTTTTTTGACTAAAATAAATTCATTTTAATGGCATTGCTGAGCATTTAACTAGCTAAAGACGCAGAAATCTCTGTCATGAGTTGGTAGACTAAACTGGGGCTGAAAGGGCAATGATTTAGTTTCTCTTTGATACGTCAAGTGCATGGCTAAAAAAAAGTCGGTTTTGAGGTAATAATGTTGCATCATGTCTGCTAAATGTGAATTTGGGCATTTGTTTTCTAACATAGTAATCCCAGTCAGCTGGCTGACTTGTCTTCAATCCAATAAAAATGCCCCAAACTGAGCTCAGACACAGGATGTGAGATCACCAGAGGTCGCCGGAGCTGACTGCTCACAAACTGTAAACAATCTATGGCAACAGTGCTGCAGTGTGTAGTCGGGTCGTGTTGTACAAAAAAATAATGATGACATACCACCAGAATCAATTATTACATTTTTCAAACACAAGACAGCATTGTTTCTATTGACTGGCTGTACTAAGTCCAACAAAAGTGAACTTTGACCTTTATTAACTTATTAAACATTCTGATTGGTTGTTTGACTGCAGGAGGGATGTAAATCTAGTCATTATAAAAATGTATCTGTACGTTAATGTTGAATTACCCGAAACCTCCCTGTAAACCTTGAGAACTCAATTAATCTCTCTTGTATAACTGTAGAAATCTTGCCAGCTTTGTCAAAATCCTGTTTGTGACACAGGGTAAACCACTGCACAGGTTTTTGTGGCAGTAGTTCTTTGTAGAGAATTGTAAATGGGGATTAGAAATAATTAAAAGTATAGCATGACAGTTTAAAGTAAATTTAGTGTCTCTATTTTCTGCCTCACAAATAACAACAATCAATTTTACAGCCTAAAAGTCATACATAAATGCTTGTTGAAGCACACACAGTAAAAAACTGTAGGAACCATCACAGTTTCTGTGATGAGCTTGTCAGTGTTATCTCTTCATGGAATAACTGAAATTTTTCATTTTAATTTAGTGAAATTAAAAAGACTGTGGCATTGTGTCAGTATAGTGGCAATAGAGAAGACATCCTAATACACATATGTCTGTCATACAGCAAAATCATTATGTCTAGAGGTAGGAGAAAGCCTTTCAGAGATACTGCAGGTACATATTCCCAAATGTACCCCAAATTAATTGGGACCTGACATCATTTGAATATTGAATGTAAATTAATTGGGCCATGCCCCTTGAGGAAAATTCAGCCTCACAAAATTGTATTCTAAGGTAACAGTCAATAATGTGAAATTAATTACTTTACATGTTGTAGATACATTTGCTTTGTTCATTTTAATTCATGTATTCAATTATATCTAAATATAAGTAGGGTTTGTTGACATGACAAGACCAAACCTGATCCTGCAAAGTAGTAGTAAGTACATTTACTAAGCAAATGCAACATCATTTTCCCCCAGCAGCTTATTTATGGTACTGTATACTATGTATGTACTGTGATTCTACACCACCCAACACAAGAACATGAGTTTCCTCCTGTTCTCTTCTACCATCAAATTGCCATGGCACAACAGTGGAGAGGACAGAAAAATAAATGATGTTAATGAGACCAGGCCAATCACGCATACGGATGTATTCCTCCTAATCTGAACCTTTTCCTACTGTGCTGTGCACCTGTGGTCATAGTATTACCAAAAATCAGTCACCATGCATTGTGTGCTCGGGCCATGTTCATGTTAATGTGCTTAGCAGTGTGTGCCATTTACACTTAGAGTCTGTGTGTGTTTGATGTGCATCTGTGTTTGAGAAAGAGAACGAGAGAGAGTTATGTATCACCCTATTTTGCTGCAGAGGTAATACTGGATGCCTGCCAAGTTTATTCATGCACCATTGTTGAAACTCTGTGGTAGAGGGGCTATAACTTCCACACACACTTTCTTGCTGTTAATCCCATTTCCATTAATTTAAAAATACTGTTTTTCCCTCTTACACTCACAGTTCCAGAGCTGTACCCGACTCAGAATGTTGTCCGTCAAATTGGATTTGGCTGTTTAATATGAAGAATCGACTATTTGTTCCATTTTTATATTTTTAGTTCAGCAACACACTAAACTCCCATAGCAACATGAGTCTCATGTGTTACTGATGTTTTAATGGCTTTCATCATAATGTGATGTGATGTGAAAACATCCGATTTACGCACGAGAAAGTAAAAGTGTGCATCCAACTCATTGTTAAATTATAAAATCCCAGCACACCACAGATCGTCTCTCCTGCTGGGTGGCAGGTCTGTCAATTGAAGAGTCCATGTGGATGGCAGTAGAGGAGGTTGTATCGGTCAGAACAGCAGAAGGGCAAAATGAAACACACATGACGATATGTTGCCATGACGTATTGTTTACAAAGAATGGAATAAAATATATTAAATGTAATTATTTTGTCTATAATATTTTATGTAATTTCGTAATTATTTACGTCTCATCCAGGTTGTCCATGTATTCTCCTTGTGTGGGGGAGCTACATAATATCCAGTTTAAAATTACGTCACGAAGGACGGCACAAAGTTAAAATATTTTAAGTTTTGACGTCTGTTCTCAGTATTCTGTGCTGGCCGCACCAAAATGTATCATAATTTTCCCATCCACTGACATGATGTCCCTTTTGCTGTGTACCATCTACCTGAATCCATGTGAATGCTGCATTAGCCGACTTATGCCCCCTGTTGCACTCTGTTGACGTTGCACTGCCCACCGGTTCGGGTACTTCGCGACTCATGACTCGAATCATAATTTTTGCTGGGGCAGCCCTGCACAGTTCATTTTGTAAATAAATTAGAAATCTGAGATGAATTACTTTCCATGGATGGTCCGTGATCAGTTATAGTGTCGGTGTAAGATGTGCATATGCCTGTGAATTGTGACTGTAATGCTAGTCTAGTTCCAGTCCTCTGAATCATCGGCCACATCTACTCTCAGCTCTCGATTCTGTTTGATGGATTTGTCTTCAATCTCATTTTGTTAAAACAACAGTGAGAAAATCATATTGTGAACGCAGGGTTGTGAATTGTGTTGAATCGTGAGTTTAGTATATCGTAGGGTTAGGGTTAGGGTTAGGGTTACATCTCTTTTGCTCATTGTGAAAAACATTATCTGCTCCTGCCAGCCACTTACGACAATGAAGTTGGTGGGATCATTATCTCTGCAGCTACACTCAATCATTTTCGCGATTAATTGATTAGTAGTTTGGTCTTTAAAATGTCCCAAAGCCCAACTTGACGTCCTTAAATGTCTATTTTGGTCCACAACCCAAAGATATTCAGTTAACTGTCATAGAGGACTAAAGAAACCAGAAAATATTCACATTTGAGAAGCTGAAATCAGAGAATTCTGACATTTTCTTAAATTATCGATTGTTAATGATTATCAATTATTGATTGATAAATAATTGATTGTTGAAATAGTTGGCAATTAATTTAATAGTTGACAACTAATCGATTAATTAAGTAACTATTGTAGCTCTAACCACGGTTAAGTTTTTGGTAGAACAGTGAAAATATTAACACCTTTAGTATAATCCTCTCTATGCTACACCACAAGACAGTTGCCCATTTTATGTGTCATTCACAAGATTTCCCAGGTAACAGATGCTTAACCACATAGTAACAGAATGAGTGTCTCATTTTCAAAACACACAATGCTTCTCCAGTAACTTTCATGTACATCTAGTTTTATACAGAACAGCCTCTGGAAGTTTAAGGAATCATTTGATAGAAAAAAGCAAGACTAGAAACAGAAACACTGTCCCTTTGAACCTCCCTTCAGCCATTCATCCTATGTCTATCCCTCCTTATTCGTTTATCTGTTCCTCTGTTCATTGCTTCCTTCACCTCTGTGATCTCTCATTCATCAGTCTATCCTCTCATCCATTTTCCTCTCCATCTTTTCTGTCATGCTTCATGTCTTATCTTGTTTTCTTTCCTCACTTACGTATATGTAGGGATGTAATGTGGCACGCATAGCTTTTACCCACCTCCCCCTCTATTTTCCCTCCTTTCTTATATTATTTCCTTCAACTCTGTGTTGCCTCGCTTTGCCGTCTTATCTAAGACTTGTTTTCACTCATTCATCCTTTTTTTTTATCTTATTTCTTTACCATTTTCCCTCACAGTCTTGCACCATCATCTCCTTCCCTCCCTGTTTATTCCCCTTTTTGTCTTTGAACATTTCCTCCATCACCTGGAGCGTTCTGGAAATGTGTATGATATGGTGCTGATGATCAAACATAAGACATAGACAAAAAGATGAAATATTACTGAAATCAGACAACAGACACTGCCAGACCTGATGTAATATATGATATATGATGCGATATGATGCAACGCTCAGTTCCAAAGGAGTGTTTACATATTATATTGCTGTTTTTATGTTGCCAGGTGCATCGTTTGATTAAATGAATACTTTGAATGTCTTAGAAATATCCTTGTTTGCCATCCTATCCATAGTCAAATATGATCAGTTTCATCTCTATTTGTACAGAGATGGTGCTGGGAGGCATTTAGCTTAGCTTAGCTCAAAGAATGGAAAAAAGGGCAAACTCAAAGTCCAAACAGACTGTTAAACACAGAAAAAGTACTTATTTACATTTTGGAACTTATTAGGTATAGAATAATTGATTAGTTCTCAGCTATTAAATTAATTAGCAACTATTTTGATAATCATGAATCATTTGAGTAATTTCTTGTCTTTTTGGTCCTCTATGACAGTAAAGAAGCAGTTGAGAAGCAGTGATCATTTATTACCATTTTCTGACATTTATGGACCAAACAACTAATCAATTGATCGAGAAAATCATCAACAGATGAAACGATAATGAAAATAATCGTTAAGTGCAGCCTAATTAGGTAGCAGGTAAGTCACCCCAGGCTGACTATCAGTTCTGCTAAGTGAAAGACAAACTGCAGGAAGCAATCAATGCCAATTGTTTCAAACAACACATTCAATTTGCATGGAGTAGCTGTTGTTGCATGTGTCACAAGTGTAAATGTATGTAACGCATTTCAGATAGAACTTGGCTGATTAGACGACAAGGTTGCAGATTAGATCTGAAATGATTTGTTGATTAATGATTTAGTCAAATGACAAAAAAATTATTGTCAAATATTTTCATCACTGATTAATTGTTTTGAGTTATTTTTCAAGCAAAAATTGTGAATAAATGCCAAATCTTCTCTGGTTCCAACTTCTCAAATGAGAGAATGTTCTTCTGGCATTTATTATTCTCGGAGGTTTTGGACATTTTGTAAAACAAACAAGGCATTTAAGATGTCACATTGGGCTCTGCAATGTTGTTTTTTGCCATTTCATTGACTAATGAATCAAAAAATAAACTGCAGATTAATTGATAATGAAAATAATTGTTGTAATTGTAATAGTGTGTATGTTGGCTGATGAGTAACAAGAAACTGCAGTTTGGAAGGTAGAAACAGTTGGGTCTGGGTCACAAATTATTGTTATTCTTCATGAGAACTGTGTTTATGTTATGTGTTGGTGGATTTTTAAAAGTAAATATCAATTAAATATCAATATATCAACATCAAATATCAATATTGGCATTGGGTTAAAAAATCCAGTATCAGTTGGCCTTTACTTTAAATGTTAAAGTTAATGTACACTGGGGCATTAATGCATATTGTACACGTGTTAGTGTGCTTTCTTGCAGTCTTGTAAATTCTTGAATGAGCAGGTTTACTGTCTACTTTGAAACTCCCTCTCGTGCTGACACAGAATGGTGAATTCATTTTATCCTCTTCAGTTTTCCTCTCAAGATCATATTGGTGTTTTGCATACTTCGCATACTGGCTTTATCCCAAGTCACAGGACCACTCCTTTTTGAGTCCTTGCTAGACAGTTTTGAGATACCAGCCCTTTTTCTTTTACTTTAACTCACCCTGTGTAAGGGTACCATTTAACATATAAAAGAAAACCCAATAGCCAAAGGCAGGTCCAGATAGTCATTTATGTTTCATGTGAAAGGTCCATACTACTTACTTCTTGTGTCATAGCCACACTAAAAGCTCTGAATGAAAAGCCTGGCTCGCTTTGGGCCAGACTTTCATACTGTATGATAAATGTGCCACATATCTTCTGTACTGTACTTACTAATAGTGGTAAAGATAAATATAGCCTTGACGTTACATGCTGGTGTGCATTCTTTGTCAGTATTGGCGTTATGAGGGAGCTGCTTGCTGGCGTATGAGATGATGTTCTGGTTTAATGAGGTCATGAAAGATGGCTCACGCAATGGGACACTCATGGCATTTAAATCATATATATTTGTGATAATGCTGTCTTTATTATACTGGACCTAAACACTTTCGGGCATTGGGGAGCCCTGGTGGCTCACCTGGTAGAGCTGGCGCCCTACGTACAGAGGCTAAGTCCTCGCTGCAGCGTCCGTGGCCTCGAATCTGGCCTGTGGCCCTTTGCTGCGTGTCATCCCCCCTCTCATTGTCTATCTTCAGCTGTCCTATCCAATAAAGTGAAAAGGCAGAAGATGAAATCAGAGATTGGTCTGCCTTGCCCTAACAAAGCAGACAGTCTACCTCTGAACACTTTCTTTTATAATACACAGATTAACATAGTAACACACTAAACAGACAGAGGGCTAGGCTGCATGTTGACTATTTCATCAAACAGTTTGACACTCTTTCTTGGAATTATGCATATTCTCTACTGAGAACCTGGACTTATCATTTATGTATATTGTGTGTTTTGCCTCTGTGTGTCGTGTGTCATGGTTATGTTTTTCATTTTCTTTCTAATCTGCTTTTTTCATAGTTCCACCGTTTACCGAAATTGTTCAGTTATTTTTTCAGTCCGTCTTTAGAGAGCAACCACATGTAAAATGATTTGCTGCTTTGCAGGTTCAGCAGTAACATCAAAGATACCTTCATGTAGGAAGCTCTGTGTCAAGCTTTGTTTGAAGATTATCTGAGCATTTTGTATAGTTGGACAGCGAGCAGTAGTGATGTAAGAAGGAACATGGTTTACTAGCTGGAGTCATGCTGACAATGTTGCAAGTACATGGCATGTGACTTGGAAACAGGCCGTTTGAGTCATACTTCAAACATTCATTATGGACCAGAGCAGAATTTCCAGTGTGTGTATTTAGGGTTAAAATAAAGGATGGGAATGATTCAACAGATAAATATGTGAATGTGATCATATAGGAGCATTACAGTTACAGTAAGGCTACTGCAATAGTCCTTGAAATCCAGTCCTAATACCATCATTATAGATTCAACAGAGACATCAGTATCCATTTATTCAAGCATCATCTTGCTGCATCATCAGCCTCATCAAAGTTCAGATCTCAACATCTTTCTCTTCCCTTTCACTTTCCTCTTCATCCCCCTCTATTCCTCTCCTGTTCTAATACATATCTCTGCATCCTATTCCTTTCTTTTTTCACTCCCCCTCTTTTCTCTCTTTCCTTTCTCACTTCCCTCTTTCTCTAATCTGCCCATCCTCTACCACCTCTTTTTCCTTCTTCTTCTACTTCTCCTGCTTTTCTCAGTTTGCTGCAGTGCATCACTAGCAGGCACATTAACATCTCATCTCCATTACCCAGCAACGTCCTGCCCTCTACCACTGATTTTTTACCACCTTCAGTTTCATCCTCCTCTTCCTTCCCTCACCTGCACCATTTCCACCACTCTTCAGTTTCATTATATTTCCAATTTTTAATTTTGTGTGTCATTCATTTTCTTTACCTACCTGCCATTTCTCCCCTCTGTCTTTTTATAGTACTCATTCTTCCCCTATGCATATGATCATCATCATTAAAGGGACCTCCTCTCCTCTCCTCTCCTCTCCTCTCCTCTCCTGTGAGGAGCTGTGCTGTACTGTTTCAAGGGAGAGGATGCCCTTGGTGTGTCCGTGAGAGAGACGGGCTAAAGCTCTGCAGTAACCAGCCTTTGAGTGAGCAAGTTGCTTTCACCTTGTGTGTGTGTGTGTGTGTGTGTGTGTGTGTGTGTGTGTGTGTGTGTGTGTGTGTGTATGTGTATTTGGATAATAAGAGATGAAGAGTGAAAAGAAGCACCGCATGCGTGTGTGTGTGTGTGTGTGTATGTGTGTGTGTGTGTGTGTGTGTGTGTGTGTGTGTGTGTGTGTGTCCTGAGCAGCACCAGTCGGTGTTATTTGCGTAATGTAACTCAACCAGGCAGGTCTGGTTAACATGCAGCCCAGGCTATCTGTTCTCTGAAGCTCACCATTCCCAAATCAGCCTTGTATCTCCTCTTTCCTCCATCACTCTTCATCACATGCTTCCTGGTCACCTAATCTGACTCTCTTCACTTGAAGGGTTACTCACAAACACAGCTTAATTTCAGTGAGTCATTGGGTGCATCCCATGTCTCTCATTTGATATTTACTCACTCCTCGATCCCTGCTTGAACCAGAAGTTGTTCTGGTTCGGCATCTTGCAGACCATCCCGAAGCACTTATTTCTGCTCAGAGGAAAAGGGATTGAGGATCAAGGAAGGATCTCTGAGGAACCATGAGCAGCTTATTGGATATCAGTTGTTGATTGGGCGCTGCAGCTGATCGGACATTAAATATGATAATATTTCATATTATAGTCAGAGACAGTAGGAGAGTCCGTCTATCAGAAAGAAACACTTTATACACACTAGTTTACATCATTTATCATCATCTGATGCTGATTTTTAAATAATAATTATAATAATATAAGACACAAATAATCATATTCTGGGTTATTCAATAAACAATCACAGTATCAATAAATACAGATGCAAATAATGAACAGATATCATAAATGCGTTCTGCCAGTAGAATGCCAGTAAAGTAGTGATGCACAGATCGGATTTATTAGGAGGATGGCTCTTTTACTCCTGACAATTTAACTATATAAACGTGGACTGTGTGTGTGACCTTTTGGCTCAGCAGAAGAACACATAACACAAATTAACATTAGATCCTTCATTGACACGTTGGAAGATGTCATTTTTTAAAATGAATATCTAATTTTTATGACGTGTCTTGTCAGACTGATCGCAGTGCCCATGGTTTTAACTGCAGTCTGACATCACTGTAATTGTACTTGTTGTTATTCATGTGCAGATGTTTGTTAAACAGGTAACAGGCTGTGGCTCTGGCAGTGATAACTGTGTGCCTTTTATTAATATTAGCACAGTATGTGTGCAGACACAAACTCCGTCAAAAGTCTCTACAGATGTTAAAGCCGACAGCTGATCCAGCTGTGATCACAGACATGGCTTTATGTGATGTTTCATTCCTCTAAAAACATATTTCCTCGTCTCTTCTCCCCTTGCATCCCTGGTGGGAGGGACTAAGTGAGTGAGGTGAACGTGGATGCAATTAAGAGACTTAAGATGCATCCCATGTCCACGGGAAGGGATTTCAGGCCAGTTTTGACTCATAAAATAATGCAGTATCAAAATGCAGATGGAAAAGGTTATTGCAAGGACGTTTGTTTGGAAACTGGCACTGAAAAAGGAACATAGATTGTATTAAGACGGCATATCAGGGACAGTCGTCTTCAGCTGCGGTCTTTAGCCAGGAGTAAGTATTCTAGTCTCATGCCGAGGACTTCCATTGCAATAGAAATGGCTAATGACAGAGTGATAAATTTTATTACTTAAAAGGATTGAGGCTCTTGTCTGATTACTTCCCTGAAGGTGTCACTCAAGATCATCCTCTCTCTCTTTCTCTTTGTCCCTGTCTTCTGTCTCTCTATCTCTGTCCTTTTAACCCTGTCCTTTTCCTTCTCTCATTGCCACTTTGTGTGTGTCAGTCTCCTTCATCTAAGTGTTCAACATGAGTGACCACCAGGGAACAATGATTAGCATGGACTTAGTTACGTGTTATACATGAAAGTATTTACGTGTAAGGGGTTTAGCATATGGATTAGTCAGACGTGTTATTGTTTTAAATGATGTGTCTCATTCTCATGTTCTATAATATACCACCATTCTGGAGAAAAATGTGAGCTGAATTGAACATTGACGAACCTATTAATTGTAATTATTTCAAATTGTAATTTTAATTTCTAATGTCAGTCTAAATGCCAGCAATCACTTTGTGTTAAACAGTTATGTATTATTATGTGTAGCAACACCTTCTTGTTTGTAAATGTTCTAGCCTGTCTAAATGTTAGAGCATTTAGCAGAAGAGAATGAAAATAGCTGTAATGTAAAAGGCTCATTTAGTCAAAAACAATACAGATTAAACATGTTTTGTTCGTACAAGCTTAATAGCCCAATCTTTTTTAACAAGCACAGGATGTAGGCTAAGAGCTGTTTTGTGTGTGTGTGTGTGTGTGTGTGTGTGTGTGTGTGTGTGTGTGTGTGTGTGTGGGGTGTGTGTGTGTGTGTGTGTGTGTGTGTGTGTGTTGGGTTGTAATCTGTGTAGCCTATGTGAGCTAGCATTATTCTCAGTGCCAGGCAGATCAGTTGCATAGCAACAAGAACTTTTTGAGGGCAGGAAATCTTTCACCAGTGGAATGTGTCAAGCACAAGAACAGTAAAAGTGTAAAGAGATACATACTGTGTGTATGTACCCTGAAATTCCCAAATCCAAGTTAAAACAGTTGGACTGTAGTTGAAGAAATCATTGCCACTGCTATTAATCACTGGAAGTAAATTATAATACAGCAGAAGAAATACAACTTTGACAATCAGAATATCAGATGACAGCTGAAAATTGCTTGAATATTTCACAAAACAAACAAAATAAATATATATTACTGACAGACCTACAGTATATTTCCCAAACATTCGTGACATCCTTAAGAACTCCCAAACTCCAACAGAGGTGAGGAGAACCGTGCACTCATTATTGCAGCATTGCATGGTATTAATGTCAGTTTCTGCACTACAAGTAATTGAGGTGATATTTAGTAGCTGAATGCACCGCTCTTGAAAAAGGCAATTGCAGTAACTGATGGAAATGTTTGAGACATTTTGTGTCAATTTTTCTCTTAGTATATAAGTGAACATTATCGTCATACATATGTTTATCTTATTCAAGTACTATACTGTACACTTAGTGTTCAGGGGAATATAAATATAATTACATTTTTTACAAAAGCAATTCTAAGAGAAAGGAATACACACAAACTTTGAGAGAGCAGAGAGATGTGAGTTGTTTACTGCAACAGAAGTTATGGTAACATAAAGTCCAATTATAATGCATAAACCAAGTGGACCCAGGAACTGCATGTCCCCAAACTAAGACAAGCTAATACAGCAACCTGATGTACTACTTGCACAGAAAATGAGAGGGTTAGGGTTAGACACTCACAGGCTGTATTAAATTGATGTTGTACTGTAAAGTTGCAGAAATGGCTGCAGTAGGAATTCATATTATAGTGGGGCAAATAGACAAACCAGTTGTCCATTTTATAATTAAGGCATCAAAGTTTCATGATATAATCTACACACCCTAAGGTTGAATTGTTGAGGCAGTTTGTATCTTACCTCTGGTGACCTTGATTGTGGAACAATCACCAATTGTGCATTCTATGGCTAACTTGTCTCTCTCCCAACTCGTCAAATACTACAGCTTGATCAATGCTCCTATGTATTATGCTAAAATTCAGCAGGTTGTTTCGTCTGATCTGAGGTCATAGTCAAATGGGTTTTGTCGAAGATGAAGGGTGTGACTTAAAAAGTGTGATGACAGAACCTCCTAAGCCTGAGAGGCCAGAGGAGATATTGAATCCCTGGCCTCCCCCTGGAGGAGAGAGGAAAATTGGATACGCTGAGTCGTGCACACGCTGCTCTACGCTTGGGTAAAGGTTCTGAATGGGCATGCGAAGCCTAGTGTCACCCCACTAAAAGAATACTGTGATACCACCAGAATCCTAAAAAATACCGTAATACAAAATCTTTGGTCAAACTGCCTAGCAAAACTTTTTACCCGCACTTAGTGGGAGTTCCTCATTCATGGGAAATAAATGCAATCCCCAATCTTTAATCACAAGCAGGGTCCAGCGGGTTATCCATACCTTTTGGCGAAGGATAGACAAACGCTGATCTGCTCAGTGTGGCGCGCATCGAGCTAAGGGCATGGCAGACCTGTTATTGTTTAATCTCATGTGGCTGCACGCTGCTTGTCCCTCCAAGAAGTTGGACGCCAAAAGGCTGTGTGTTGTGTTCGTTGCTGCAGAAAAGAAATACAAATACAAATCCCTGTTTATATAATGTTAAAGTTACTACAGTGTCATATCGTACTGTTCACAGCTGAGATGGTCCATTCTTTGGACAGTTAGCTAGTTAGGAGCAACAAATCAAGTTAAAGACAATTAAAATCAGAGGCTATACATTTCAGAGCTGAGGAGCTGGAAGCTGCACGTGATCAGATGATTGATCACATTGTTTTAAAGACACGCTGTGCAGAGTTTTGTTTCTGCTTCACAAGATCCCAAACTTTGGACACTTTCTGTAGTTTAAATAAATAAATGTAGTAATCATTTATATGTATGGCTCTATATAAACAAAGCTTTCATGCAAAATTGTTCATGTTTTAGCGTATTAAAACAGAGTTTACAGCAGTTCTGTGTAATCTGTGTGTAATAAGAGCATAAAAACAAAACATAATGGATGTATACTGCCTTTATGAAATACAATTTTAAAAAAACGTCATGGTTTATAGAAACACTGAAGAAAGTTTCATGCTTAAGTCATGAAATGCACAGTACAATACCTTCCATATACAAGCTTATCTGCACCACTATTAATGACCATGTGGGGTGTGTATCCAGCACAACATGTGTGTAAAGTATGTTTGTGTACATACAGAATGTGTGTGTATGTGTGTGTGTGTGTGTGTGTGTGTGTGTGTGTGTGTGTGTGTGTGTGTGTGTGTGTGTGTGTGTGTGTGTGTGTGTATCTGTGTGTGAATGATGCCAGAGATCAAAACAGAATCAAGTTAAACAAGTTTGCTTCTTGCTAGAGATTACCTCCCTCCTATCTACTGTATACCCTCCTCTTATTCTCATCTCTTTATGGTTTATTAGTACGATTGACCAGCTGTAAGTGATGATATACTATTGCAAGGCTTCTCACATACTGTGTTTCATTAGCACGGTAGTGCTTGGGGCCTTTGGCAGGGTGTTAAAAGAAACCCTTCTTTGCATATCTAGTGTGGTTACATTAAAAATGACACTTTCCATTACTGCCATTGGGAATCTCAAAATGGGTGTTCCCAGCAACCACTAAGTGTGGTAACAACAAAGTAAAAAATCATCATCAAAGTGTTCTTTCAAACCATCTTCTCACTCTTTTATAAATCTAGTATTTTACAACATTACTGTGGTTGTTCTTGCACCTGGTGTTTGTCTTAATGTATGTCTATATATACTTTACTGAGATGTTTAATTTAAATTTAAATGTTCTGAACAATTCAGAGTGCTGGATGAGGGATGTTACCACGTTGTCAGCAAGTCTCTCTTGTCAAAGGCTGGATGCAGCACAGCAGCCTAAATAGACCTGTCTCCTCTTTACTCTGCTACCTCTGCACCAGAGCGGTTATTTAAAGCCATGAGTCATAAAATCTGATTTCAAATAAAGCACTGTTTATGGAAATATATGATGAGAAATTGACATATTTTAAGAAAATGTGTGAGGGGGAATATTGGCTTTTTCTTGAAACTGCACTAGTCATTATCGTTGTAGCTTGCAGATGAAGAGTTGCAGTGCAATAACTGTGTGCATTGCTGGCAGCAGACCTCCTGACAGTTTCATACTGTAATTAATGTAGTATGGCCATAATCTGCACTGGTAGAGTTTCACACATCAGTCATTTGAACAATGTATAAGAGTGGCACTATATTACACAACGTTTTATTGGAGCTATAAATTTTCGGTTTGTCTTTGGCATCTATATATTTTAATGAGAGTCATATGTTTCAAAGCTTTTTGACATGTTGTGTACGGTGTTACTGTAGGCTTTCAATCATTTTCAAATCGTAAAGTATGTTATAAAGGCACACCACATTACTGATACAACAGTACTACCCAGTTGAGCCCACATTAAAATTGGGGGAGGGACTATAGATCGTCTCGTCTGCCCATCAATCTGTCACACACAAAGCTGACATACTCGTAATCAAATTTTAAGATACCTCAAGGGAGTAATGCATGTCATTATTCATTTCTGGCATTCTCTAAATTACAGTGATTGGCCTTAGGGAGCACTGCAATGTTTTTTTTAATTTTATATGTATCATGCTCAATATATTGGATGTTACTGATCAGATCCAAATACCACGTTTTGAAGGAGGGTGAGTGTACAATAGCATTTCTGAATTTTGGGTCCCATTTCTCTCTGCATATTTTACACCATATCAATTTCTTTTTGGCAGAATGTAGTGAAATTCTTTGTAAATTTCAGAATTACACTTAAGCTTAAGCACCACGATGTATGTATTATTCTCAGAACAGGACTTCACATACATGTTGCGACACCAGTAAGTGGGAACTCCTCCCTTTCCCTACCACACTAAAGGTTACGTCTTTTGTACTTTCTGTCCTTCTAGACATGGATTTAACCCTCAGCCTTACACTGAACAGCGTAAGGTTACACTAGTTCAGGCACCAAGATAGACATCAACTAATAGCCCATAGACAACATTGTAGGCACCACTGACAGGCATTAGATGTGTTGGACGTGTCTCCTCCATGCACTCAGATAATCTGTCTCCAGCTTCTTTCCCATTCAAGGTCAAAGACGACCTGTAAAGGAGAGCGCTGTCTCTCTGTCAGCACTCTTCTCTTCCCTCCTCCTCCTCCTCCTCTTCTTCTTCTTCTTCTCTGTCTCTGCTGTCCTGTCCTGTGGTGGAGGGAGCTGGCAATCGTTCAGTGTAACAACTTGGCTCTGATTAATTGGCTGTTTAAAAAAAACATGGTCCTTGAAAAGTTCCCTTCGCATCGAAGCAACTAATTTTAGATGGAGTTTGAAGTGTGAAAGTGCATTCGGGTTTATTTGTGGATAGTGAGCACAGTGAGTTCTCCTATTAATTGTTTTGGACAGTGAGGTTGAGACAATTCCAAAGTGTACTGAACATAACTCTTTTAAAGTTCCTCGCTGTCAATTGTGTGTAGCATTAGGACACTCTAGAGATCACTTAGAAAATGCTGTTCCCTATTTAAACAAACCCTAACCACTCTGGTGTCAGTTAAACAACAGTGTCTGACTAAAATGCATTCAACATCATCTCATAAATAAAGCATGTGTTTACACAAAGCAATTGTCCACCATTGCCCTCGTTTCCTAACACAGTCCTTTTTACAGACGACAGAGTTAAGCCAAAGTCTATTTCAGTAGTTGAAACTATCAAACAAGTCAGCTCATTACTGTTGATGTTTTTGTGTTCCACTGGCAGTAGTTCCAATTGAAGAAGTTATTGCACTTTTAACACCACTACATTTATTTAATAACTTTACTTGGATAAAGCTTTATTGATCCTCACAGGAAACATTGAAGTGGTGAACACAGTAATCCAGTTCGGTAATCCAGTTGCCTAGTATGGTTTACTTGCATGGCTCAGGAGTTTTGGAGAAAAACGTAAATATATGTGGTTGTCCTTCACCATTACAGCAGAGTTTCTTGTTGGCCTGGCTGCACGGCCTGTACTATTTTAGGGGAAACACTGATGTGCATCTGGACCAAATTTCATGGCAGTCCATCCAATTGTTGTAGAAATATTTCAGTCGTGGACTGACATTTCCAAACCCTAGAGACACGCTGCTAGAGTCTAAAAAGCGTGGCAATTAAATGAATCTCACTTACTGTGAGAACTTTCGCTTAATGCACTGATGTAGTGAACAGCTCAATGCCATACTTAAATAAAGACTACATATGGAAGACTTGCAGTTTATGCAGAGTTTAATGATCTTTATCTATTGAAATGTTGTTTCCTCTTCTCTAGCAGAAAAGGAAGCCAGAGTGCACATTTGACTTCATGAGACGGTAGATATTTATTGCAGATGGCTGTACTGTAGGTGTATCGATTGAAGCCGGGTTTACAGTTGAAGGACAGTATGGCATTTGCTAAAGGTTGAAAGAGAAACTGATGGAGGTGAAGTTCTCAGTGGTGTCTTAAAAGACTAGACTAGTGTTTGTTTTAATTTTAGTGATCTATATTGTCTTAGCATGGGGTTTATCTTTCCTTTGAGTATGACATCTTATAATTGACTCATATTTGAAAAGTGAATTCCTTCCTCCCTTGCCTCCAGTTAAACTGATTCTACTTATTTCCCCTCCAGTCACTTGCTCAGGAAACAATATAATGAGGAGGGACGGATTACTTTAAGTGAATTGATGACTGTGTATATTTCCTCAAGAAATGTAGCATTAGGTGCCCTTAAGTAATGATCATCTTCACTTAGCAAATAGCCTCATAAGAGTGTTTGTATCTGTATTTGACATCCTGTTTTAATATTAATTTAACCAGCAAATTATGTAATTACTCCTTAAAAGTAAAATAATGTACAAAAGCACTGCAACAAAAATGTATTAAAACATAACACACATTGTCCAGTCACTCTGGGAAGACTATTATATTCAACTAAGAATTAACTATATTCACTCACAATTGGCTGTATCTATTCATATGCGTGTTCCAGTCTTTTTATAAACTATCTGGAATTGTCCAGCTTACAGACATGGAAGACTGATTAATCCTCTGCCACAGCTTAATCCTCACACCTCACCTCAACCAGGCATTAATTTCCCCTGGAAATGGGGGAATAAGAACTGAATATATGGCTATTTAGGAGGGAGTGTATGTGTCGAGAGGGAGAGGAGATAAATGAAAAAGAAAAAAAACGAGGAAGCCAGGGCAGATTAATGGCTTTGGACACCCAGCTTTTCTCCGCTGTACCTCACTGAATCTCCTACCAGCTGAACACATTTCAGAGGCAGGCAGCTTTGTTCGATTATCGGTACAACAATGTGTGTTTTTTTTAAGAATTACTGTAGCTCTGCTCCCAGGGGTTAGCCAATCAAGAACAAAGCCCCCCACCAGCAATTGATGGGTTTCCCTTGCAAGAACTGGGCGCTGAAATTAGGCTTCCATGTAAACCTACTGTACATGCAGAGACAATAAAAAAAAAAAAAAAAAAAATGTCTTATCTCTGAATCAAGTCCCCACATGACTACAACAGTAAGAGCTCTATGTTTTAATGAGCGTATAGGTCCAAGAAAATAACCCGTATCAGGAACAGAAACATTAGAAACATGGCGGTTCAACATTACAGCCTCTATGTAAGCAATGTGATCATTCATCAAAGCTCATTCTAAGGTAATTAAAACACAACAATTCTTATTTTCAGCAGATAATGAAAACACCACTATGAATATTATATTCCATTTCTACCAATAGATTACAATTTGTGTGTTTTTTTTGTCAGTCTTCTCTTGTTTTACACTTGGATTTTTGATGTGTAGAGATAGCTAATCCAATCACACCTTCCATGTGCAGCTTAACTGTGCTCTTTGTAGAAAGTCAGGTACCGACATGGTGGAGGAGGAAAGTGAAAACTCTGGATATCTCAACAGTGAGCCTTAGTCCTTTACCTCACCAGAGTCTTTACAACCTTCTGAAACCTCTGCGTTTGCACTTCTTGTTAGGTGTTAAGAATGGACCATGTGGTCATTCATTAATTTTTCAGCACCACCACAAGTGCTGAGCCACCAACCTCTCTGCAGTTTGTGCATTGCCATTTAGCCTGTGAATATTTTGTACAGATTTAACAAGAGACGTACTGGCGAGATAAAATAAGGTGCCCTTACTGAATTCAGTGAAGTAGGGATTAGGTAATTATTGCATTTATATAGCTACATTAGCCTGGTGACGTTTGAGTTCGGGCTGTCAGAGATACTTAGAGAAATCTATCCAAGCCGCATTATCCTGTGTGCTAAAATGGTCCAAGCAGACATGTGAAACATTTTATTTGAATTTAATTTACTGTACTGGGCTTTAAAATCAGAATATAGTTAATCATATTTAATAATCATGTATTTAGTGCTTTTAACATCCCATAAAAGTTTCAAACATTTTCTCACCCTTGTATATTTGGCATATCGCTGAGTGTAAATGGTGTATCAAATGAATTTGAAAGGCAAGTTACCTGTAAGTTTGCCAAGGTTGTCTCCAGTTATTATTTTTTATTACCCTAAGAGCATTAAAGCATATATTGCTGTCTTGTCATCAAGGTGCTGTACATGTCACCTTTGATATTTGATCATCTACTTGTCTGTTTGAAGGACACAAATTGTTTGAATACTTACTGTAAAACACCCCAGTTTATATTATGAAGTGTCTGTGACCACAGAATGCTTTTTAAATACTGAGTTTGTGTTAAACTCAGTTTTTCATGTTTTATGTATTTAAATATTTGAACATAAATATGTTGACAAGTTGACAGAACAGATGGGATTAGGCAGCTGTTTGAGGAAATTAATTAAAAGTGAAGAGAAACCAGAAACATTAGGGGGGCAACAGTCCCATATACAGTAGGACTTGAACCAAGGATGCTGTGCAACATGGTGGAAACCATAGATCGCTGGCACACGTGAAAAGACATATTCTAACTCCTAAAAAACTCCTATATTTGATACCAACACCTTCAATTGACTCAAAAAAGGTAGAGTGAGTGTTTGCTGCAGTTTTATGTGGTGCCGGCACTATCTGTCATTGTGTAATGTCCCCAGCTCCTCTGCCTACCCTTGCCTCTGGGTTTGGTATGCAGGAAGCTTAGCTAAAGAGAATTTGACTGAGTTCACCCCAACTGTCGGATGACGTCTCCCTGTCTGCTGGCTCGGTGTGCGGGTGTGTGTATGTGAATGTAGGTGTCTGAGTTCTTGTGCGACTGTCGGGCTTGTGTGTGTGTGTGTGTGTTTCCATTAGTCTTATGGCTTATGGCTGTCCTTGGGGAGTTAGATGGAGCTCTCCATCACTCTTGGAACAAGGACTGAGAAAAGAGAAAAGGGACATAGCAGTGAAGAGAGAGGTATAAGAGAGGAAAATAGGATGGGATGATGAGGCCCTCATAGTAGTATAATGCCTGTCATACTGGTTGTGACTGTATGAGTCACAGTATGATTGCCCACATCTTAAATACCCAGATTTTTTTGTTTGTCTTCTCTGTTTCACAGAGAACAATGGTATGACACATGAGTCTTCCACAAATTTCAATATTTACGAACAAATTTAGCACAGTTTATGCTAAAACTGCATAATAATGTGGAGTAGAGCTTAAAAACTAAAAAATCTGGGATATTGTGATGGACATTTTTCATTATTTTTTGGCATTGTATTGATCTAGCAACTAATCAAGAAAGTAATTGGTTGAATAATCAATAATGAAAAAAAATCATTAGTTTCAGTGCTAGCCTTGATGCGGATTGGTGGTAGGGTGTTATTGTGCAGCACCATAATAAACGCTCTATAATGAAGGTGAAATATGGTCTTCAGTCACCAATTAATATAACTTTTTTATGGTAATAATTTATTACTCTCAACATTGGAGAATTTGCTGATTGTGGAGCACAAACTAATGTCATCATGGAGGTATGAGAAGGGCAGCAAAAAATATGATTGGATTAGAGATTTACATATTGGAGATGAATCAGTATGTAGTTTGCATCTGGATCTTTACGTGGTGGGAATTGTTGCTCATGAAGATAATTATGGAT
Source organism: Dicentrarchus labrax (assembly GCF_905237075.1). Taxonomy (NCBI): domain Eukaryota; kingdom Metazoa; phylum Chordata; class Actinopteri; family Moronidae; genus Dicentrarchus; species Dicentrarchus labrax. The sequence goes on along the minus strand of NW_026136711.1, from coordinate 24,086,747 downwards.
CGACTTAATGTTTTGAGGCAGTGTCAAGTCGGGTGAAATTTTATTTTTATTGCGCAAAAACACAAATCATTCCACACCCTCTGAGTGTACTGTTCAACAGAGGTTAGCAGATTTTCTATTATGCAGTACACATATGACTTTTGATGGCTTCAATGACGTTCACATTAATTGCCTCCTATTTCAAAAATACCCCTGTGGTGGCGCTATTGGTAGTTCAGTGTGTGCAAAGTGTATCAAAGCTAAGGAGAGTCCTTACTGCAGCAGCCCGGTCTTACTGGATGTCATCTCCTCTCTCTCTCCCTTGCCTTTCCTGTCTCTCTTTAGTTATCACCATCTAATAATATATTTAATCTTTACGTGGTTATTCACATCCTCATTTTTAATTATTTTAAACATTCTTGTGTTTCAGGGGCTAGTTTCACAAATTGTAGATACATTTATGTGATCTACAAGTATGACATGTGTCTTGATTAGTGAAACATGTAAAAAATAACGTGAAAGAAAAAGATTTGGTGAAACAGGCACCAGACTCTTAACACATTATTATTGCTAGAGGGAAGTGCTGACAGCAATATGTGGGTAATATATTAGATAAAAGGGAGTGTGTGTGATGGTGACCTGTCATAGAGAAAGGTTAGAGACCTTTGGGACTCATCTCATTAACTACATGCTTGTGTGTGTGCCCACACACAAACACAGCGAATGGTCTTATTTTACTACGGCACTCAGGAGATGGTCAGAGGCTTCCGCAATTAATAAGGCTAATGGTTATTGGCTGGTGGCTAGTGACCAGGATATGAGATGTCTGATTGACCCGAGGTAAACATGGCACTTTATGGGTTAACAGATCCCTTCTGGAAGGAAATGAAGCTTTTATGGGAGGGAGTGAAGAGGCCATTCATAGAGAGAAGGACAAAGAGGATGAGGAGCCTTATACTAATGTGTTTAATAGGCTTCTTGAATGACCCTCATTTAATTAAGATGGATTGCATACATTTCTCTTAAGCTAAATACATGTGTGTGTCTTAAGTGAAGAGGCGTGCCTGCAGCATCTATTTGAAATTGGCCTACCTGCAGGATTTGGGTGGGGAGAAGCTGACTTTCATATTAATGAGTTCTATAGTTAATTTCAAAGAGGGAAGGCTGTACAGCAGTATCACTCTGTACAGCTAAGTTAACTAACTATCTCCTTTTTAATTTAAACCTAGAATGACAATGACAATTTTACGTATGAAGTCAAATAGGAAATCCAAATGAGGGGACTATCATGATGTGTTATGAATCATGTGGGTGGAGAAGGATGGTGATTTTTGTGTGGGTGGTCTTGACTGTGCAGGACTGGTACCTCCAGCACCGGTTGCCTGTGATGCTATTGTCCTCTTGTGCTCTTTCTCCCAGGTTTTGGTGCACTGCAGCCCTGAATTTTCTCAGACGTGCTGCATTGATATTCAGGGCCTGTTTCTGATCCCCATCACTGCTCTCTCTCTCTCTCTTTCTCCTTCTCCCTCTCTCTTTCTCTCTCTCTCTTTCCCCTATCCTCTCCAAGATAAATGGTCTTTACAGTTGTTTTTTAACACTCTATAATATTGTCCAAACTCCATCATAGGCTTTCTCACCAGACAAAATCATCATATATGAACAAATATGCTCAAAGTTAATACACAGTATCCGGCCAGGCCTGCCAAACATCTGCATTTATTTTCTATTATATTCCACCTGCCTTTACCTGCATTGCTGCAGCTGCCGTAGCATCTCTCTCCTGTGATGCTTGAGGAAGTCAAGGTGTTGCTTTAATGAATAATCTTTTTGTACAGCTTCCCTAAATTGAATTTTTGTCTCATCTGATTAGATCAGAAATGTGCAGTGTCCTTTATTAGACCAATTCACCTACACAGCATATATACACACCGTTTAACTCTATGCAAAAATAAAAAAAACAACAGCGACAGCTGGCAAACTACTCCAAATGAACTGTTATAAGCTGGTAGAAGTGTGCGTTTCTTTGAAATTATCCTCTGCAGTAAAGGTCCAGTGCAAGACATGCTATCTTAGATTAATGCCAGCCACAATGGGATGTTTGCAGTATTTGAGCAAGCAAGCAAGTCTGATAGCTTGACATTAACCATGACAGAATCCAGTCTTTATTCAAACAGCCACACAGTAGCCCTTTGTTGCAAAAACATTGTGCTGAACGCTCCATTTTGTGACACAAAAAACTTCAGATAACTGAGGACGTACTCCTTCTCAAGTGGCACAATTGTGCAGCAGTAGTGCTACTGTACAGCACAGTCCTCTACAATACTGTAGGGATGTCAGCACATGCTATGTATTATATCAGCTGTCCCAGCCCAGCCTGGATGTGCACAGCTCAGCTCTGTTTAACATGTATTCATCCTAGTGGGAATAACCAAAAGTGGGGGAATGCTGCTAGTGATGCTGGCGCTGTCCAACATCTGATATTTACATAATACACCTGTGACACAGCAGGGGAGAGAGACAGTGTGTGTTACGCAGTGAGAGAAAGACCTGGAATAAAATAGACACTGACAAAACAGAAAAAAACAGAAGACAAATAAGATAGAGTGAGGGGTAGCAGTTTGACACAGTAAGGCTCTCACTCCCCTCCTCCTCCCCTTCTCTCCCTGGAAGCTGTGACAGGATGAGATGTGGGATAGTGACGTGACGGCAACATGACACAAAGCTGTTATCCTCTCCTGTCGTGGCTGGCATGCAGGATAGCCAGATGACTGGCTCGGGCAGAACAGGTGTGTTTCTGTCTGTGTGTGTGTGTGTGTCGTGGGCAGGGCCAGACACACGCAGATGCACAGGCACACGAAAGCATTATGTCCTGCAGCCATCAGCGGGGTCAGCTGTGGGCAAGCTTGCGTGTGTCGTGTGGGTATCCCGATCTGCAGAAAACAAGAATGGGCCTGACAATAATCCATGTCCTTGAAAGTTACCCCTCCTCCTCTTCCCTCTCTGCTTTTCGCACATACACTTGCTCCTTCTTTACCTCAACGTCTACCTTTACTACCTCCTGAGTTTTCTCCCTTCACTCTCTTTCTATCCCTCCTTCTCCTGCTCCTTTCACCTTTCCTACTCCAGTGTTTCTCTTTCTCTTCCCTTCTACATCAGCTATCTAGTCACCCTATTTCCCTTTTTTCTCCCTTCGCTTCCTTCTCCAGTCATTTATGAAATGAGGTTGTGTGCATGTCTACAGTGGACCTCCTGCTCTGCTCTGAGGGCAAAATGTCACACAAAAGGAGTGCGAGAGAGCCACAAAGAAAGAGAGATGTAGAGAATATCTGTCATATCTGTTCCCTTCTTTTTTTCCCTACCCCATGCTGCCAACTGTTCAGCCTTCTGTATCCTCATCAATCCATCCATCAATTTATCTATCATCTATCTATCCTGATCCCTCTATTCAGTCGTGGAACAGCTTTGTCAAGTGAAGAGCAGCCTCTCTGCTATGCAGCACTGTTCAAACACACACACAGTGACACACACACACGCCCACCCCTGCTGCCTGCCGACATGGTACAGGCTGTGCATTGAGACAGCCCCAGCTGAGGCAGTAGCAGTGAGTGTGCAGCTTAGCGAGTCTCCACACACACATGCACACCTACACTCACTTACACACATACACACACACACACATACTACACACGGCCGTGGTGGTTAGTCCGTGGCTGCGTGTGCCGGTGCAATATCATTTTTAGGTAGGAGGATTTTCACATCACAGTGATGGTGGTGATAACCTTGCTGCCATGTAAGTATACATTGTCCTTGTGTAAAATGTGACTGAATGAACAGCTTATCTGTGTTTGCTTTTTGTTTTAGTTAGCTCTCGATCCTGTTGGTGTAAATCATCTGCATGCTGGGAGGCTGTGATGTGTGAATATGAATTTGTACATGTTCCATTTGTGTCTGTGTTTTATGGATACAGAACGTGGTTAATATTGTAGCCCATTATCTTTAGGCATGGCAGTTAAGGAGCAGGTGATCTGTTAGAGAGGGAGTGGAGAGATGATGATGATCTGTGGTAGAAATTATTCTTCTGCAGAATGGATTCATATTTGGAGATCTATTTGATCTATGTGCATCTATCTACATATGCATGATACACTGCATATTTATATACACATTTCAGAATACATGTATATCAATATGCACATATAGTGTGTATCATGCATGTTATGTAGGTCCAAGCTGTCAAACTCTTTTTTGGGGAAATCAGATCCCCTTGTCTAGTTATTTCTTTAGATGAAGATGTTTTATTGCACACCTCTTCACTCAGTCAGGCCATCTGTTGGCAGCATGATGTCGGCAGTCTCTTCTCTGTCACACTTACTGACTGGTTCTGTCATAGCAGCAGGCTTCGCTGCCGTAGCTGATCATTTGTGTTTGCTGGCTAGCTGTCTTCACTGCATTAACTAACTGACCACTTGGCACAGTGACTGGATTAATGGGGAACATTATCACCTCTCCTCCTTGATCTGTTAGCTGTATGCTGTTCTGGATGGCTGGTTGTCTGGCTGACTACAGTCAATGGCTGATGAATTGGAAATTTCACTGGCCGGTTAGTTGAATGTTTTTGTGCTTGTCCGATCAACTGAACAATCATGACACCAAGTGACTGACGGGGTCACCGGTTTGCTGTCTGGTTGACTGACTTGTTAGTCGGTACACTAGTCAGCCAGTTAGTCAGCGTGTGCACCAAAAAAAGAGAATTTCATTCAGAGACATGTCATTACAGCTAGGCAGTCAGTCAAACAACCAGTCAGCCATTTGCCTAGCCACCAAGTCATTCATGCATTTATTCAGTCAGCAAGTCACTTATACATTTAGTTAGTCAGCCACACACTGTTAGACAGGCTGTCATAGGACATTGATTGTTCCTCTGTTTGGATTGGGATGACCGTTTGACCTCAACCATCAACTCCACTGCACCAAGGCAGACATCTAAAAGTGTCAGTCTTCTTTCTCTCCCTTTCTCCTTTTCTTTTTATCTCACTGTTTCTATATATTTCATTCTAAAGCACACGAAACATACAGGTGATGAGACATTAATTAATAAAAATACACACAAATGTTCAAGAAGGACAATTTGGAGCAAAAAAAATGAGGTGAAATAAATGACATACTGCCATTGTCCTCTAAAACTTCATGCACTTAACAACTTTTAATATCTAAACCACTCATTTGATGACATTGAATAAGAGTAGTAGAACAGCAAGTGTGCAGTGACATATTCCACCGCTCTCTTCGACTTGAGGGCAGATAATAGAGACTTAAAAAGATGTAAAGCAAAGTTACTTGGCAAAGTTTCCATTTCCACATCAGTCCAGCTTATAATTACTGTAATGCACTTTAACCAGTCCTTTCTTTGCAAAATACGTATATTACAAAATGTACGTATATATTTATAGTATTTCTTTATGTTCCAGATTTTTATTATATTTTAAATGGGATTTAACAATCATTAAGAATAAAAGGGATGTGTACAAGTAAAACAAGCCTACAGCGGAAATTCATACCTTGCTCTGCTCTGTCATGTCTCATAGTCAAGAGAGGATCTGTCTGCGTCGCAGTGCATTACATTTTGCTGTGTCATCATCACCTCTGTGTAGCATAGCGACAAACACCGTGCTAAAGCAGACTTGACAATTGTTTTTCCACAAAAAAAAATCTTGAATAGGAGACTTCAGCCAAGAACAGGTAGATTAAGTATTAATTCTTCTTGTCTTGCTGGTAATAACAAAAGACAAGAATTGATAGATGCTTGGTAACATTATAAATAGCTCATTTTGATTTTTTATAAGCTTGTCTACCAGTCAAAGAATTCATAGAAAACAGAGGAGAGGAAAGAAAAACACATGAGGAAGGCGAGAGTGGGGGAGTATAGGTAGCAAATGAGAGGGAGAAGGCTGTCGTGCTATTTTAGGACAGTTGCAATTATTATTTTTTTAATTTAAGAAAAATAAAACTAGGTTTTTATGTAAAAATAAACTAAATAAAGTTGATTGCTGTGCAGAGTCAGTGTTAGATTTGCTGTGCTATATGTGCAGTTTACAAACACACAGTTGTATAATTTATGAGTTTCAATGCTTAAAGTTATCAATTACCAAAAAGTTGATAGTTTTCTGTGAAAAAACATTTTAAAATGTTCTTCAACATGTCCAAGCTGGGTTGAATGGCAGGATGTAAGCAACTGCAGGCAGTTACTTGACATTGACACTCTTACTTTGAGTGTAATGCCACATTGCTGAGCATAATAAATAAGGATCTGTGTTTTTCTGATTCATTTTATCCTGATGAAAAGACTTTAAGTTCCAGTCACCCATCATGCGTGAGTGTGTTTGTGCACAAACGTGTGTGAGACGCAGTGAGAGACAGTGACTAATATCTTTTACCTCACCTGTCAGTCATTATTTTTTTGTCTGTTGCCTGGTGATTGTTTTTTTTAGAAAGTGTCTTGGTGAGTGAGTTTCTGTTTGCCACATTTAAACTATTCAGTTGGAGGGTAAATGTATTCACTTTTTGACTTTTGATTCAACACATTTGCTTCTTTCTTGTTCACCAGTACATTCATCAGTATACAGTAAATCAAGCCATGACTGATTAACCCTATTGGGCACTTTTGTTGAGCAAAGCAAAGCTATTGGACACAAAGTTGAATTTTTGTGTGGTCGGAGGCTACGATGTGTGAATAGTTTCAAATAAACTCACTTACACAGATGTCTCTGGAGCAGGTCATGTTTATGCAAATCATAAGTGCATGGTGCAATTCTTATACTCGTTTTCATCATTAACTGCTCTTCTATTTTTACCTGCTTAGACCACCTCTCATTTTGAATTCATCTTCATGAAAGCGGTTTTCCTGACTTTACTTGCATGGTGGATATGCACAAATCTCTATCACTTTGATATATATTTATGATCTGTAAACTTTTAAACGCAAATGAAATACTATTGTTAATGAGGTTGAAGGACCAGTGTGTAGGATTCAGTGGCGTCTAGTGGTGAAGTCGCAGATTGCAACCATTTGAATACGGCTCAGCCTTTCAAGCGTGTAGGAGAACACACGAAAAGGCCCTATCTAGAGCCAGTGTTTGGTTTGTCCATTCTGGGCTACTATAGAAACATGGCGGTTCAACATGTGGGCCTTTGAGGACAAGGACCCGCTCCCTGTGTAGATAAAAATGTCTCAAATTATTTTCAGGTATATTATACAGTATTGAAACATAGCTATGACTATTATATTCCATTTCTGTTGGACCTATCCACCACCTATATAAGTGGTGTTAGGTTTAGGATTAGCAGTGTGCATTGCTTTCTGCAAGTGTCTTTTTTGAAACTACCATTTGGGGCACCAAAATTAGTAGCCAATTAATTGTTATAGTAAACTATAATACAAATAATAGATAATAATTATAGGCCTACACAATGTAATAATACTACAGTCTTCAGTCTCACTCAGTGTCCCTCCCACAGCACAATCTGACTGGTTACACATCACAAGTATTGTTTTATTTATTTATTTTTTATTTTACTTTTATTCAACCAGATAAGCCAATTGAGAACCAATTCTCATTTACAATGAGATAGCAATAGCCTATCAACACTGAAGGCTACTGTGCCACAGACAGACACAAAGATTGAAGCTGATTCAGTGAGCCGACCTGTATGTTTAGGGAAAAACAGCAGATATTGCCAAAGTTGCATCAACATCAAAATCTTACAATCTATTTCTATGAAGACAAGCATGCCCAGTTTCCCAGTTACACCGCTGAAAATGCCAACGGGATTTAACTGAATGGAGCCAAACGTTGCTCTTTCCTAAGCCAATTGTTGGGTTTCAAAGTAAAAGCACAGCATGCATCTGTCTTGTGTGAGTGTACCAAACTCCGACACAGACAGTAGAGGACAGAAACGCGGCAGAGACTCTCAGCGTAGTTTGTTATACTATTTTGGTACCAACATTTACTTGCCATGCGGAAAATCTACCTGTACTTGGTAGGTATTATTTTTGGACCCTGTCTGAACTCAACACTGATTTGTCTGTATGTGTGTCAATCACTCAATGTGTTGTTGTCAAGGCTGTTGCTAGCCTATGAGTCATAGGCAGGCGACACTTGCAGCTCTTTCTGACATAACCCTTTCAGAGATTGAGGCAGAGACGCTGGAAGACATCAGAGGGAAAACCAAAAAATATGAATCTTTACTTCAAAAATTTCAAAAATTTCAATTTGAAATACAAAAACTAGAAGAGTAGTCCTGAGCAGAGCGGTCGATTAACTTAGACAGATGCAGATGGATGGCGCATCCCTTCGTGGGCGTGCTGTGCCTTGAGCAGATGATCAATTACAGAAATTTGTGACAAGCCAACGTTGGCTAGACACATAGAGAAAAAAAGTTGAAAACATTACATTCAGAGCAGTCTGAAACTTGAACTTTTTGCTCACAGGGATTTCGTTCACATTTCGTTTAGCTCATTATTAGAAAATGTGAACACTTTTATTATCAACGTCTGACATTGTAACATTATGACAGAAAATAAGGGAAAGCCTGAAATAGCCTAATAGATATTTTTGCACTTGGGATGTAATTGTTTCTTGGCTTTGTGTCTGAACTGGAGCCGGGCAAGCAGGCAACGTAACCGGGCTCATGGATATAGCTTATGGCTGAGGTGAAGAGACTGAGGGAGGAGTAAATGTGGGACTGGCTTTTAGAAGTTGGCAAAAGCTTTGTGAAATAAAAGGCTATAAGACAGACGCTGAGCTGGCCTTCTTGTTGTTGTAAGCAATATTTGCTGGCTTGCTATGTCTTGTGTTCTTCCAATTAGTTGATGTTTGGCTGTGTTAGAAAAGTTGACTTGCTAATTTTTGATCATAAGTAATGCAATCATAACAAATTCACGTATACAGCTTTCCATATTTTACTTTAAATGTTGCCTAAAGCTTCTAAAATTGCAGATACAAAAGGTAGATACATTCATAGTTTAACTATGAGCTACAACATGGGCTAATAATATTACAGTGTGATCAGACACAATTATACCATTAATCTTAAGCCTGCTTTGCAGAGTTTCCTGTCTTCATGTTATGCGCACCAAGGCAAGATTCGCAGGTCTATTGTTACTAATTCACTCTTCTTAAATAATTTTTTGTATTTTTTTTTCCTCTTCACTCCTGCTCCTGCTCCTCCTGTCTTTAGTCCCCTTCTAGCACACTTAGCCTTCATGTGTTGAATTTAATTAGACCAATAACTCCCTCATGATTTCTACAGGCTCATCTGGAGCAAGGAGAGGGCCACAGCAGTCTTTTTTTCTTTCTTTCTGTCTTCCAGTGACCTTGCAGCAGGAAGTTAATGTGTGTGTGTGGGTGTGTGTATCTATGTGTGGGGGCATGCATGTATATTAGAAAGCGTAGTGTGTGATCTCTCGACCAATAATGCACGAATGTATTATTTATTAAGCTAAAATGCTTAAAATGATTTATAGCATGTAAAGCTGTATTGCGAGACAAATAACTGAACATTAAATGTTAACCAGCAGAGGGCGCTATCCACTTTTTACTTTGTTTGCTCGACATCCTACAGAATCTTTTAATATTTTGTCTACTATCTTATTTTGTTTAAAAAAAATTGTGAGAGAATCATATTGTGAATTGTATTGAATTTTGAGTTGTGTTACATCCTGAGATATAGATGATACTTAATAAAGACAAACTGCGTGTCACACTGTAATATGCTTATTCAATTCTGGTTTAAAACATCTGAAAAATAACAGAGTGCAGCTGGTGTTAATTCAGGAGAAAAATGGGATACATGAGTTATGTTGGACTAAAATGGCTACTGGTGCATCTTTTGTTCTATTAACAGTCAGATAGACGTGCTCTGCTGCGTGCATACTGCAGCCAATTTTACACCATTTCAGTTTATCCTTATCTCCCTGTAGACAGCTGAATTCAAAGCTAGTCTATCTTTCTAGGCCTTATGCTTGTTGTCCTATTTTTTAGTGAAACCTATAACACTAGTATCAGTTCTTCTCTTCCTGTGCCTCAACCATTGTTCTGCCAAAACAATGACACAAATGCATTACCAGGGCCAGATGTTTCGTTAGCTATTGTTGTTAGTCCTGCATGCTTGGTCAGACAGATTGTTTACAGATACCAATTCCTCAGATATATATGTCAACCCCCACCCAACATAGGATCCTAAGAGACTCCGAATGTCCCCCGTAGGAAGACTTTTGCATTATATAATGAACCACTTGCAGGCAAAAAGGCTGACGTACAGGAGGCAAAGCTGAAGTTCAAAGCAATAATAAGCAGGCGGGTGGGGTGGTTTATTTAAATGCAAGTAGGGAACGTAGCAAAAGTAAAAACATATATAGAATAGCTGTAGACAGACATTGAGAGAGGGGCACAAACAAACAAATTAATGGGCAAAAATGCTACAAAAGCATCAAGCAAGAATGATGAAAAATGTCTTGTTGATTAAGTGGCCGTCACTCTGGAATGACTGATGTTACAACACAAAGCAGATGATGTAAATGGTATCTGATTTATTAGGACAATTCCAGTCACATTTTGCTTATTATGACTGATGTTCAGGATCAGACTGAGCCTGCATGAGTTTGGAACGATGGCAGACAGTTGGCACAAATTAACTTGTAATTTTGAGGATTAAGGGCTTTATTCACTTCCTTTCCAGTTTATTTGAGAACATCGATACTATTTCAAACATTTGATTTTTACAACTTGAGTCTTGGCAAGTCCTAGACTTGATGTAACGATACTTAAGATCTCAAATTGAAATTGAGACCGGCTGGCAACAGTCAAGGAGACTTGATTGTGAGAAAGGGGAAGAAAAATAGAGAAGAAAGAGGTTACACCTCCATGTTTGTCATGTTATAGCTGCTCCACAAAAGCTTGTTTTAGTGAGATTTAGGAGATGATGAAAGGGTTAGAACTCAAGTAGTGAGTAATCGCCATCTTCACCTTGTCATCACATGTGTGCTCCCTACATCAAACTTATCCTCAAGTGTTTGCTGTGTGTGCTCATGTTTGACAGCTGAAAAAATGTGTCAGTGCCAGTCAAAAAGTGTGAAATTTTAAGTGTCATCCAGTCTTTTCAGTCAATTTCATTCGGATGATCTGTATCTTAGTGCACTGGTACCTTGAGGCTTATAAAACCTCATTGTTTCATGTTAAAAATAGAGAAGCTATTCTGTTCTATTTCTTGAAATGACAAAGTAATTGAGCGCCTTCCTGTTTACCTCAGATGTCATTTGACCATGCATGCCCATTTATTTGCAGAGGAAGAATTGAGAAGCTATATCATGCTGTTTGATCCCTGGGTGTTTTCCAGACACAGATTAAGCAGCTTGTCATGCTGAAAGTGAGTGCTTCCATGAAAAAAGGTTTACAAATCTAGGAACAGATGAGTAATCTGAGGTCAGGATCCTGGCCCACCAGGAAACAAATGGAAGAAGAATGGGGGTCTAACTCATTTAGTTTTTAAGAACTACGTTTTGTATTTGTTGACAGAGGTATTTGCTCTAACTAATTACTATACATGTAGGTAGAACCATCATGAGTAATCTCCCTATCTATTTGTAAGTGAATAAATGCTCACCACACCACCAATATTATCATCATCATTAGAATAAATTATTCTCATGCTCTTGACATCCGAGTCATTTCTGAATGTGGCCTGAAAACACACACATTACTTTTGTGTGCAAATGTGCAGGCTGGTACATGCTCTCATGTATGACTGTGCAGATTGCTTTTCTGTGCAGAGGTGAGAGCATTGCTGAAGTTCTCCCCTCTCCTTTCATCATAACCTCTTCTGAAATACCATTTTCCAGCTTCACAACAAACCCTATGTAGCAGAGGTAACAAAATGAACTTTGTTTGACACGAACCACTTTTCATATAAACCCTGTACATGCTATGATAGGCCAAGCTTTAGTGGGCAGAAATACAGAATTTCAATCAATCTGTCTATGCACATGCTAATATGAGTATTCAGAGCCTCACTGCCTCATCAGACATAAGCTTTAAGCTTTTAACCATGATAATGATGGTGACTAAGTATGTTTTGCAGGACCGTTCTTGGTTTGAAACTCTTAAACAACTGTCTGACAATGTGCCATTACTATTCTATGAGCCATATTACATGTGGACTGCACCATGTGTCACACTGTGTGTGGATTAGCAACATCTCCATGAGCACATTTGTCATCCACTTGATTGATACATTATTTTCCGAACGAGGTTAATCTAGTGGTGAAATGGATTAAAACTGACTCATTCTAGGTTTGACAAGGTTCAAGTCTGGGTAAGGTTATGATACAGAAGCTGGATGGGAGCATGGAGCACAAAGTACGTGAAAGGTCTTGAGTCTGCAAAGCTGAAATGATGAAATTTTTCTGGGAATGTTTGTGTTTTATATTGTACCACAGGAATAATGTCAGTATGCTAACATGCTAAGCAGGTAATATTTACATATTTAACACCTTAGTTTAGTATGTTAACATGCTTACATTGGCGTATTAATAATAATAATAATATTAATGTATTTTATTTGTAAGTGCTTTTCTGAATACTCAGAGACACTTTACATAAAACCATAAAAGCAGCGAAAACAGCATCAAATAGTAAAAACACTGAAAACACATCGGACTAAGCTAAACATTAAAAACAATTTTAAAAAGGTGAGTTTTTGTCAATGATTTGAACGCTGTAAGGCCGGTACAGTCACAGATTTGTTTGGGGAGAGAGTTCCAGAGGGAGGGGGCAGCAACGGAGAAGGCTCTGTCGCCCCAGGTTCGGTGCTTGGTCCTGGGTGGTGGAGACAGGAGGTTTGCATCAGATGAGCGGAGGCTACGGGACGGGTTGTGGCGGTGGAGCAGGTCAGTAAGGTAGGAAGGGGCCTGGTTATGGAGGGCTTTGTGTGTGAGGAGGAGGATTTTGAATTTAATTCGTTTGTGGGACCGGGAGCCAGTGGAGGTTCTGGAGGACAGGGGTGATGTGGTCGCGGGTGTGGGTGAGCAGACGAGCAGCAGAGTTCTGGATGTACTTGAGTTTATTTAAGGTTTTGGATGGTGTGCCGTACAGGATGCTGTTGCAGTAGTCTATTCTGGAGGTGATGAAGGCGTAGATGAGGGTTTCTACAGTGGAGAAAGAGAGTGATGGGCGGAGTCGGCGATGTTTTTGAGGTGGAAAAAGTCAGTTCTGGTGATTTGTTTTATGTGGTGTTCAAAGACAGGTTATTGTCAAAGATGACTCCGAGGTTGCGACTGTGAGGGGATGGAGACAGAGTGGAGGTGTCGACAGTGAGGGAGAAACTGTGAATGGTTTTAGTGATGGATTTGGGACTGTTGATGATCATGTCTGTTTTGTTGCAGTTAAGTTTAAGGAAGTTGGTGTGCATCCAGGATTTAATGTCAGTGAGGCAGTTGGAGAGAGTGGAGTGAGTGGCAGAGGTGATGGATTTGGTGGAGATGTAGAGCTGGACATCATCGGCATAGCAGTGAAAGTTAAGACCATGGTGGCGAATGACGTTGCCAAGGGGAAGCAGGTAGAGTATAAAGAGGAGAGGACCAAGCACCGAGCCCTGGGGGACGCCTTGGGACAACGGAGCGGTGGAGGAGGTGCAGTTGTTGATGTGGATGAACTGTTGTCTGTCGGTGAGAAAAGATTGAAGCCAGGAGAGGGCGGTGCCGGTGATGCTGAGGAAAGATTTGAGGCGGGAGAGAAGAATGGTGCGGTTGATAGTGTCAAAAGCTGCAGTGAGGTCCAGGAGGATTAGGATGCTGAGGTGACCAGAGTCTGCGGAGAGGAGGATGTCGTTGGTGACTTTGAGGAGGGCTGTTTCAGTGCTGTGTTGTTTTTTAGCAGAGCTGGGTTTTGAGTTGTTTGGCAACAGTGTGTACCAGTATCTTAGACAGAAAGGGGAGATTGGAAATGGGCCGAAAGTTTGACATGATGTCGGGGTTGAGTTCAGGTTTTTTGAGGATGGGGGTGACAGCAGCCAGTTTGAGTGAACGGGGGATTGAGCCAGAGCAAATAATACTAATCATAAAGTACATCTGTTGCTGATGGGAAGGCCATTAATTTTGCCAATATTTGGTCAGAAACCAGAGTACTGTACAAGTAAAAATGTTGACCTCATGCAAAAGTCAGTGGATAACCAAAGTCATTGAATACATAATCTAGGAACCAGGAATGTCTGTGCAAAATTTTGTGCTTAGTTGTTTGAACAAAAGTAAATACGGTGCTTATTTCCCTGTACCTGTGCTCGGTTCTAAATCATGAATACTTTATACTGCTTTGTTTGGTGTGTCATTGTTTCACTGTTTGTAGCCTTGGCTAGAAAGAAGAAAGACTAGTTAGCAGGGTCATGTCATACTGACTACCCAGAATTGAACACAGCTTGTACCTTGGATGTTTTTTTCCCCCAGAGAAGCTCATGAGATCATTGTTAATGATGATTTATGAAAAAATAGATACTCTTGAGCTCATAGTTTCTGACATCAACTTTAATTCCCCTCTCAGTTTATTGTTCACACTAGCCTCTCTTAAATTAGAAAAACATATTTTGTGATAAAACTACAGACTAGCAAGAGACTCACTTCATTCCACTCCCCCTATCTTATAATTCACCATGGTTCCACTATTCTGAGTTCCTGTACATGGTGATTGGCAGCTAGATGTCATGCTTCAGGGGAATTGGTCTGGGATTCTAGTTTGATTGGAGAATTCATCAGCAGATAGCAAAACTGATCCTCATTTACAGGATCATCTCCTACAGAGCCGGTAAAAGCACCAAGCAAAGCATCCTCAACACTATTAGCCTAACACTATACCATTATTCATTATTAGATCATTAGTCCTAACAACATTTAGGTTAGTTTTTCAGTAATAATGACTTTTTCATGCTACATTTGTTTGTTATATTTCAATATGCATGGCAATGAAATGGCAGTATTTACTGGGTTACAGTTGTTAATGTGCATCCACATCGCTGCTCCAGGCAGGATTACACATCTCCATATCTCCCTTCACAGCCCAACAACGTTGCTTATGTTGTATAATGCCATTTGCTCACTAAGTACACCCAGGACAAAGTATTGAGGTGGCCATGAATACAGCAGCACTCCTTGCAACAACAAGGACAGGACAAAAAACCACAGTTATTTGTTAAAAATTATCAAAGAATGAAGCCATGTTAATGAAAAGATGCTCCATTAAACATCTTTCATTTTTTTCTATGAGAGTGAGCAGGCAGTTGAGAGGCGAGAGGAAAGGTGACATCTGTACACCAGCCAGAATTGGCGTGTATGCTGCAGAAGCAGGAGCGCAAAGGAGGCAGGTAAAAGTAAGGAGGAGAGTGAGGAAGAGACTAGTCGCCCACAGTGGAATAACTTAACATATTATTGAAGTACTACTTGTCTATTTTAGCAGTGGATTTTTCATAGATGTGAAAGATGGGGTCCATTAGGGCTTCTCTATTTGGACCAAAGTCGTATATCGCTCAGTGCTTCATCTTCTGTCCTCTAACACAGTCATCTCACCGCTATAGCATATCATCACCAGCTCTCACTGTCTCACTTCTAAATCTCCCTCTGCAGTGACACACAGCAACCCCTGCAACAATTGGGGATGCCTGACTTTTTTTCTTTCTTTTTTTTTTAAAACCCTTCATCTATAATAGGCCAAGCACACATATATATGGACGCATGTATCCATCTCTCTTTCCTCCTCTCTGACTCATCCCTCTCTCTCCTTTTGGGCTGTGCTTTATCTTCTCTTCAGCCTGGTTGGAGCTGCAGTACTTTTCAAGCTCCCGCATTCGTTTCCAAAATAACCTCTTTCTTCGTCAGACTCTGTCTGCTGCGCTTAGTTAGCATGACAGCTGCTTTCAACCCAATTAGAGAGCACTGATGGTGGCTGAAAGGAGGCTCTCCGTGTGGTTGTTATATAACAATTCACCTCAGAGACAATGTCAGTTAACGCGCCTTTGGATATTGCAGTGCAGTATTGTAATGCAGCTGCTATCCAATGTGTGTATGTGTGTGTTTGGGGATTCCCTGAGCATTGTCCAACTGCTTGTGCTGCGTAGCTGATATTAATTCCAACATTTTTTGTAGCTTTTGTTGCAGAAGCTGGCAGTGTAGTGCATATTATACACAGCATACGTTTACACAGAAAGAAGTTTATTTGACTTTCCAAGCAGCACTGAGACATACAGTATATGTGCTTGAACACACTGTTGTTAAATTATGCACATTTTTATGATCTCTGCCTTCCTAATTGTGAAACCAAGAACAAATGAGCGATGTGACTAACATACACAATCAGGAAGTCCCTTCCTTTGTATATCTTGTATGGAGGTGGACACACTGTTATCAGCACATTCACTATCTTGTATAGTCCCATACAAAAGCATTGCTGTAAATGCTACTTTTGTGAAGCTTATACTTTTAATAGATTTTTTGAATTGTTGATTGTCATTTCTAAGGCTGCAGTTTGTGGTGGTGTATCGATTACATCACAACGGAAGGTGTCCATGTCATTTGGTCCTTTGAAAGGACGCCTCTTTGAAATGAAACTCTTCATGTTATGATTCTAACCCATGAGCATTTGTAAATCGGTCCTCAGAAATTATAATGTGATATTTACGGAGGTGCAGGTGTGCAGAGCAGCAGTGAAGTTCCCCCTGTCACAGGCAGGGGGGGCTGTGTGCCAGTGCTGCTGCTGGTGGTGCAGTGGGCACAGCTCATACCTCAGCTCTGCCTCACTGTGCTCAAGGACATTTTGAGACGGACACACAGAGAATGCGCATGGCTTCACTGTGGAGGACTACAAACTACCCACTGCTTGTCAGACCAGGAACTTTTCATCAAAGAGAAAGCAGCAATTATTCTAGAGCACCGTTTCATCATTAACACTTGTTCTTTATAATCACAGAGGAGAACAGAAAGACCCAGCAAGCAAATCACTAGACACAATACACAGAGGGATACAAGTTAAAGGTAAAGTCTGTGTTAAGATAGAATACACAATATTATATTGCACATAATGTGTGAATACCAACAAGCTTCTCCTGAAGATGAATAGACTGATGATGATGTCATCAAGACACAATTACATAAAGTTGTCTGATGGAATTACTTTGCTATAAACTATAGCCTGAAGAGTGAACCTTAAGCTAGATTCCCTAAAATCATACCATTGGAAAATATTGGTAAGACAGGACAGCATCTTTTAGTAATACATTAGTTGAGTGTACAGTATATACTTATGTTCGGTTTTTAGAAATTATCGACATCCAGTGCTGCCAGTGTCTGATGCACTTAAGAAAATACAGTTCCCCTGCAGCAACAATACAATAGAATAAGTACTGCTTAAGTACTGGTTTAATTTAAACTAAAAATTCTGCATTTCAATGAAAAAAATAATCATCAAAAATCTGACAAAAATGTTTATAGATAGTTAAATAACTTAAGACAGAAAAAAGACTAAAAGTTACTTGTTACCATGGTACCGTTATAGAAATGATTCGACAACATATTGTGCCCCAGGTTCTTGGCTGTGCAGATAACAACTATTTGGTGTTTCTGCATTTACTTTGTGTTAATATCCCTTTTTGTCGATCCATCTGTGTTTTTTTTACGTAGTTTTGTCACACGGCAAACACTGTACAGTATGGTGGTCAGATGGTCTTAGCATCTGGCCGCAGAGCTTCACATTTTAATGTGGTTAGATCCCATATGGTGTTCAAGTTCATAAAGTCCAATTAAGTGTTCTCGCACTGTAGATAAAAGCTGTTAATTATTGCAAAATCTACACTTTCTCCTTGAGTGTTTGATCATATGTTACTCATTACTCACTGTCAAGCCATAGGGAGCGTGCCAACAATTATGCAGACAGACTGGCAAGTAGGCAGGGAGGTAAGACAGAAGAATAGCACAGCAGAGTGTTGTAGTTTGCTACAGATAGACGGATAAACAGGATGTCAACATAAAGATTTACAGGACACTATATAGACAGACAGACAGGTACAAAGACAGGCTTTGGGAGTGGTTGTGAATATCGGAGACAGAAGGTTTTTACAAGACCCTGTAGCGGTCTATATCTCTAACACCGGAGGAAAAAAACATAACCCTTTGATGTTCAAATTATTTAACAGTGAGGAAGAACCATTTTGACACACTGCCACTTCATCATGGTTCTGAATGCATAGAAAACACAAACAACAGCTCTACTTAAAGCTGCCCTCCTTTTCCAAGGAATGAAGAAATAAGGTCTCTGTGTGCATACTGTATATGCATGTTAGTGTGTTTGTGTGTGTTTTTTATAAAAAAGGGAACAATGTTTCCTTTGAAGTTACTCAGCTCAGGCTTCAGCAGTGCACTTCACCTCTATCTTACCTTTTCTCTGGCTCTTTCTATGCTTTCCCCTATTTATTCTCTAATTCTGTAGTATTCTTTTTAACTGATCCTCCGTCTCCACCTTCCTCCATCATTCAACTTTTGTCTTTCGCTATTGACATTCTCCCTCTTCCCCCTTCCTTTCTTTTCTCCTCATTTCCCTCCCACATCAAAATCTCTCCCACTCCTCGCATGTCATCGTAATTTAAAGATAGGCAGCTGCATGCCAGCAGAATATAACACCACCACCACCATTGCCACCAGTCACTTACATCACCAACATGATAATGTGTAGCTGGAGACAGACAGTTTGCATGGTTGGTAATGAGCAAATGTTGTGGAGGGAGCTGCGTCGATATTCTCCGTTAAATTAGTCATGAAATACTGCTATTTCTATTCACTTGCTCTTGTGAACAAGAGAAATATTGGAAAGAATGGAAGAATGACATGCGGGAAAGATCATCAGCTTGAAGAAAACTCAATATGAATTACACAGTGTAGCTTGCTGATGTTGCTGCTTTCTCTGATAGATTTGTGGAACTAATTTATGTCTTTAAGCCTGTCCTACGATATATATTATGGAGGGTACAATGGACAGAATGTAGCTTTTTTTATGTGTTTAGAATAATGGTAATCAATACCCAAGCTAAGTCAAGGCATCTAATTATGCATGTATTTTGTCTTTTATGATCATCAGCATCACTGGTTTCCAAGAATGCTGACAATCTCTCTCGGTGCTTCTGTGCCATACCAGCTCAAATATTCAACAGCCTCAACCATAATATCAGTGGGTTTTGTTTCCATTTGTCTAGTTATCTGACTGATTAATCGATTAGCTGCATATAAAACCAGAGTGACTCACTAGGTATACCAGAATAACTGATAATAGCGGCAGTGTCCCTCTGATGTAGTTTCTCTTTTCAGCCAGCCACTTCATTAACCATCCAGGCACACAAGTACACGCACAAACACACACCATTTCCTGGGAGAGCATTTGTTTGCTTTCATTTGACGGTTTTGGAGGATCTGGACTGCACAGATGTCTGCCTTGGCACACAGAGAGTACCACCAACATTGATTGGACCTGATCGGCAGGAAAGGGAGACAGCATAAAAGGTTGGAGAAAAAACAGAGAGGGAGTTCTGCCCTGCCCCGTGCCCATCCTTTTTTTGTCAAATGGATAAACCATCCAAAACCTAACTGAGCTAAAATATGCAATATCTTATTCAATGTATCATTACTATATTAATCTGTAAGTGGAAAAAAACAGAACATTTGCCATAGTTGGAAATTCTAGTAAGTAGTATTGCTAACTGTGACTACTTTTAATGCAGCTGGGTAACTTCATCTGTAATAACATCATAAATTATTAGTTGATTACATTTTCTTTAATAACCAGCAAAGCAGCTAGTAACTAAAGCTGTCAGATAAGTGGAGTGAAAAGTGAAACAAGTGGAGAAGTATAAAGTAGCATAAAATGGACAGTTATACAGTACAGTAATCATACTTAATGTACTCAGTGGATTTCTGTCACTGCCTTAATCTGCTTTACAGAAATGTCTTGCAGATTTGTTAGGCCACACCTGTCCAGGTGACATTGCCAGTGCTGTCCAACTTTGTCACTTTAGTAAAGACTTGGAGCTCATTAGCAGCCAGGACTGGCTCCTGTGGAGTTACAGATGTGTATTCACATGTTGGCAGGGTCTCTCACCACCCTGCTGTGACAAGGTCAGTGCCCCGCTGTTCCCAAGCGCACAATTGTGTCTGGTCCTAGTCCCATCTGTATCATCACACTTGATATTTGTGACCGGACACCTTGCTGATTGTGTCGGCCTAGTTTAAGCAGTGCGTGCCACCGGTACCAAGAATTCACTGTGCCAACTGTTCCAGCATCAATGTGTCTTCTAGGTTCTTGGAACGGTTTTACCATGAAAACCCTCCTAGCTGTGAGAGACATGAATAATGTATTTGTGTTCATGTTACCTGGCCATCCTATGAAACTTTACTTCATACCAACAACAAGGTGAAACAACTTCAAAAACATAAGAGTGTAGCTGTAGTTTTCTTTTTATTTACCTCCTACTATAAATATGAAGATTATATTGTAGTTAGTTAATTTTGGTATATAAAGCAGGCCTTTTACATACAGGAGTTGGGTGTGTGATGTAAAGCTTGCAATATATATTTTATCTGTTGTCAACAAATTTAATTGAAAGACTAACAATACATTGATCCTCTTAACAAGTATTGGTTGTGCTGCCAAGGACCTGTATTTTTGTCCCAAAACTATTAAAACCACAACAATGGGCCACACTACTGCACTGGATGGCATGTGTTACTGTATTACTGTGAAACTGGGAACTGTCCTTTATTTTGACTCCCAGTGCAGAAAAAAATTCTCACTAGAGCACCAAATGTCTATTAAACCATGGCTGCTTCAGTAACATGATAATAACTAAAGTGCCCAGTGGTTTTAGGAAATGACCTTTCCTTTCCTGAATGAAAATGATCTGATTTAAAATATTTACATCTTCAGTAGGGAGACATGTGCTTGGAGACAGGGTAGGGAAGTTAAAAGTATTGAAAGACTGACAAACCGACTGTTTGAGTTTTGGTCTTTTTCATGGAATTTGCCAACAGTTAGAAAACCCACCAGACTCATCCTTTGACTTTTGCAGGAATATGTTCCATGACGATAATTAACTTGCAATTAATGCAAACTGGTCCCAGATGTATCTTGATCCGATAACTTGCACTGTAACACCTTATCGCCGTAAAAGTTTTCTTCTCTGAGCTGAGTGTAGTTCTAATGTGAGAGGGCAAGAGGCATGGAGTGAAATCATTAACGCAAGGACTTACAAGACAACAGCCAGAAAAGAATGGATCACTGAAATAGAGTGACTGCATAGGAGAGGTCACTTACTGTAGAATGAGAGAGAACAAGTGGTGAGATAGCAGCAGCACCTTCACAGCTCAGCCCATCCTCCCAGTGACAGCGCAGCGTTACGTGCTGCTTCTCCGCTTTGTCGTCAGAGCAGCCCCAGCCTCCCGCCCACACGCAACTCCTCTCCGCTCTGCACCAGAAAGGAGCATCCTCTTCTCTCCGCCCTCTCTTTCTTCGTATCCCCCCCTCTCTCTCTCTCTCTCTCTCTCTCTCTCTCTCTCTCTCTCTCTCTCTCTCTTTCTCTCACTCTCTCTTTCTCTCTCTGTCAGTCGGCGTGTCCTCAGAATGAGGTTAGCAGCAGCAGCAGTGGATAGAGACAGCAGAGCCACAGTTACTGCAGCAGCCAGGAGAGGCTGTCCTTCAGCCGTGAAACATCTACCGCTGCATTCACCCCTGCCCTGAGAACGCAACGCTCATTCTTGTGCTCTCTTTCTGTGTTTCTCCCTCCTCCTCCCTCACCTTCTGTCCTCTTTGAATTCATCTCTCGGATTCGTCTCTCCCTCTCCCTCCCTCTCTCTCTCTATCTCTCTCTCTCTTTCTCTCTCTCTCTCTCTCTCTCTGTAGCAGTGATGGGGAAGACCACCATGTAGAGACAGAGAGGCAGCGGAGGCAACAGCAGAATAGCAGCAATGGGAAGCCACACATGGAGCGGGTCTGGACTGCAGCCGTGGTGAGCCTGAGACCTACAGGACTTGCAACTACCATCATTGCCCTTCTCAGGACCTGACCACTGGGGCTGTCCAACGATCACCTGGATGCTCATCACTTGTGTTTCCCCTCCTCTCCTTGTTCTCTGCTGCTCTTTCTCTTCTTCTGTTTCTTCTCTTTGATGGTTTTTGGTCTACTGATATCTGACAGTCTCTCCTAAAACAGCGAAGCTGCTCATTGATTTATCTCCTCGGATTTCCCCCCCTTTTTACTCTCTCTATCTGCCTACTTTGCCTGCAAGTGGCATTCTTTTTTCCCTTTTTGGCTGTTGTTGCCTGCTTGATACCTATTTTGGAATTTTTTTGGATGAGGCTGAGCTCATCTCTGCAAGCTATTTGATTGATCTATAAGCAATAACAAACACTAATCTAACTGACTTGACAAGCTGACATCATGGGGGACATGTCCAACAGCGATTTTTATGCCAAGAACCAAAGAAACGAGGACAACCATGCGGCAGGCTTCGGCTGCTCGGTCATGGAGCTGCGCTCGCTCATGGAGCTGCGTGGCACAGAGGCGGTGGTCAAGCTCCAGGAGGACTACGGGGGCACAGAGGGACTGTGCAAACGACTGAAAACCTCACCCACAGAAGGTGAGTCTCTGTGCTTGTCTGTGTATGTGGTTGGTAGTGTGTGTAAATATGTGTCCACTGGTGTGTATTGTATGAAGGATCTCATCTTAAGGAATGTGCTCTGCTACTGTATGTTGAGCCGATGATAAGATTGATGGTAGATTTTCATATAGATCATTATTGACTTATTACACCTGCTTTCTTTGATATAAAAGCATTGGTAAAACACAGACATGCACCTTGTAAGCATCTGCAGAAATGCAAAACGAGGGGGGACTCCTGTTTGAAGGGACTGATGAAAATTCAGCTAGTGTTAGTCCTGTTTAGTATGCATAGAAATCTCTCTGGACAGTTTAGCCCCGCCACTCCCCCTCCCCCATACAAGCCCCCCACCTTCCCTTGTCATTCTCCCATCCCATCAGCCAATCAGCCTTAGCCTTATTAAGGAGCAGGTCTCTGGGGCAACACGGTAGAGGTTTTGGCCACGTGGGATGTGCTGTGGCGTCTGCAAATATGGACTGGGCATGAGTGGAATGAGAAAGCAAAAAACACAATTATAATAATAGTGAATAAATAAACAGGAAACCTGTACCTGTTTCCTGTTTATTTTCTGTTAAACAATTGGAAAAAACAGTAAATATTTAATTTCTGAAGCGCAATTGCCAAATATTTAGGCTTTCTTTTTTATGAAGGTTATTTTTGTTATATTATAACACTATTTTTCACATTAAAACACTATTTTTTTTCATGAAGGGATATTCAAATATTTATATAGGCATCTATTGTTTAAATGGCCAAACCTTTACTATCTACATATTGAATAAGAGTAGTTGCTCTATCCTCAGCTGTGTTACAACAGTTTGGGATGGGTATCAGTAGGTATTTTATTTTTATTTTATTGATACAGATATCAATACTGATACTGCTTATCGATACCGATACTTATCAGTACTCTTATTGATACTACTCGCCATAATAAAGACATGATATAAAAAGATGTGAGAAGATTCAACAGTTATTTTATTATTACTTTTTAAATGGTTTTCTGAGTTGTTGCATTAAGTTGCATTTTCATTAAATGCCACACTTTTCAAGATTTTGCCCTATTTATGTAACGTTAGATACAGATACTGTACAGTACTGACCAGTCAGGAATAGGGTTGGGTACCGTTCACATTTTAGCCAATACCGTTACCTTCACCCAGTACCGGTATTTTACTACTCTGTAATGACAAAATTTTTAATTTCAGCCGAAGCACCAATTGGCTACCGCAGTACTTGCATAATGTAATATTTCCCCTTCAATTGTATGCAATTCACATACTGTTGGTTTCATACTAACATACATTTTAATATTTGCATAGGCATATTAACCTAATAATAAACTCTTATTGGGAATCATGAGAAAGTTTCAGAGTGACAGAACACTCCTGCCTGCACACGGTGCGAGAAGAGAGGGAGAGACACAGACTCACTGTCTTTCTACTGTTTCTCACCACACGAAAAAATGGACGAGTAGCATGAAAAGTGCGTGAGTTGACAGTCCTGTGGTTAACACTAGTAAAAAAAATGCAGTTATCTCCAGCAACAACTTATCCATCTTGCTGATAAATTACTTCAAGATAAAGTTGTTGTTCATGCCTGACTTAGAGTTTCGTCATACATTCAAAATTCATACATTTTAGGCTATTGAACACAGTAATGTTTATACTCTTAAGCGTTTAGATATATTTTATGTTTGAGCATGTGTTTCTTCAGGTTGGATGTGGTGCCATGGCTAACTTTTTGTTTTGCATTACAAAGTCTGCATGCCCTGACTCAATGCGACTTGGACTAGCTGCAGGGGCGAGGTAACGTTAGTCTTGTTCTCTCTCTCTTTCGCTCTATACTCTAACTTACTCTCTCACAGAGATGCACACTCACATAGCAAAATCTACTGGTGTAGTTCTGGTTCTCGATACTCATCCTGAACAGCTGGCCTACAAAAAACAGACCTCTCTAATGGCTTCATCTGTGTATTGAATATTTATAACAGTGTTGAAATCATCCACCTGCCCTGATGTAGGGATCATTGATCAGTATTCATGTAGGGTCACCTGTGTGACATCAGAGGAAACCTGTAACCTAATAGGCTGATAGTCACAGAAGATTGTGTTCCCTGGTCTTCTCATCCAATAGCACCACTTCTAGGTCAGCTGGTGGTAATACTTGCAACAAGACAACGGATAAAGAGTAAACTGGATATATTCAGAGAATCTTCTCAGAGTTGAATAGAGTGAATAAAGAGCACACCACAGAGGATGGAACAGAATAAAAGCACTGATGAACACTGAGTCAGTTTGAGGATGCGGTGCCTATTGCTCTTCACCATGTTGGTTACATCAGTGCGAAACCATGCCTGCGGTGTTACAGCAATACTGAAATGAAACTGAATTTAAACTAGCAATAAAATAATCATAACAGACATAAAATTATAATTTCATTTTCCCATTCTCATGAGCATCCTGATTAGATGCACCCAACATTACATTTTATCAGTGCACTAAACACTAACCCAGAATCGCAGCCTGCAGACTTGCAATAAAACTAAAATTAAAGTAATTAAACATTTGATATATAAACAGGGCTATTTTAATTATTAACATGCTTTTTGTCGCTGGTGATCTGATTTCTTGAACCATTTCACCAGTGCGACTGTATGTGCAGCACTATCTCTGACACTGAGTGGAAAGAACATTTTGCACATCATTATCTTAATGTTACATAAGAGGAAAAGCAATAAATAGTGCGTCAAAATGTACCTTCTGATTTTCATATAGGCTGAGTTATAATTAAAATGATACAGCTCATTTAAATCCTCATATTACATTTTTGCCAGTGTATTTTCATATTTAAATTTAGGACTTTCAATGCAAACATTATTCTGGATCACAGTGCAACATTGAAGTTCCTCCTTGTTGATATGTCCACTCAGTGGGGGAAATAATAATCATAAAAATAATATTTGACTCTAGGAAGCAATTCAGAATGTATGTAAATGCAGTGCTCTGCCGGCTGGACAAAGCACTAAAATCTCAAATGTGTGTGTGCCATTAATTATTTTGGCATTTATTGGCTACACAAGAAGGCATTATGTATTTAGCACTACTCTGTTTGGATAAATCGGGTGCTTCCATATCATAGTTTGTCTAGTCCTACTGCTTACAAGCAGGATGATCCTCTTCTCTCATCCCTACTTTTAATTATTATAATTGTTATAATGAATTATTTTTATCTCTCACTGGAACATTCACTAAGTGGAAACTGAGTAATGGTATCTGGTGCTATTTGCATTAGTGATCCCAGGTGTTTCTATGTTTATGTTGCGTTGGTCCCCTTGTGTGCTGTGTGGTTTCTCCACAGAACATATGTTACCTCAGAAATACGATCAGGGTTATTATACTTGAAGGTATTCTGTATTGCTTGCTGTCATCATGTGTGGTGTGTGTAACGTGTATGTGTCCCAGAGGCCTGTATTTGATGTTGAGAGGCCCTGAGCATGGTTGACCTATGCTATAAGTTAACAGTTCATTAAGGGCTATAGCATTTATGCAGCATAAATGCAGAAGGGCTTCTGTAAGTATAGAAATGCAATCAGTGAAGAGGGTGCACAGCAGCAGCAGGAAAGAGGCTATTGCTACATTGTTGCTACAGTTCATGAAACTAATCTAATCCTATAACATGCCTTGATTCTCTGTTTCTTACCCTTCAGCTTTCTAAGTAGCCTACTTCCTTGTACTGTATACCTGCACCCAGGATGTAGTTACTTATGTGTTGCCTTGTAGGTGACTGTGGGGTTAAGAAGCTAGCGTTTCCCTCAGGCAGCCAGCGGGTGAATGGCATGAGTCATTCGGGGGCCAGATGGGATGTCAGGCTACAGCTAAGTTTCCAAGAAGGGATGGCAGGAAGCTGCTCGTGGTATGACCTGCTTCTCTTGAGACAGGAGAAAATACATTGGTGGGTGCTCACAGTGTAACTATTTTCTCAAGAGATTGTAGAGAGCTGCAGCTCATGGGTAGGTCCTCCTGGGTAGGGAGCAAGGAATTGTGAGAGAGTGCTCAGGGCAGAGCCGTTACTCGAGGGTCGGGAGGATGAAGAGGTGCTTAGGGCATCGATAGTCTTTGATGTTTTCAGAAAGGGAGGGCAGGAAGGTATTTAGAAAGACTATGCGGGAAAGGAGGAGTAAATATAGATAGGTGTGGAAACAACATTATATACAAGGAGTCTGTCCACCTCACAAAATAGTTTATAGTAGATATGACTAGAATTTTGGATAAAATAACCTAATATTGGAAGTGAAGCAGTGAATGTTTTAAATTATGCATCACCCAAATTGTATATAATACTAATGATTCTTTAGCTGTGTATAGAATTCCTAATACAGTTGTATTATCATCCAAAGCAGAACACCCACCAGCACCCCTAACAGATCGGCCTCATAACTGCCATAGTCACCTTTTTTATAACTTCCAGTTCACACTACACTAAGGTGATGGAATGAAGTCTCATGCATGCTGAAGAGAGATAGCACTAAATATTAATTAATACAGCAGGAACTTTGAATAGGTAAAATATATAGTTAAATTAAGGCATTCTTCTTTTTTAATAACTTATATTATAGTCTGTGATAGGACTGAGCTATTTTATTTCCAATGAACTAAGATCCCTCAATTTCATATCCTCACCCTCACCCTATTCTTTCTAATATTTTTTCTTTGCCCTCTGCAATACCACCACATCTCATTTCAGTCGTCTTACTGCCTTCTCTTCTCTCCACCTCCCCTTGGCCTCCAGTTCTCCCTGATTTGACTCCCACTGCACTATACTGTACACACACTTCCACCACCACCTACAAATCTCCCTCAACATCACCTTCCCCCAACCTCCAGAGACAGTTTTACACCAGCAGTTGATTGGTGATTGATTAAGTCCATACCAGATGCTTACCAATATCATAACCACACCAAAACTATATCTAAAATGTAATGACCTCCAACCTAATATAAAAACAGTATAGATGGCAATCGTTGTCTGTGCCTGCAGGTAAATAATACTGACACGTCCACCTCCTGTCTCCGATTCACCATTTTCTCCTCTTCTTCACCCCATAGATTGTTAAGTGGAAAGAGTTATTTCAAACGTTCATAGCTCTGACAGTGAAAGTCACATTCATTTTTCGCTTGTAGTTATTGGCAGGTTGTTTGGGCTTGGATGGGCATGAAACTCACACAGTTTAAAGATCAGTACAAAAGTTTTTTTTAGAAAATATCAGTATACTTTTAATAAAGGCACAAGATGGACAGAAGTTAACTTCAACTCCCACGATGCATTTTTGGTACGAAACACGCAATCATGACTTTCACGCCACTTTCACAGTAAACTGTTATGAATTTGCTACAGGTTTGATTCACGACTGACTGAGCTCTTCTCCATAGCAGCAGCTAAAGCTAATGGGTGTTACTGTGGTTAGAAAATAGGAAAAACACAATTTTTCAGGAAAATTTACATAATTCAAACTAATGTCCATTGTAACATACAGAAAAGTAAAATACTTTTGGAAATTGCCCAGCACATAAACCCCTACAAACTGGCAAACTGTTGTTTTTACACTTTAGTTTTTGTACAGATTAAACATGTTAATACGTGAGCCGTAAAGATGCTGATAGGTGGATTCTGTTTCCAAGGAGAGAGTCTGGCTAGCTGTTTCCCCCAGTCTGTATGCAAAACCATGCTAACTGGCTCCAGCTGCTGTCCGTATATACTATACAGACGATCGATCTTCTCATCCAACTCATGGCAAGAAAGCAAATGTACTGTATTTGATTTTTGAATGTCAAACTAAACCTTTAAAAGCAAACCCTAAAATGGAAAATGATACAAATATTTAATCCCACTTCGCAACTGTTATGGATGTCTTTTCACTCGAATCATCTTACATCCTACCAACCTTTGTCCCGCCCTACCTCTCCCTCCAGACCTCCTCCTCATCAACCCTTCCACCTGCCCTCACTCTCTCTCTCTCTCTCTCTCTCTCTCTCTCTCTCTCTCTCTCTCTCTTTACCTCCCATTCCTCTGTCTCACCATACCTTACCTCTCCTCCTTTATCTCTCCTCTGCTCCCATTTCTATTTTGGTGTGCTGGTCGGTCGCTGATATCCCAGTGGGCCAGTGTACAGCGTAGCCTAAATAGACCTGCTCTACATCTATAACCTTCATCATCTCTCTCTTCTACTCTCAATTTTTTCACAGACTTAGTAACAATGTAGTAGTCCAGGAAAAGTAGCACACTGTTTCTTAACTTATGTTTGACCCTAAACTGTTGAAAAATATATATATTCATATTTTTTCTGTTGCGATAGAGACAGTAGTTAACAATGACTTAAACAAATACATTTAAGATACTACAATTATTTTGGCATTACTACAGCTTCACCTAATTCAAAAAACAGAGCCCAGTAGGCTTTGACAAGTGGACAAAAGTGGCTTGCAGAAATGCAGGTGACAATCAGTTGATTGAGGACAGTTGTGTTTATAGCATATCCCTGAGGGGAAAGCCCTACACTGCTTTCTGTGGCAGTAATGACAGTGGTGGATGGTGGCCAGATGATACATCATACACACTGCCTGTATTTCTCATGGGAGCAGGTTGTTGATGGTTCTCATGTTAACAGTCCACTCACCGAGCTGAACACTTGACTTGTTTATCCGAATGTGATTTGATACCATACACACACGCCAACACCAACAGCCCCAAAATGTCTCTACACACACACACAGAAACACACACACACACACACACACACACACACACACACACACACACACACACACACATCATAGTGTCTCATATACTCTATGTATCTATTGATCTGTAAGCAGCAGTTTTGATGTTTGCATCCATTTTTCTCCAGTGACATTGGCTTAATGTCAAGGACACAGATGTATTGATGCGTGTGGTTGGCAGAAAATGTAGACGGAGAACAAAAAGGAAAAAAGTGTGTAGCAGGAGAAAGGCAGAAGATGGGATGAATAAAACTATGGTTATTTATTTTTTTCTTCCTGCCAGGTTAAAAATGAGTAAACTAAGACTTAATTTTTCTCTTCTGCTGTAACCCCGGCTCTTGTAGATAAAGTTGTCCATCTAGTATAAAACACTGCGTTGTCGTTTCCCTCTGTAAGACTGTGCTACTATTACTCTTCCTCCTACATATCTCACTTGCTATGCTCTTTACTGCTCCCATGACGAGGCCTTTGTGAATTCTATACATAACTCAGGAAACTGTTTGCCCCACGCATCTGTCATCCACCTGTCCCACCTTCTCTGCATCTTCTTCTCTCCTTCTCCCTCCATCCTCTATGTGACTGCATAGTTTGGCTGAAACACCTCTGCTCCTCCCCCTTTTCATCTTATTTCTTTTTCATTTCCCTCCATTCACTCCCAGCTTTCTTCCTGTTTTCTAATCTTTTTTTTTTTATCCCTCCCTTGAAATAAAGTCCATATTTCAGTCTGGGTGCTCCTACATTTCTGCAGATTCTTCCTTGCTAATCTTAACCCTGTTGGTTCCTCCTTTCTCCTCTCCTCCATTCTTCTCATCTGTTTGTCCCTCATCCCACCTCTCCTCCTTGCTCCCTTTCTTTTCCTCCCTTTCTCCATCCCTGCCTCCCTGATGATCGTACTTATCGCGTCTTCCAGTCGCAGCACCACGAGCGTGTTCCCTCCTGACGCAGTCTATTTAATCTCTATCCCACAAGGGATCTCTCACATGGAGCAGCCGTCTCTTTAATAAGGACAATTTTTCCTGCTCTGCAACTCCTCTCCTCCTCCTCCTCCTCCTCCACCTCCTACTCCTCTCCTTCTCTCTTCTTTGCCCTCCCCTCTCCTCCCCTCCCCTAGTGGCTCTGTAAAAGGGATAGAAGAGGCAGAAAAAAGAGAGAGTGAAATAGGAGGCAGTGAAGAAGAGAGAGAGAGAGAGAGAGAGAGAGAGAGAGAGAGAGAGAGAGAGAGAGAGAGAAATGGCTCTCAGAGGACAGATTATAAATGATACACAGCCATTTTGCTCTGGGAAGGAGCAAAACCACATCGTGGGCAGGCACACACACACACATACACACCACTACTCACACAGGTGTTCTTCTGCAGTGTAGTAGCAGTGACCTTGAGGCAGGCTAAAGCAGTGTTGTAGCACAGCGGTCAGTCACTCTGCAATAGCGCTCTATATGCAATATTAAGAACATTTACCAGGAACAGGAATGTGCTTTAGGAGTGGTTCAGCTACTATATGCCTTTAAAAAGCCCAATTTTATTAATGGTTAATAAACATTTAATTAATATTCTGCATCAATAATAAGTACTACTAAAATGAAAAGAACATTCAGAATTGCCAGGATATACACACAAATGTTAGATAATTATCTGGTTGGTGCATATCCTTTGCAAAATTACCTTGCTTTGTCTTTTTACCTTAGCCTTTAAATCTGCAATCGGTAACACTCTAAAGATTCAAACTATAGCAAAGATAAGAAAGCACCTAGTTTCAAGTGTGTGGTTGTTTCACCTCCACCAGTGTTTTGGTATGCAATGAAAATGTTTGTTACACTTAAAGAAACGGAAGCTAAACATGAATTTGACATACACTATCCAACAAACCTGTTCAGCATTTTATCTATATGTTGTGTTTGTTCTATTAAAGTTGACCATAGAGATGGATATAACAATACAGTATGTTGGTTAAAAAGCAATGCAGATTCCAGCTTAAATTAGTCATAAAGGACCATATTTACATATAAGTTTACACCTCTTATTGCCTTGAAGATAACTGAAAAAACATCAGGACAAACAACCTTTTAAGAATGATTTACTGTTTGAATCTGCAAACTTAATAGCTTTCTGTAAATGGAAAAGGCCTCCACCCTTCATCATTGACTTACTAACAATTATAACTGCAGATTAGATATCTTGATGTAAAGCCATAAAAGCTTCTCCAACCTGCAGGTTATTTTGTTTATGCAGCTTCCTGTTTGTCTATTAAGCAGTAATAAATATAAATGAACCATTATAGCGTATATATATCGACCATTATATATAATATAATCATTAATAAAGTTGTCAATGACAACTGATAAACCCTTTGTATGCCTTGTTGCAAACCCGTGTCATTTTTTTTAATGCAGCATAATACAAAAAGATGAG
This sequence comes from Dicentrarchus labrax, assembly GCF_905237075.1. Classification (NCBI taxonomy): domain Eukaryota; kingdom Metazoa; phylum Chordata; class Actinopteri; family Moronidae; genus Dicentrarchus; species Dicentrarchus labrax. Next base: position 24,054,851 of record NW_026136711.1, on the reverse strand, counting down.
CAGGTGTAGAGAAAAATAATAATGGCCTGTGTGAACATTCCCGCTGGGACATGTTTTGAAGTGCAATCACTTCTCAAATGCTTAGGCTTTTATATCAGGGTTTGATTACTGTCTCTGGAGAAGTACACTTTGGGCTAGTTTCCCAGACAGGGATTAAACAAGGTCTTGGACTAAAACAAATGTATATCCATTAGACGTCCACTGAAATGCACCCCTGGTCTGTCTGAGAAATCTGCCTTCAGTGTACAAGTTATCTGGAACCTATACCTCTGTTCCTTAGTAGAGGTGCATATCAGCTGAAAAGCCATGTGTACCATATTGATTTCCCCATTAAAAATATAGCAGTTACAGATGTCCCTAATATTTTGTTCAGCACATTAAATAGTATTTATTTATTTAGTTTTCTGCAATGTTTTAGAAGATATTGGTCAAAACAAAGCAAGTAACAATAATTTGAATGTCCTTATTTCTGCACTGTATATTGTATAAGAGTTTGATTGAGCCACTGACAACTTTCTTCTATTAAATCCCATCTTGTCAGAGAGACTGTCAGACAGATATGTACACACACACACACACACACACACACACACACACACACACGCAGATGCTGGACATGGCCGGCAGTGAAGTCAGCTGTCCCAAGAGATGCCTGACTGAATTAAGAGGACAGATGCCAAAAAACAGACTCTATTGGACTGTTCCCATGGAGCCTGGTGCTGACTCACAACAGTGTACAGTATGTCTGCCTGTGTGAGTGTATACTATAGTGTATTGTATGCAGTTGACATGACTGAAAATATAAAAAATAAATGTGCTTGTCTTGGTAGCTTCTAGATGTGAAGCTGGTTGTAAAGGGAGTACGGAAAAAAATGACATATATGCTCAGTCAACTGTATCTAATGTAAAAGAATCTTATACATTCAACAAGAAATTATGAGATTTATCCTGTGAATTAAATATTGATTTTTAAGCTATATTTGTCCAAATTATCCACTCATCACTTCACACTAACTACTGTTTAGCTATTTCTTATTTGATTATGATCTAATCTTGTTGTTATTATTGTCATTTTTAAGCGTAAGGGAAACATTGACCATACAGTGCTGCCAGACTACCCTGTCTTTGAAATAATTGGTGATGTAATGCTAAAGCACGTTATCGAGGCAAGAAATTAAATTAGCCCTTTTTATATTTCCTCCAAGTGTAATAAAATTTTCTCTCCATGATTTTTGTTCCTTAAACGATACATGTTAGTTGACACTGAAGGTGGCTATTGAACCTGTGATCCAACCCCTGCCACGCTCTCAGCATGTTTTCTACCATCCGGCCACACCACCTCATTACTTTAGTTCCTGCCTGCCTGGAAAGTCTGCCCTGACTCAGATAAGTGAATCGCTCAAAAATACAATGCCAGAAACTGACATCTCCAAGTGCTTCTCTGTCCCAGGTTGCTGTCATACATATAAATCAAGTTCTTGTCCTCTGAAATGTCCTGAATCTGAACTGGCTGCTGGAAGCCAGGAGTATGGATAGCGAGTTGACAGGCGGGGTGATGCTTTTAGCTGAATATGCAGAGTCCCAGGCTATAACCGGCTTGTTTCTCTCCATGTCAGCTCTTTTCCTGAATTGACCTCTCTCCTCTCTATTCTCCCGCTGTGGGGCAGAACAAGGATGGTACCACTGCTGCCAACACAGACAGACAGCATTTCCTTCTCAAGGGCACATATTCCAAACAGTCTTGGACCAGATCCAGCCCTGCCTTGCTCAAGGGCACAAAGCAGCTATCTTTCAACTTTGAGTTCACGCATACTCTAGAGGGGAATAATCCATAACATTCCAGCAGCAGCAGAGAAGAGGAACAGGAACATTGAACATGGATACTAGTGCTGGGTGGTATGAGCAAACATTTTTATCACAGTATTTCTAGCAGTTTCACAGTTTTTTTTGTTTTTTTGTATGACCGGGCCTTTATAGAATGTATGAAACAACGTAATAAAAAAATAACTTAAAAATAAAAGAAATGCCAACAAACTATGCCTCTGAAATATTGAAAATGACAGAATCACTGATGCACTGTACTTGTAAACCCCTATAATGCTGGTATGGCGGTATATGAAGAATGCATATCAAATGAGGAAATTAAAACCAGGTTCATCCGTATATCGAAATGAAAACTTTACCTTTTCTGAACCTTTACAACGTATCCTTCCATGCCTTGCCCATTGGCATAAAGGAAGCAGAAACTAAGCCTGTTTAGTCCTGCCCAGGGGAATAGGGATACGGAGATCAAACTTACCCAAGGGCACAGGATCAAAGCACCCAAATCAGGCACCGCCTAAAGTAATGTGCAAACACATCATTTCAGCTTCTTCAGTTCACTCATCTCCCACTTTTCTTGTGACAGTGTTTTCAGCTTTTTTTTAATCCAGTAAATACATACAGTACAGCAGGTTCGCATGTAAAGGAATCTTCACTTTCAACCTTTCATCAAATCTTCAGGTGGTGGAAAAATATTCAAGTAAATGGAAACCCTGTAATTCTGGATGCAAATAGTGACACCGAGGTAGATATTTTCAACGTACATGATTTTTTTTTTTTGCAATTTGTTTTGTTAGCTTAATTTGAGTTCTAAATGCATACTATGACTTTTGAATTTTTTTGCAATAATAATGAAACAATTAATTTGTTGAGCAATCATCAGTAAGTAATTTACCAAAGAAAACTTCCAAATATTTATTGGTTCTCGCTTCTCAATGGTGAAACATTTTTGATGTTCTCTGTTTTATATAGAATAATTTTAATATTTCTTTACAGTACATGAATATGACCTTGCCAACACCAAATGATTAGTCTTACGTTAGTGGAATGGACATATGGAAAGATCAATTGTGCTGAATACCATGTAAGTACATCTGTTTCATGGCAGGAATATTAAAGGAGATGCATCCATTTGTGCAGCAGATGGAACTTTTCGGATGGGGTTTCACAGGCTCAGTCACATTACAGGTCGATCAAAATGCTACTGCATAGCACAAGCACAGATCAATACTCAACTCTATACTGTAATTTCCCTACAGTGTTTGTGTTTGTAAAATTCTATTGCAGGAGTGTGTTGAATGATTGAGAGATCATTCTTCATGCTTTAATCCCTTAAAATGTCTTTGATATTGATGTACAAATAAGTTGACAAAATGATGTTGAGTAATGCCAAATTACTGTTAGAATGATTAGTATATTTTCCTTCAGTTGGCTTTTGCCCTACACAGTCATCAGCGCCTCTCTTGTTGTACCCCAAACAATGTATTTCCCCTGCAGTTCCAAGCAGACAGACAATAAGGGGCACATTTAGAGTGTGTAGATTTCCCTTACCTGTCATGACTATTTCATGACTCTCTCTGGTAGTTTGAATTTTAATAGCTGTCCCTATTGTGTCCGGAGCTAATCTGAGCCCCTGGGCGAAACCAGAGACTGACACCCAGATGGGAGACAGCAGATAGACCACTGTCACTCTCCCTTTCAGCCTCTTGGCCCTGGATGCTCTCCCTTTTCACTCCCAAGGGGAGGGGAGGGTTTGCTGATTTGTGTGAGTGTGCAGCCACTGTGCAGTTGAAAATGTTTGTAAGTGTGTGTCTGGGCATGAGAGAGAAAATACAACAGCTCCTAATTGGCATGGTTGGCACAAGCCACAGAGTAAAAATTACAGTGTAAGGGTTCTTTGAAATAGCATTCTTCTAATCTTGATTTGTTTCCCCCCTACACAATACATAGTTCACTGGGGAATTATTTAAAATGAACCAATAACTTGTGATTCAGACTCTATGGTTTGTAAGTGGAAATGTACAGTCATTTATAAGCTCTAATCTTTAGCTGTCAAAATGTTCTTGTATTCTTGCAGTCATGCATACAGCAGTCCCTATACTAAACAGTCACACATGACATGAGCAGGGAACAGGTGTTTTTCCTCCATCTGTCCATGTACGTGTAAAAGAGAAAATGAGAGACAAACAGATAAAAAAGGACGAGCCTCATTGCTACAAATACTGGACAGCTACAGCTCTTTATTATTTATCACAGTGTCTTTAAGGTAAATGAGGATTCAGTACCAATGACATTTCATCAATAGACAGGTAGACTGGCTTTAAAAAAAATAAAAAATCAGGAATTGACTGAATTCCTGTTAACTTGACCATTATCTGAATAACATAGATGAATAGGTGAATGAAAGACGGAATGATATTGGGTGGATAGAAGGATTAATAGAGGGATGTATGGGCAGATTGATTAAGTGAATGGTTGAACAGTCTGGAATTACAGGATGAGGTAACTGACCCCATTACACTTTGGTCTTATCATTAAGCAGTTGTGTCTAAACACGCAGGCACTCTCACTATCTCTTTCCCTTTCTTTGCTACACACACACACACACACACACACACACACACACACACACACACACACATACCTCCTGACACACAGAGGCTGTAAACAGATGTCTCATTAATGTTGTGTCCACATCAAGGGCAGTTGGACCAGCTAACATTACAGTGTTTGATGCTCAGATGGTAAAACAGATTCACTAAATGACTAATAAATTCTGTAAGAAGCTCTTTTTCAGTTTTTTCCCATTGTTTTTCACTTTTGACCCCTTGCAGTAGGTTGAATAAGCATGTTTGTACATGGATGCATGCATGCACACTACGTCCACACAATTCTTGCCAAAATGAAAATGAGATCAAGATTCCGACATGATTTTTAGGGAGACCATTTTTTAAGAAACACTATCTCTATTCAAGGCTCCTACTACGGCTTTTTGATTAGTGGGAGCGCTTGGTTTGTCACTTAAGTATGACATTGCATAGAGATGTGATCTTAATATAATTAACTGTGCAGCCTAAATGCACATACACATGATTTATCATATGCACCTGGGACAGCACAGACCCATGGAAGCATAATGTGAATTGGGCTTCACCCATGCACCAAATGTTAACAACAATAATTTTAAAGGACCACTGAAGCCTTCGTCCTACATGAGTCACTGTCAGCTTGTTTCTGTTTTTTCCCCTCCGCGCTGCTCTTGATGTGCTATTTGCCAGGCCTCCAAAAAAGATTTCTAAGAGGTGTAAATTAAACCTTTGGGTATTAGAATTCTGTGATCTGAGCAGCATAAGCGAACCACATCTATGGGTTTTCGTTGTTGTTTGTTTTTTGCACGTTACATAATCAGCTTTTTTCACAACATTATAAGAATTTTTAAAAAAGTATTATTATAGAAACGGAAGAGCATGTGTACTTTAGGTCAGAACATAATAGGATATAAAATTAACGTGGGATGCATTATTCCATTTTTTAGACCTGAAGACTTAATTTTTACAACCAATACAACCATCCTCATCCAACGGTCTCTGTACAAGACTCCCTGTCACATTTATATGTATATATATATATATATATGTAGTATTACTAAGTAATACTTAGTGATAATCAGTGATCCTGTGGAGTGAGTGGCATGTGTGTTTGTGTATATGCATGTGTGTGAGAGAGAGCAAGCTGTGAACTGTGTTCTCTCACTCCACTCTCTCGCATGAGTCAGACTCATAGAGCACAGTGCGTGACAGCAAAACTCACCCACTTGTACAGCTGCCCCCACAAACTCACACACACACACACACACTCACACACAATTGCATATTTTATTTTCGGCAGTGCAACATACATTTAATTTGGGTTGTTGGGAGGCTGTTAAAAACTGCCCTAGCATTTGAGCCTTTTTATAGAAAACACTAATTATGTGACTTCAGAGAATAAATTTCGATGCATTAGCGTCTTTGTCCTAATAACAAAAGACCTAAAAGACCAAAAGGTGTTTTAAGCGGTCAGCTTGTTGCATTGTCAAAATCAAACATAATTAATTTTTGGAAACGTCCAAAGGTGACAAAACCTCTAAAGCTGGCTAATTTAAACTCTATCTGAAATAGTAAAACAATTTGCCATGTAATGGGGGGTTATGTGCCACACTATTTCTTGGTCAGGACCAGTAACTTCCTTGAGTCTACACTGGTTGCCTGGCAACTGGTCCTCTAAGAAGTACTGCCCCCCACCCACCATATGTACAGACATAAGAATGGTATCAATCTTCTCATCTAACTCTCACCAGCATCACAAATAAACATATTTCCCAAAATGTAAAACTATTCCTTTAAGTAGTCTTCCTGTAAAAGCAGCAACCATGATCGGAGCGCCTCTGACCTCTCAAATCTGCTGTTTGTTTCTCTTAGATGTAGCACAGTACAGTGCATCTGCAATATTAGACTGATCTGTCATTTTGTTGGCACAAGCAAAAACATACCCTAATAGATTGTGGAATAGTGTCAAACATACACACACACACACACATACAGTACATGCGTGATGGGAAAGACAGAAATTGCTCAGTGTCACTTTCCAGTCCATTACCTTTCAGATGAGTCTGTCCGTAGGGGGATGAATGATAGATCTATGTGTGTGTGTGTGTTTGTGCGTGCAAGCATGTATTTGTGTTGGTGTGACCCTGTGACTCCTCATGAAATGAGAGAGTTTTTCAGTTGTTTGTTTGCATACAGTACAGTATGTCTGCTTTGCCTGTTTTGCTACACTGATGTGACATCAGCTCGTCCTCACACAGAGCGCCTGCCTCCTGCCGTGCCCTCTTGCACTCTCAATCCTGATAGGGTGCGGCTTATACGGAGAATCAGAGTAAGCAAAACCTCATTGTAAGCTGAGCAAAGAGATTCATCTTTAAAGTAAAGACAACACCAAATAAGACTAAGTGCTAAGACAAAACTTCTGTAGCCCCTTCAGACCCGCCTTATGTTCCAAGGTTGTGAAAAATATAATAAAGACTTTTTCCCATCCTTAATGCAACCAGAAATGAGAATCAATAAAAAAAATGTTTTTAATCAAAACCCTTTAATTGTTATTTTTCTTGTCCATTTCAATGAACATCGGGTCCAAACAATTCTTAAAATACCAACATCATATGACAACATCATACCTATTTTTTGTCTGTTAAATGTTGCAAAAAGTAAAAAAGAAGCCCCTGTCAAGTGACGTCCATTGTAATGGACACAGGGTCTGAAGGGGCTATAGTAGAACTCCCTGAACATGGGACAGAGGTTGAGACGCCCATTTCCTGCTGTTTTAAATGCTGCGCTAACATCGAACCCCTGCTGTTTCCCCAAAAACATCCAGCCCTACCATGATAAGGTGAAAAACAGGGCTTCCTTTCTTTATTACGTCTTCATTTAACAGTGGGTAACCTGCTGTGCTGCTGGATGTGGCCCCCGCTGTAATTTGTTCAATTTAGTCACATTCCCCACTATCGTAATGTTTTGAAAAGTGTGTCTTCAACCTAAGTTCTGATCCAGTGACGTGGATTCAGTTTTTCCAGACATTGTCCCAGCTGGTTAATTGCAATGAAACATCATAGACGTGTTCATTCACATGTTTTTGATACGTTTGTATATTATCTGGCTTTCTTTAAATATAATTTGGGGTGAATCCCCCTGTGTCCTCTATGCTAGACGCAGAGACAGTGGGGAAGTGCCATATGTAACATGGGTCAGCAGATCTAAACCGCTTCAGTTTACAAGATTCTGCCTAAATCAGGTGTTTTACTCTATTTCTCTGTCAGATGTGATGACATAGTTTTTGCGATGCTCTCTAGTTTGTTAGAGTTTAGGATGTAAAATGTTTGCTTTTATCAATATTTCCTTAAAATCCTCAAAAATATATAATTTGTGGATAAAGTATCACCCTGGAAACCCAACACTTTGATAATTTAACCCAAAAAGCATACAGGTTTTTGTTTTTACAATTGATTTCCCTTTTCTTGTTTGCACCTTCCCATTTTTGTCTGAACCTTTCACACCCACCTCCACTTAAATATTTACTTACACAAAACATAGCACATTATTATTTAACATCATTCTTAAGGACATCTGCCCTTTTGAAGCTATTTCTACTATATTCTGCCTTTGTACGCACAGTAACAGACCTACATCTTTTATGGCATAAAATGGTGTCATTATTATGGAGGTCATTCTCAAGGACACTGTGACATATTTCTCTATCACTCCATCTTCTAATAAGAGCACGATAATTATCCACCTTTTAGCTGCTGATGGGTTATTATTCATGGAGTTACTCTACATCCAGCCTACTCTCATTCTCTGTTTCGGTTCCTGTCTCTCTCCCTCTCTCTCTCTCTCTCTCTCCCGCTCTCTCTCTCTCCCTCTCTCTCTCTCTCTCTCTCTCTCTCTCTCTCTCTCTCTCTCTCCCTGTTTCTCTCTTTCTCTCACCCTCATGTGGTCTCTGAGTCACACTTCAACCCTCTCTGTCTTCCCTCTTCATTCCCCTCACTCTCTCTTTTTAAAATGGTGAAAGCTAGCTGAGAACACATGTTGAAGCTATTGATTAGCTGCAGAAAAAAACCCATCAATATTTTGCGTCGGTATAATGATGATGATGATTACCATCATCTTCATAGAACCCTGTTGCCATGGTGACTTGTTTTGGACACTGTGGCACACAGTATTGTGAGGGGGGGAAAAAAAGTTCAGACAGATATGCAGGAAGATGTAAAACCAAACATGGGGGGAAAACAGATTCTGCTTGGATTCAGCCAGACATGTTAAAATGTTTATCACTTCCTAATTTTTAAATCTATAAATGTAATTTGTTTGCTGCTCCACTATGACATGTCTATTTTACAAGGACATTTGGAGGTCATCACGTATTTCAGTCTTTACTGTCTTTTCTATGTTGGAAGATGCATACCTGTGCACAGACACACACACATGCATGCATGCTCTTGGACACACACACCCACACACCTACAATTACAAATTCACATATTCTGTAAGGTTCAGAGTATCTGGTATTTCCACTCAATGAGTGGGATGCATAGTGTTTCCATGGAGATCTATTTTTAGCCATGGACAAAAAAGGGCCAACTGTTAAAATATGCCATCATGTTCCCTCTGACTGAAAAAAAATCCCATTTCCTCTCATGCAGAAAGGATGGCATAAAGTTTTTTTTTCCTCTTTTTTTGTGTCTCTGTCTATTTGGAAACAAGATGTTAGATAGGTACCATTTGTCAAAGCAGATTTGAATCACAGATCCTGCTGTGTTTGACAGATCAGTGCATTACTAGCCATTAATTATTGAGTAAGAACAGTGAAGAAGAGGAAAAGAAAAAGATTTATCTTCATCAAGTTTTAAGGAAGTCTGTTGATTTTTTATGTATAATAATAATAATAATAATAATAATAATAATAATAATAATAATACTTTAATCTAGTGAAACATTATGTCAATTGACAGGGAATAAACTATTTTGATACTCATTTATGTCATATTTTAAGAAAAACAGTCACAGTTTTGAGCTTCGCAATATTATAATTTCATATCATCATATCTTACCTAAATAAATTAAGGTTTTGGATTATCATTCCCTCAAAGCAAAAAAAATTTCACTTAAAAAAAAAGAAATTAAATGACATATGATAGAAGATAAATCAGAAAAGTAATGGACATATTCATTGATAAAAAAAAACAAAACATTCTCTATTTTTAATGATATAGTAGCCTATCTTATAATCTTTACATTAGTGTTGTCACTTTGCCAAACTTCATGATCAGGTTTCTCAAATTATTTAAGAGTAGAGAGGCTCATTAAAGAGTCATTTTGTCTGTTACAGAAGCAGGGGCAGCTTTTCTTGGCCCTGAACCCAGGCACAGTCCTTTCCATGATTAATTCCTGAAACCCAAGTTTTTAACTAAAATTCTAACTCTAATGCTCACGATCAACTATGGCCAAATGTGGTTTATTATGAATCATGTCTGCTTAATTAGCTAGGATTCAGGGCAAAGTTACAGAAAATAAAGAAGAGTGATTTGATGGCATGCAACCAAATTCATAAATAAGATTTAAACATAGGATGCCTTTCTGATACAGTAAATGGCTTTTACTTAATCTGCTGAGTCACCAGGAGGCCCACTGTTTGTTTTAAGTCCATCAGCTTATGCTCTAAAAAGGAACTGCAATTTAACGCTAATGTTAGTGCATCATCTCTCATCTCATTTCCCATTTTTCATAGGTGGACTCAAATTACATTTCGAAAAGGCTTTTACCATTCGAACCTTCATTAGAACAATTACAATGTACTTTGATCAAATAAATTACCCATTATGAAGCACCAGGAGTTTCTTATCTATTCCCATCTATTGCTCATGTACATTTGGTATGTAGTTTGCTTGTATATCACTCTCTGTTGAGGCTTCACTACTTGGTAATGAACTTGAACTTCTTTGCAATCACCCTTAATCCTCTGTGAGATTGTTGTGACTCATCTGTGTATCGCCACAGTTTCTCTGCCCTCTTACTGCCTCCTAAAAATCCTGTGTCAGAGCAGTTAGGTGGGCTGACAGTATTTAGCCTACAATATTTCATAATCTGGAAAATGAATCTTAAGCAGCATTGCAATCAGCGAACCAGGAAGGAATGATAGTGTAGCAAAGGATTTTCCAGGAAGCAATGAGTATTTAATGATTCCGGAGATTGATTACAGCATAGCTTACATCTCAAGGGCATTTAAGGAGAACACAGTTAAAACATTTAACAAGGTTAAATGTCATGCTGAACTGATGCACCATCTCATATACAGAGGTACATATCACATGCCTGAAAGAGCGAGGAGTATGCAGTCTGTTGTATGTCAACGTGAAATGATTGCTGCCCCTATGCAGAATGGTGTATTTGGATGTGATAAGTAGCTCCTCTGCCTCTGCACCAATGTAAGATATGTGGAGAAGGAGAATTAGCATATGGATTTGTTGTTTTTAAAAAAAGTGACCTGACCTTGCTTAAAAGATATAAAGGGTTGTACTCAAGCTGAATATGGATATGTATATATAAGTGCATCTGCGCTTGTGTGTGTGTGTGTGCACATATGCGTGTGCCTTTGTGTGTGTGTGTGTGTGTGTGTGTGTGTGTGTGTGTGTGTGTGTGTGTGATCTAACCAACTGGAACTGGCTAAATCCTGATTATATGAGCTCAAGTTTTACCATGTGATAGTGCAAGCAACCGCAGGCATGCTTGGCCAGCCTTATTACACGCACACAAAGCACGTGCAGGCGGTCACAACTCCCAAACCTGCACACACACACACACACACACATACACACACACACACACACACAAACAGTGTGGACAAACAGACATGCTTATGTGTGATGTGATGCTGGGTGCTGTGGAGATCAATGGGAGAGCATGCTAGGTTCTCTTACTGAGACAATTAAAAGAGAATGGATAATGAGGCTATTTATAGACTGATCTATTTGTAACCAGGGCATTCTCCTACGTAGGAGCTGGGAATTGTTCTCCTTTCTGCCTGCCCTCCTTCTGTCCTCTCTTCCCTCTCCGTTGCTCTATCTCTCTTTTACAAGCAAGTAAATCTGATATTTTTTCTCGCATTTTTTGCAGTTTTATTTTTGCACAACTCTGTCATTTTCTTTCTTTTCTTTCTTTTCTCCAGTGTCAGATGCGGATGGATCATCAGTTATTTTCTGCAGATGTTAATAAGTCACAGTTATAAGCATTCAGATGTGAAACAGTGTCATGCAGCAATGATGTTATCAGGTGCAATCCAGGGCCACTCCTGGGAGACCCAGTGACGCACCATGCATGACATAATGCTGTGGTAATGTCTGTGGTTGTGAGGGAGAGAGATACAGAGACAGACAGAGAGAGAGAGAGAGAGAGACACAGTGAATACAAATAGTGCTTGTGTGTGAACTCAGCAGCCAGATAATGGTACCAGACTGAAAAGCAGCAAGATAGAAACCAATAATGTAATTGATAGAAATCTTTAATGAATCATTTTTAACTGAAGATACAGAGCATACATTTGCATTGTTGTGATAACACTTAATGCTGCCTCCATAGCTGAATGTGATGTAGATATAATTTACAGTTGACAGCGGTTTTTGACACACTGGTGATGCAGATTCTTATTGTAGCTGTAATAAATATGATTTAATATATGAACATTTATTAATATAAATTACAGTAGTAAAGTTATGCTCAATTTTAAGGCCCATGATTTAATATATACATATATTCTGATGTAATATATCAAATCAACCACAGTACAACTGTATCAGATGAGATTGTAATGTGATCCCCTAAAAAAGAGAGACATCAAAAATGATATACTTTTTTTTTCAACCCTTTATGTACAGAACATAGTGTTCTGTGATGTCCATATTACAATCTTAAGACATTTGCTTTTAACAGTTTCTTAAATGTGAGAATTTGCTGCTTTTATTGTTTTATATCATTATAAATTATATGCATTTGAGGTTTTAGACTGATTTTATATACGAACACAACTTCATAGACAATAGTTGAGGTCTACCAGTTCAAGATTGGAAAGCAGATAAAAGATACAGCATCAACTCTAAATTTCATCCATATTCAACATAATGTGGAATATAATGTACCACTTATATAAAACATCTTGAAAAAAGACAGTTGCACCCAAAAAGCTTCTCATCTGTGGTAATGTCTGATGCAATTGACCCTTTGACAACATTATGTATAGGAATAATTTTCCGGACAGTATTCTAAAAGTAAATTGTGCCTCGGGCCAGTATGAAGTTCTTCACACAAAAGAGCCGAAGATATATGAGGAGGTGGATGAAGTCAAAGCACAAGGCCCTCATCTCTTGAGCAGAATTATATAAGGAACTCAGAGCCGTGGCCCACCATGACTCAAACTGGTAATTAGAGATGGTTTGTGTGAAGAATGAGGAAAAGAGAAGTAAGGCAAAAAGTTATAAAGCTGACTGATAATTGATTTTAACAATAAAAATGTTGTACAAATTGTAAAAAAAAAAAAGTCCCCAGCTGTGTATTTTTAGAAATGCAGATTTTTTTGGTTAAAATGTAGAAATAAAACAGATTGTTGTTCACTGTCATGTTAACTCTTAATATGTACGATATAAAAATTTAAAACTGTAAATACATCCTCTGACCATTGAGGTTTTAGACTGAATTTGACCATTGTACAGTGATCTATTCCCTAACTCTTCCCTCTAACCCTCTCATCTTCTCTTTATGTGTCTTACTCTCTCAGGTCTCGCAGGTGCCCAACCGGACCTGGACAAGAGAAAAGAAATATTTGGTAAAAACCTGATACCTCCAAAGAAGCCAAAAACCTTCCTGCAGCTGGTATGGGAGGCCCTGCAGGACGTCACCCTCATCATCCTGGAGCTCGCTGCCCTTATCTCCCTGGGCCTCTCCTTCTACCACCCTCCCGGAGATAGCAGCGGACGAGAGTGTGAGTGAAGCAGCTCTTGTGACATCACTTCCTTTAAAATGCTCTGTCATTCGAGGTCTTGAGACACACACACAGACACACTCACACACACACACACACACACACACACACACACACACACACACACACACACACACACACACACACACACACACACACACTACAGCAGTTATCTCTGGTACTGTATCTCCACTATTGCTGAGGACAGCAAAGGGCTATAATTGCATTGGCCCACTGACATCACTTCCTCTGACATTACTGGCACTCGCTGACACACTTACACCTACATGTATGCACACACACTTTTTAATTGGTGAGGCAGGTCACACTTGCTTTGTGACCTGCTGCAAGTGATCAAGTGACTCATAGAGCATAGGGGTAATTTTTGTGTGTGTGTGTGTGTGTGCATGCACGTTATGAATGTGTTAAATGTGCATATAAAAGGTACCGCTAAGGTTAATGAAGTGTTGAGTAGAGAAAGAACCTTGAGCTTGCAGTGCCCATACATCAGCCCTCTGAGCCGTGAAACAGGAAATGAAGACAGAGACCATAACGAGGTACTGAGTCAGCAACATCAGTCATTACTCCCAGCATTATCACAGTAATGGAATTCAGTTACCCTGCCAAAGGGACCAGTCATCATTTTAGAGGGTTTAAAAAGGGAGAAAAAGTTGACACCATTGTTTTACTTGCATCGGTAGTCAAATCATTTCTAAGTTAATACATTTTTAGTTGGTTTGTTAAGATTAAGACCTGATTAATGAGTAAGTACAGTAAGTAAATGATGTACTCAAATGTAATGATGTAGCCAAATAGTTAGGTAATGAAATTATTGGTTAATCGGCCTGTGCTTCATGGGATGCTTCTTTTGATCTGCATCGCCTTATGGATGAGTTCACTGCTTCACCGAGTCCAAATAAAGCGTAGAAAGGCTAAAGGAATCATAACTGCATTATCTGCATATACATAATCAAGCCTCCCTTTAACTTGTGAAAAAGGTAAAAAGTCCCTTCTCATATTTGAAGGATATGAATATACATGTGAATAGCAGAGTTACTCAGAAAGATATGAATGCATACCACTCTGAATACCTGAAAAACACCAAATGGTTACTATATACTGTTCACGAGTTACAGAGGAGAGACGGATATAAGGCCATATGTAACAATGTTTTTACAGTAAGAACAACTAAAATGTAATTTTTTAAGACCCATAACTGAATTAAAGAGTAAAGGAATGATAATGATATATTGAACAATAGTCCCTTTTCACACAAATAATTAATATAATCCAATATTTCCATGTTAACTATCCCTGAAATTAGGCCATTAAAGAGTTGCAACAATTGTTTAATGTCATATTTTACAGTTGATTTTATGGTCTTAGTATAACACATTTAACTGAATAGAACAAAATAATTTAAACTTAATGTAAAAGAAAAATATAAATTAAAACCCCATACATCAGAGCCTATAAAACATATACTTTAATATCTATTAAAGCAAATATCACATCATCTACACACATGCATGCATACACAGGCACATACACAAATCTTTAATTGCTGATTTACTGTTTTATTAATAGGTTAAAAAAAAAAGCTCAGCGGTCCAGAAATAGAAAGTGGTGGGATTACTTAATTCTCATTTACATATGAAACAGCCTGGCTGCAGTTGAATGAGGAGGCTCTTAATTGTCTCTTTATCAAACACACAACATGCAATAAAACAAAACCCCTGAAAAATACAAATACTATATGTAGACATAGAAACTACATGGTTTGGCAAAATGTCTAAACCAATTTGCTAAACTGCCTTTGAAGCTTAGAGACATTTATTTATTATTTATATACACTGCCACCCAATCATCCAAGTTTCTCAGTCAGCTGCATTAATTATAATATTTTGTGCATTGCCTGGCTAGGCTATCCAGCTGCACAATGTTGGCTCTTCAGCACCATGGTCAGCTACAGAATCACTGCATGATCGTGTGTTTCTTTCTGTGTGCGAGAACACAGTTAGTACACACATTTGCATTTACATGTCTGAATAGTAAGAGCTGTACGAGAACCATTGACAGCTTTTACACTAACTGTTTTACTGTCAGTGTACTGCAGTGACCAAACAGGAGAGGCTGAACTCCTATTACATTTTTTTTTACTTATTTTATATATAATTATATTTTTTTGACAAGTGCTTCTCTTAAAACACCAAATGCCAGTCTGAATGTACTGTTACATAATGATTAGTTGAGCTGTTACCTGTCAAAATCAGGACCTAATTTTCCATGACAAAACATTATTAACTGAAGAAAATGTCCTATGAAATAAAATCACTTTTCTTTGTAGGACATTGTAAAAAACAAGTAACATATAAATACATAAAAAGGAACAATATTTAGTACATTATATGAAATAAATTATTATATTTGATAAAAACCCACATGAATGCCCGAGTACATACAGTATGTGTGCGTTGGGTACTGGTAGTCTTACAGATCAAGGATTGTATGTTTTGTTACTGTATGCAGTGTATCCACTAAATGAACTTCATATTGATTGAAACCCCTCTGTAGTACACCAGTAAGTCCAAATTGCTTCTTGGAGTCTAGTTCTTGGTCAAATCAGAGCCTGCATATGTAATGTCTATAACATGGGGTCTGCACTAGTTCCCTTGTGAGCTTTGTTTTATAGTGTTTTATAGTCCAAAGCAAATCACTCCACCAGGGGCTTTTGAAGTCAGCTAGCCAGAAGTGTAGGGCGCAATGGCTCCCAGAGTATTACCTGAAGCAGTGCAAGGTGGACTGGGAATAGGCCTTGTTTCATTCCCTAAAATATATCCAGTCTGTGAGTGCGCAGTCCGTAGACTGCAGGCCATTAACTGGAAGTGGAGTAAATGAATGAAGAGGCGAGGAGAAGTGAATTCTCTGAAGGTCATTTCAGCCAGAGTTCATTTTATTTCAGAGTTGCCTTTAATATTGCACACATTGTGCATAGGCAGAGAAATTGCACATATGCATGTATTTACTGTGTACTATATATGCACACACACACACACACACACACACACACACACACACACACACACACACACACACACACAGTCACAGCTGTCTTTGTCCACAGTTTTTCTGTCCCCAGTGTGAGTGTGAGCTTTGATTACATCCATTTGTGTCTCTTTTATTGTGTTTATACTTTATAAGTTATAAGCATATATACCTGGGCATTAAATTTGTGATTTGATATGCAATGTGTAAGCATGTGTTGACAGGATGTGCATGTATGAAAACACACTATGCTTGTATGACATCTATATCATTTTCCTCGTCTCCTTCCTGTCACTGTTACAAATCTGTAGCCTGTGGCGCAGCGGCAGGTGGGGTAGAGGACGAGGGCGAGGCAGATGCCGGCTGGATCGAGGGTGCAGCTATCCTCTTGTCTGTGGTGTGTGTGGTGCTGGTGACAGCCTTCAACGACTGGTCGAAGGAGAAGCAGTTCCGTGGGCTTCAGAGCCGCATCGAGCAGGAGCAGAAATTCCAGGTTGTCCGCGGTAGCCAGGTCATACAGCTGCCTGTGGCTGACATAGTGGTGGGGGATATCGCACAGGTCAAATACGGTAGGAGTTAGGAGATTGTCCAAATGTGTGTGTTTATGTGTTAGAGATTACTCAGTTTAAGTAATCTCTACTTCTATGCTGTATACACATAGCGAAGGAGTGGATCTAGTTAGATCCATAATACAAGAAATGTTTCCTAAATTTGACCCACATCCTTCTAAAGGTAAAGGTGTAACTGGCCCCTTTTGTCTGCCATGTACCATCTAGCGTGCATTTCAAAGATTCAAAGGTTATAAGATAGATTTATCATTTGACCAAACTTCACAGCACTTTTTGATAAGTTTGATGTGGTCGGACATGCCCACCAACTGCCTTAATTGGCTTGTCCATTGTCCTGTGTAAAGTAATTTTCATGGTTCAGTAGCTCAAAATACACTTCCATCTCCATTCCAGAGGGGAATACATTTTTTGTAGTCCACCTGAAACAATTAAATATAATCAAACTCTAGTATGTTAAAGCCGTGGAATCAATTAGTTGCCAACAGACCCATGCACAGAGAGACACGCCCCGCAGCCACTCCCAATGCCATTGTGCAGCGAATATTCTGTGTTCACAATCTAGCCTGCATACATGAGCTCACTCTCTAATGAATCTTTGAAGTTATCTGAACTGTTTTGGTGTCAATATCAGTCAATTCCAGAAATGTAAATGAATCCACTGCATATAGGAACTGTTCCATTTATATTGTTGCAGGTGATCTGCTTCCTGCTGATGGAGTGTTGATCCAGGGCAATGATGTGAAGATTGATGAGTCATCACTGACCGGAGAGTCCGACCACGTCAGGAAATCTGCAGAGAAGGACCCCATGCTGTTGTCTGGTATGTTGCCAGTTGATAGATGGGTGTATACTGCATGTGACAGACATGCTTTCTTACATGTAATGTTGTGTGAAGAAGACTCGACCGAGGACTCTATACTTCACCTCTTACATGTCAATGCTTACCTCATCTGTCAGAATGGCTAACTGCTGAGTTTAAAATCTCTTAAAATACAAAATAATATGGTGTGTATAATGATTTGCATTTATGTACACCTTAAGCAAGTCATAAATTTGTCATCTTGCACCAGGGCTCAACATGAGAAAATAAAGTAGGTTGGTTTATTACACCTACAAGCATAATGTTGCAACCTTTTATTATCCATCCACTAACTTCAAATGAATTACAGCAATAGAAATACTAATGATTACATAATAATTATGACTTTTTTTAATAATTTCCGAAGCAATCTATATATTGTTGACAGCAAATGTAAAAGTCCCACATAAATAAGCTTAGGTTTGGTCTGCCTGCCAAATCGATTGTAAAAAAAGAGAGACAGAAGACGAAAGGTTGTTACTTATAATCTGTCAATCAATGCAGAGAACACCGTCAACAGCCTGGAAGACACTTGTTTATTAATCTTTAGCTTTACCCTCTTTTTATTGGTTTAGTATTTGCGCCAGTAGAGACACCGAAGGTAAAAGATTTGCAGCAGTAGGATTCTTAGAAATGAAGAATATCACTGATAACAGAAACATGGGTTAATCTGATCACACATCTCAGTATTTTCTCCTGTAGATAATTAGCTTTGTGCCTTTTTGCTGCCTTCTTTAATTAGCTCATATTCACCCACATTGACTTACTCTCCCAAAGGTTAATGATGTTCAGTGTGTGTATACTGTACATATACACATGCACAAAAGGGTAGATCAGTCGGCACATATTTTCACAGTGACACATTTTTACTGCGTTCAGTTCTTCACTCCAGCACAGTGGATTTAAAATAAAACAGTGCATGGGAATAAAGTGCTGACTTTTGGCATTAATGATGTTTCAGGTACTCTCTTTACAACACCTTTTTAACACATACAGTAGTAGCCCAGTTTTAGGTCAGTGCAGCAGGACAGTAATCCTAAATATAGAGCCAATAAGTTTTCTACACTTAGTGACGCGAGTCACTCAGAGGCATCTCTGCAAAGGAGCAAGCTGTTTTAGTATAAACTGTGCAATGAAACTGTAAGCCAGTAAAATTATTCAAGGAAAAATTGCCCAAATAGGGAAATCCCCATGAGGTGTAATTTGACTATTACATGTAGGGATGATTTGAGTTTTGATTTTTTTTTGGAAAACAAAGAGGTCAATTAATTAATCACAATATTGAATCAGTTCTATCAGAGTATCTTGAGATGGAAAGTGTAATAACTTATAACACTGTGCTACCCTTTCTCCAGGGACCCATGTGATGGAGGGGTCAGGGCGCATGGTGGTTACTGCTGTCGGTGTCAACTCTCAGACTGGAATCATCTTCACCCTGCTGGGAGCAGGCACAGAGGAAGAAGAGAAGAAAGAAAAGAAAGGTAAGATTATTATTATATTTTTTAGTTTTTTATGAACATGCTCCATAAGATTTTTCTGCAGTTGCTTCAGGAGTACTGACGTTATTTGTTTTTTTTGTCAGTATTGCTCAGCAAGGTACCCTTGAAAATTGTATTGTCGTTTCATTACCTTATGTCCTGAAAGTCTAACTGTGTACGCTCAGTGCATAATATCAGTGTCTTTGTTATCAGGAGGGTTTTAAACAATAAACTCGCAAATGTGCACCAGTTTAACAACATGTGAGCTGTATGAACCTTTTGTAGGTATTTGTAGTACAGTGCACTATGCTGAATGAGTTTGAATACTGTATGAGATGAGGTGGTACACTTGTGAGCTGCAGTATCCAGGTTCTGTGGGTTCAGGTGCATTATTATCCTTACTCTCTTATCCTTACAAATTCACTTCGAAGGAGGGACAGTGGAAGATGGACACCAGAATACAGGTAGGGTATCACCTTTCTCTGACCTCTGAGAATGGTACTTGATCCTTTTGACCTTTAACCCCTAATGATCCCCAATAAACCACTCTTAGTTTTTTCTGAAGCCAAGCACCCATGTCCCAGTTTAATTCCCTACTTAAAAAGAGAAGCCTCGTCATCACAACACTGCATCTTTTTAAGTGCTGACAGATGACACATTTCACAATGCATAATCCTCTCCCCTTATAACAGGCACTGTACTCATAAAACTAACTATTTAGCATTCAGCATCGGTCCTGTTTCATAGACGTATTGAATGCCTTGAATCAACAAAGCCTGTCAGACTCATCTCATTTCTGTGTTACAGAACAATGACATGAGAGCGACAGCCTCACAGGTGTACTGCACATGTACCAGCAGTAGAGAGTAGACAGTATAAGATGTTATGTTTCATATCTTATATATATACATATTTTAACATCAGTAGTGATGTGTTGCTACTGTTACCAGTGTCTCACCGGACAGTTCTGTAGTTTCAATGAACAGGTACCCTGATAGTTTGCATGGTTAGAATACTATGTTTTTAAATGTTTGCCTTCAGTGCTGTCTCATAATTGTTACATTACACAAAGTAGCAGTAGAACAGTCAATAGTCTGATCTTAAGACGAACAAATACTATTATGTGTTCTTGTTCCTGTTAGTTATTGTACTATGAAGTTGTAGTATACCAACTGTATACTTTTGATCTGGCTGTAGCACAGTGGCATTAAGCATGATTTCCCCAGGTTTAATTAATCTAATCAAACCAGGAAAAATAATCCCAGGTGTCTCAAGCTGTTCAGTATAACCCATAATCTGGGCCCAGGGAAACAGTCAGTGAACTGTCCAAATTAAGTTTCAAGCTCTTTATGTTAATACGTCCTTAATCATCATTTATCCTTGATTGTAAGTTGCAGATTTGATCAAAATTGGTTTTCAAAATTTTCACTAGTAGAAATTTCTGTAAACATTTTACATACCATACATAATGCAATCAATACTTCATGTATGGCTGGCCTAATTAGTACAACTTAAAAGACTTCATTTTATGTTGTATTAAGAGTACATTAATCCAATTTAGGTTTAGGTTGCTGTGAAAAACTACTCTGATTACGAAAATTTTGCACTAAAATCACTGGTGTGCTGTGTCATTAAAGAAAGCAATTGCTTTTCAATGAGATACTAAATGACGTATATAGATTTGTGATAAAACTTCCTAACTACTATATGTTTTTGTTAGCAATGTACTCTAGACACAGAACCCCCACTGAATTTCCTTTTTCCAGTAATCATAGTTGATGTGACTTCTGTCTAGAGAAACAACTAAACAACAATGTCCTTGCAAGATCCGTTCCCGGTTTTAACTATAATGACACGAAAACGAAAAAATTGTGGACACTTGCACATTTACGCTAGTAGTTCAGTAGTCTCATCACTTAACTGGTTGGCACATGTGTGTTTCCCTGGCTAATACTTTTTTTATTTACTTTGCAGGAGAGTTTAATTTCAGATTTGCTATGCAGCAGCTTTTATCTTATTTGTTTCAGAATTTTCTGCTCAAGTTATGCTTTTGTTATGCTAAAAGATATTACATGAATAACATGGTTGAATCTATTTCACATTGCAACAAATTAACAAAAACAAAAATGACAATAAATACACGATATGACATACAACACAACAATGATCAGAATATGATATAATCACTATTATTTACAATACATGCAAGATTATATAGAGTACAGTACATTAAGTATATTGTAACAAATGTTTGTAAAATCATCTTATAGTAGGGTTATCAATTTTGTAGCTCTGGTTTCACATTTTGTTATTTTTCCATATATGTTATGTTCAGATTTCATGTTTCATGTCTGTTCAATGTTATACTTGTTTATTTTATTGACGTAATATTTAGTAAATTGCTTTAGTAACATACATACAGTTATACAATAAATACACTACAAAATGTTTGATCTGATCTCAACATTAGACTTTAGTATTCACATATACTTCAGTCTACATATGCTGAATCTCTTGAATGTGCTATAACCATGTTATTTCTGTTCATTGTCTTGTGTGTGCACATGCGTGTGTGTGTTTGTGTGTGGGTGCGTGCGTGCGTGTGTTTTTGTTCATTCATGTTCGGCCTTCATTGTTACTGGCTAGACTGCTCCCATCCCCCTATTCACCCCATCGCAACTATAGCCACGGATGGGGCTGCAGGCATTAATGCCCCTGGCAGTGCCAGCCTAATTAATGGTAGGTTGACAAAACCTCTGATCTCTGACCTGTTTCTGTTGTGACTTTTGACTCCTCCTACCTTCTTCATTCTCCAATTGCCTCCTATCATGGGTGTTCACCTTCTGCTCTGCTCTACCTTTTCATTCAGTTGTGTCAGACCCTTTTGTATCCATGCTGTCAATGCATGTCTTCTGTAGTCATAGAAATTAATCTTGTGTTTCTTTTTCTTCTTCTTATGCTATCTTTTGTCTTGTAACGATTTTAACGTACATACTACATAGCTAAAATGTGCTATTACTTTTTTTTATCCATCTTTAAATGAAAACTAAAACAATCTGATCTCTGTGATGCTAAGAAGTTGTGAAAGTCTTTTGAGCCTTTTTATATTGTTTAACTGGTGTGTCTTTAAAGGAATAGTTTGACATTTTGGGAAATATACTCATTCCCTATTATTTTTACACTTTGTTTTTTTGTACAGATCAAACTGGAGGAAACAGTTTCCGGTCTTTATGCTAAACTAAGCTAACTGACTGCTGGTGGTAGCTACATATTTACAGTACAGACATGAGAATCATATCTAACTCTCTGCAAGACAGTAAATAGAGATAGGTCACAAAATATAGAAATACTCCTTTAAATGGTGCTGTTAGGCTATTGTAGCTATTGTGTAGTAAAATAATTGTTGTTCTAAATCATTGTTCTGACAGTAGATAAGACGCTAGCTGAAGAATGGTGGCAAAATCGTACTGTAGGGCCATCTCCTTTAGTTGGGTGTCCTCTGAGATCACTTAGTGCAAATCCTCCATTTCTGTGTTAGCTGGACAAGATTAACTTCATTCATTGTCCAATGGGTTCTTTCTTATCTTCGTCTCCTTGGAGAGCAGCCACAAAATGTTTGTACTCAAGACAGGAGGGGCGTGATTTGCACTGTAATGATGACCTTGTGCTGTCCTGGGCTGGAACAGAGCAATTTGTCATCTTCGGCTTTATTGTGACTCCAGGGAACTGGCTAATGTGGAAGTGGAGGCAAAACGAGCCATTTATTCTTCACATACTACATGCCGAAGATTCTGTGAGAATCTGGTCTTTCAGGTCTACCTGAGTAATTTTCTAGGTGACATTTGAATACAAAGCACTGAAAGACAGATTTTGTGCATTTTTTAGCCTGCCCATCACTGAAACAAACAGTGCATATCTCTGTAATTATAGCCTGGGTAGATAATGGGATCAACACAGCAGTATGATAAATGCTTTCTTAATTAAAATGTCTTGTTTTATAAACATTGTGTTTGGTTTAAAGCAAAGGACTCTTGTAACTTTTAGTTTTATGTTTCATCAGCTTGCAAAGTGATACTGTATATGTACTTCTGCTCTTAGACTAACCAGCAAGTTTATTGTGTAATTTAAAACAATGTTGTTTGATTTAAAAACACATTTAAATGAAGTTCATTCCTTGTGTAAGCACAATCCAACAGCATAATAAATTCACTGTCCCTGAACATAGATTTCGATTTTCCTCCAGTTGTTCTTATGTAACTTCACCATGTGGGAGGTTTTTTCTTCAGGCTCTCTCTCTCTCTCTCTCTCTCTCTCTCTCTCTCTCTCTCTCTCTCTCTCTCTCTCTGTGTATTGTTCACATCTCCAGTCTGCTTCCCTCTAAGTGTGTGATCTTGCATGTGCTTTCTGAATTTTCCTCTTATGCACGCAGTCTCTTGTTCATGTGTACTGTACGTGTGTGTGTGTGTATAGGTGGTGTACTCTCCCTCCCTGTCAGTGTTCAGTGTAATGCTGTATCTACTGTCCTGATATCTCATTTTATACCCTGACAATTTGACTCGCATTGTTGATAATGTGTGTGGAATTACCTGTGCTCATAGTGTATGTCATTCAAAATAATCTTTAAAAACAGTGTGCAGTTTTTTAATGTTCAGCATAACATTATGTCACACATGACATATATTGATGTCAAAATATTTTTGTTTCAGAAAGGCCCATTGAGCATTTTTAATTACCTGATTAGTTGCTTATGTTATGAAAAAAGAGTCTATTAAAACCTAATTTCCTCCCACTTAATACAAGAAAATGTGCACACTACAGTCTGTGATTAGTGTTAGAATAACTCGCAATTAAATTTTGTTTTATGAACCCCTTGCCAGCAGCTCTAGCTTCTAGTTACATTACATCACTTACCCATAGCAAACCTTTCTATGTGACTGTCACAGAGACGTTGTATTAAAAGTCATTTTCCTGTCTCCCTGTTTGTGATTTTCGGTTCTCACTGTGTCTGTTGTCTCTGTGGTGATAATTTGTTGACATGTCTGCCTTGGTTATTTTTGTTGTTATTGTCTTGTATGTCTCCATCATAGGTAAAATGCAAGATGGCAATATGGAGAGCAACCAGATTAAAGGTAACGAAACCATATCTTTCACTCTTTCCCTCCCTGCCTTCTCTCCCTCCTCCTCTTCCCCCCTCTTCATCTTTTCCCTTCCATGGCGTGTGGTGTAAGCTCTGGGTCAAATGCAGGTGAAAAATCCTCCATTGTTTTATTTATAGCATCGTAGATTATATTCTACACTCTTAATACCTCACAGTCTCTCAAATTATTGTGCAGGGCTAATTCAGTGTAGATTCTAAGGGACTTGGGCAAAGTCTAACAGTGACATGTAAATCCAGAGAAAGTGTTTGACCCAGGTTTTACCTGCAGTCATATTAGGGTAGAAAGCCTTCCTCTTCACTCTGTCTGTCACTGATGTGTTGTCCCTGGTCTGTTGTTATGTTATTGTTCTTTTTGTGTTGTTGACTTGTCTTGTTCTCGATTGTTCTATGAGAGAACAGAAACCTGTCCCTAAACTACTGTATCTGCCTCACTTGCACTGCCCTTTTCCCCCAGAAACACCTGAAACTGCCCTCTTGGTTCTCTCCTAAAGTTATATACCATATCACACCTTGGTTTCCCCTTACTACTGTTTCATGAATTTTTCTCCACACAATAGGACATAAATTGTGTGGCATTATAGAGATACTGTGACTTTTTGATGGTGTAACCACAGTAATGTTTATTTTTATTATTGTTAATCTATTAATTGAGTCTGTTAAATGTACAAAATAATAAAAAATGATCATCTTAGGTTACAAAAGTGATGCCTTTGATGTGCGTATTGTGTCAGTCAAACTCTTGAAAGCAATTCAATCGTCAATTATATAAAACAGAAAAAGATGCTGAGTCTACAAGTCTATCTACCAAATCCAAGCATTAATGTCAGGACGAAATAATAGTGAGATAGAATAACAGACAAGCTGAAAAAATCTAAATATCCCCAAAGCAAATGGGCAAAAGGGTAAATGAAGATTTTTTTACACCTCGGTATGATGATCACAGTCTAGATCAGCTAGAATACAGAACAAAATGCAACTTTCAGAAGATGAACCTTTGTCCTGAGAGTGTTTTAACATTGAGTGTTTGATCTTGCTGTTCTGCTGCGTACAGTCGGATACAGACACTTTCTGTGTCATGGGGGTGGAAAAACAAAATGCACAACCAGCAAGCATGACAAATGAAAAATGTTCCATATTAAAAGGTTTTTCCTGAGCATCAAACATATACCTCGTTGTTATTTTGAAAATGGGCTGAAATGATTCTTGGCTATTGGTTACATTAACAGAGAAGCAATGTACTGTATTTGCATGTATGTGCGTATGTGTGTGCATGAGCAAGGTGGAGAGAGATGGTGAGAGAGTGAGGTAATTGAGGATTGGTTTTATAGCCTGAACAGTGTTTTTTACAGAAAATGTGAAAACGCCATTAAGCAGTTCCTACTGTAAAGTAGATAAAATGTCAATTAATCTCGAAGTGTGAAAGTAGATTTATATACATGCAACATACATAGAGCACTATGCATTTTAGCAATTAGATCATTAACAACCATTTGGATTTGGACTTTTTGACTAATGGAAGCATACAGTAATGGGGTTTTAGGTGACCCAACCTCCTGCCTGAGATGTGTTGTTTCAGTAAAATGAATCAAAATTATATACAAGGCTCTACTGCACTATTTCGGGATTTCCAATGACTAGTTTCTTTTCATTATAATTATAAGAGATACGCTTTCAAATTTTTATCTTTATTGTTTGGAATTATGCTTTTATTCCAGTTTATTACTTTTTAATATTTTTGTTTCTTTTATGGTTCTTTGTATTTTGTATTTTTTATGTGAAGCATAGTCAGTTTTCCGTGTGTTTAAAATGTGCTACACTGTATACAAGTTTTTTTTCCCCCACTTTCTGCAAATACTGCATGTTTCAAAATAATCTGTGAACATGACCTGGACCTTGGATGAAGGACCACTGAATTATTGATGACTTACTGTAAATGTGTTTGTGATGAAAAGAGTGTGAATGATAAGAAACAGTGTTTCTCTTACTACAGCAAAAGAAGACTTACAGTATCATGCCTTTTTAGAATTCATATTCATATATACAGAAATGATGTTCACAGCCTCTTTGATTTTACCACAAACACAATGCAGAGAAAAAAAAATAGACCATCCTTATTATGGTACATGAAAGACTCATATATTAGTTCCCATCTTGTCATGGGATGTCACATGGTCTCTTCTTCTAAACTTTATGTCTGTACTGAATGTCCCTGAGCTGGTGTAACACTATGGTGTTGAAGCCTGGCTCCCTGCTCCTCCTCGCTCCCTTGGTCTAATCTACATTTCTAATGCTGCTGCTCTCTGTTTTTATGTGGTGTTTACAGTAAAGAAGCAGGCTGGGGCAGCTGCCATGGAGATGCAGCCTCTAAAGAGTGCTGAAGGTGGAGAGGCTGATGAGAAAGAGAGGAAGAAGGTGTCCGTTCCAAAGAAGGAAAAGTCTGTGCTGCAAGGGAAGCTGACCAAACTGGCTGTCCAGATTGGCAAAGCAGGTACAGCAAATTGCACAGGGAGTCCATCACTCAGTCCGGCAGTAACAACATATCAAACCATCATCCTGTCCATCAAAACAAGATGTTGCACTGATAAGACTCACTTCTCGGTCGCTTAAAGCAATCAAAGCAGTTAAAGAGAACGCTGATTTATGAAAAGTCTGTTCATTTTATTTTTCTAAATTACCTACCCTCCAGGGAGTTGCTGAATCATTGTAGTGGGAACAAATGAGACTGCATTATGCAGCTTATTCACTTCTGCAGTTTTACAATCATTACATTTATTTAGCTGATGCTTTTATCCAAAGCAACTTACAATAAGTGCGTACAATCTATACCATACTTAACTGTTTGTAATGTAATTTAAAGCAGTTTATGGCACTGAGGACTGTCTCAAACACTTGCACTGAGTCTGTACTAACAGCATGCATTTTTAGTAACAGATGCCCACATGCCAATATGCCCACACTGTGGGTGTCCTCGCAGCAGCAACATAGTAGGATTACTGCTGGACAAATGATAGCCATGAATATTACATACCTAAAATAGTTTCTTAGTAAAAACTTAAGGTTTTTCATTTTCGGAGAATCCCATAAAGAAGTCCTTGTTTTTACAGTGTGCTGTTACATCAGACTGTTGGTCTGAGTGACAGAATGAGGACATATTGTCAGAACAATGAAATACCGTGGATGGATTAGCACATAAGCAGCATTTTAAGATTATATGGCCTTCCTGCGGGCCTGGAAGAAAATGTTTGGACTTAATACACTTCAGGGCCTGTGACCATCTAGCATGCGGGCATGTAGCTTTTCTGTTCTCTATACATTCTGAATAAATCTGGTGTGTATCTATCTGACAACTACCTAACCTATTATTTATATAATTTACTTCACTGAATTGAATTTACACTATGCATCTTAATGCACCAGCCTCTATTAAAGGCTGTGTATGGATGCACAAACAGACCCAGAACACGTGAGTCAGAAATCTACCTACCATCTCTGATGATAGCAACTGTACAGCCTGTGTAGGAATTTCCTCATCTTTATCAGTGACAAATTAAAGCCTGTCCTTACATTGTGATTACGTTTCCAACCCAAACTGGGTCCTTCCACCAAAGAGGAATGATATATATTTGTTAATGGAAGAACGAGTGATAAATGGTTATAATTAAGGTCTGTCTAACCTTGTTGCCCAGTCCAATACAATAAACTTAAGTAATAAATCCTACCTTCATAAGGTTGTAATGTTCAGTTTTTGTTGAAACTTCATGGTAATTTTCCTATGAATCCAATCCACTTTCATTATATATCATTCCATTGACTCAGCTGGTAACCTTTTATATCTTTTTTCAGGTTTGCTCATGTCGGCCATCACAGTCATCATCCTGGTCCTGTTCTTTGCCATTGACAACTTTGTGATGCAGAAGCGCCCGTGGATGCCAGAGTGTACTCCCATCTACATCCAGTACTTTGTCAAGTTCTTCATCATCGGTGTGACTGTGTTGGTGGTGGCTGTGCCAGAGGGGCTACCGCTGGCTGTCACCATTTCCCTAGCCTACTCTGTCAAGGTGAACCAGTGTATAACACATATAAACACATACAGTGCATACACTGAGGCACTGCTGTATTTCTTCTGTGAGGGCTGGCCATTTACTCACTGTACTCATTTAGTAGTATTTTTTTAAGACTGGGACTTTTATGAATGTATTTCATTTTTGTGCAGTTTTTGTTGTTTTTCATTTGACTTTGTGCAAACTTATGAACCTTACACAGAGTGAAAAATGTGGTGTTACATGAGAATTTGGTATAGTTAATGGTCACACTGTGTTGAGCTTTTTTAATTCAACGTAGCAAACAGAGAAACAAAGTATATCTGTTGTTGTAAATTAAATAAGCATTTTAACATACAGTGTGAGCATAAGCAACCCTCTTTTTGTGATTGTAACCAGTACAGTCGATAAAATTTAAACAGTGCAAGTGCCTGATAAGCTAATTCAGGCATCCATCTAATAGGTCAGATATTTAAAAGCATTTTAAAATATGCATTGGAACCAGATCCTGATCATCACATTTCCTACCCACAGAAAATGATGAAAGACAACAACCTGGTGCGTCACCTGGATGCATGTGAAACGATGGGCAATGCTACAGCCATCTGCTCTGACAAGACAGGCACACTAACCACTAATCGCATGACGGCTGTGCAGTGTTATATTGGAGATGTGCACTACAAAGAAATCCCAGATCCTGGAGCTCTGCCACCCAAATCACTGGACTTACTGGTCAATTCCATCTCCATCAACAGCGCCTATACCACCAAAATACTGGTAAGCCATCTGTAATCGGTAGCCATTGCAGAAGTAACTTTAGGGGTCATGGGGTTGAACATAAATGTAAAGACATAATGTTACTGCATCTGAACACATACATCTGAATATATTAATTTATCTTTTACAAAATGAGATAATATATACCATACATACTACTTCAATTATAGCATACATCATATGTGGCACTCTCAATTAACCATTAATCACAATATTAAAGCTATTGTATTATACTAAAGCCTATTTAGCTGAGACTTAAATATAATGGGTTAGCTGCATAGATTTCAGCTCCCTCTGTGTGACAATGAAACCCTATGACGAGACCAGCCCTGAAACAGTGAGACAGTTCTGCAGTGCTTTCTTTTTGGCGAAGCAGGCGGTCTTTGTCCTTGGCTGCTGTTTTAGATTCATGAGGCATTCACTTAACTTGTCACCTTTAGAACGGTTGTGTAATTTTATCTTATCTGATATTTAGAGCATAGCAGACTGTAATTGAATCCAATCTATCTAAGTGCTTAAGATGATCTCTTGTTTACAGTGAATGCAGCGAATAGAGATATTGTCTTAGCCAATTAAACCTGTATGCAATAAGAAATGGATATGTAAATAGATAGATATATAAATATATAGACAGACTGTTACATGTTCTAATCACAGAATCTGAAACCTGTTTGCATTGATATTCCTTCAGGTGACAGGTCTGATACATAATAAAGAATTTGGCATACATATCCTGAAAGCTTATATTGCCAAGATCAGGATGTCTTCAGACTGTTAGAGCAACATGCCTGAGTAATAATTTTCCTGGCATGACCATGTTTACTCACCTGCACACTGACACACACACACACACACACACACACACACACCATTTGTGCCTGTCTTTGTGTCACTATCCTTGTAAACCCCTGTAGAGTCTATTCATTGATGGCTGACCAACTGACAAATGCCCTTATGGAACTTGCATGGGGAATGAGCTGAGCAGGCGGGACATCTGCGATAGAAGGATCCCACAGATTTTGCTTCCTACCCCTCAAGGCACGATGGCAGTCTTGGTGAAAACAGAGTGTTGGTCACTGTGTTTCTAAGATGAAGAGCTACATATTTGTGTCAACTCTAGTTTTAACTCTACTTTGAAACTTTGAAACACAGTGGATGCACTAAGACAATGCAATTACTTCTGGCGTACAAGAAGCATAATTGTGTGTCTCCCAGGCTTTATGCCAGTTAAAAAAAAAAGTATGTTCACAGAGAACCTATCTAAATCTATAAAACAGCATCAAATTTAATTTAATACCTTTACAATTTACACAGTGTATTTATTCCCATTTAGCCTTCCTTTTCCCTGTGTTTCTATGTCTCCAAGATTTCATTGTCACACCACACAATGTGAAGTTTCTGTCTGCAGTCACTATACAAGGGGAGTCCTTTCATTTACTCAGTGTATCGTAACAGTTCTGTCTTTCTTCCACTTGCCAAATACCAGTCTCGAGATTAAGGTAGAGTCCAGAGTCCAGATGGTGGTTGAGTTATGACTGAGAGCCAAGAAACAAAACAGTGCCCATGATATAAGTTCAGTCACTGAGTACAATTCTTTTGGATTTAGAAAATACTGAAATGTGATAGGAACAGAAAGAAACTAGTGGTGCAGTTGTTTTAGAATCACATACTTTGTACTGCATGCTGAGTGGAAAGACAATGTTTTTTACTCAGATGGACAAAGGCTCAGGTGCCTTCAGAAATACAAATTGAATTGTTTTGTATGTGTATTTGGATAACCTTAATGTTACAATTGTGATTACAACTCTATTAGTTAACTATAAAAATAAGTTTTCCACACAATTGTTCATAAACCTACATGGTGGTGGCCAAAACAAGAGAGAAAAACTCATCACATCGCATCTCTATCTATTTGAATCTATTTTAAAAATCTGTTACATTATCAAAAGTCTTTGAATGTCGTCTATAGCCACATGGTTCAAATGGTCATTTGCTGATGGTGCTATGAGGTTGCCTCAGTTTCCTTTTTCTGGCAGCGTTTCTTCACCAAGACGTGCTGCATTAACAAGATGTTATCACTTTAGAAAAACCTGGAGGAATGCACTGCAACATTACATCAGACTATTGTACCTCCACAGCTGCTTAGCTCAACGGAATTAAGCACCGGCAGAGTGCAGCTTAGATTTGTGGTGGATTAAATGGCACATTTAGTCTGTTTTATAATCTTTTCATTCATAAAAGAGGTTACCTCATGCACCAACATAGAAGATAAACTTAGGGTAAACTTTAAATGATATCAGCTTACAAGCTTGCACAGTTTTTTTACCTTCCATCACCGGTAATTAGCTACAGCATGTGTTTACTGCAGCTTGTAAACCACTTAGCTACCCAACTGATGACATCAGTTGTATATACATACATCAGTTCACCAGTGCATGCATATACACAGTACATACATAAAAATAGAACACAAAATCTAGTACATATAGTACATAGTAGATAGTATAATACATGTTGGCGTATCTATTTAGTGAGAGCTCTTATTAGAGTAGACAAAAGAAACAAAGGGAAAGCAAGCTGGAGAAGGACAGACGTAATTAAGGGATGAAGTGAACTTTGAAAGCAGGACGCAAACAGGAAATTTCTGAGGAATATTTAGTGCATCCCTCTCTCCCTCCCCCGGCCGCCCCCTCTCCCTCAGCACCACTCCAGCCCTGCAGTATGCTGGCTGGTGTGTTCTTATATAAGAGGCCAATCCTGTGGGATGCCAGGATGGCTATGGAAGTCTTTGATGGCTACCACACAAAGGCACAAAGGCAAAGAGGCAGGCTTTGATACCCATATCAGTTCCCCTACTGCCTCTCTGGCTTCATAATACAGCCAGTAGTATAGCTCTACTTCTTCTGTCAGCACATACAGACTCTAAAGTGGAGAAGCCTCATCCTCGAGGAAGAAATTCAGACACATTTACACAATGAATCCATGCACACGTACGGTATGTGCACACTCCTACTGTACATGCACATGCTCATAGATACTGTATCCATGTGCACACGTGAACTTATTCATATATTCTGAAAGGATGCGTCCGCACATGCATACAAATAAGGACACTTATCACATCAGTTTGCCTTGGATGTATCTAGCAGACAGGTCAAGCGTGCTACATAGCAATTTGTGAATGGCATTCAGTGACGTCAATATACCAACGTCATTTCAAAAGAACATGCGTCATCTCCAGTGGCACGAGCCTCATAGCCAACAGTCACTCCATTAAATATAATGTTCTTTTATTATTTTATTTTTCTGTCAACTTATACTTCATATTCATATTTGTTTTAATTATGTATGTGACATATTAACATAGTCTATAAGAAGATTATTTGTGTATCGTGAAAAACTAGTGAAGTGCAGTTGCACACAGATACACACATCTGTCATAATCACATCTCAGGAGGTATTCAGCTTACAGGTGTATGTTAGCAGCACAGTGGCATGTGTTTAGCATGGCTGTGTGAGTGTCCCGGGAGCTCAATCTCATGTTGCCTCAACCACCTGCTCAGGTCACTATTCCGGTCAGGGACAAGATAGGTAGATAATACACACACACACACACATACGCCTATACACACACAGATGGCTTTAGTTGTGAGGGCTAGGTGCTTGGGGAAAGTAGCTCAGTATGTGGTTAAAAAATAGACTTCACAGAATGTGTCTGATGTTGAAACTTCATGTTAAATAGGGAAAAACTCAAATTAAAATGGTCTGTCTTGTTCTTGTTCAGTAGTGAGTAGTGAAGTCCTGATATAATTGGCTTTGGCTCACAGTGCTTTTGTCATCTGGAAGTTGCGTGCTTGTTTGCACAACATGGAGGAGTGATGAGAGTGTCTTGGATGTCTTTAGCTTCAAGCATCCCGTGTCCCCATGGAATAATTTTGGACACTGAGAGAGAGAAAGAGACAAAGAGTCAGCGGAAGAAGCAGGGACAGAGACATCTTCAGCAGAATTATGTCCTTCTCTTCTCGTGTTCTCTCGTTCTGTGTTCAGCACTTGCTTACAGACTTGACAGTGTTGCTGAGGTGGCAGTGAAAGAGAAGTCGTCATCACATTAGAATGACAATGCTTTGATGTTTCAGAGGCACAAAGCTTAATGGGTTCCCTGTGTTTCCCTCACATATGACATGAATTATTTCATGCTTTCAGTGGCTTTGTTTCTAGTTTCTTGTCTTTTCAATTAGATACATAAAAGGTGTATTAGAGAATGTGAGGTCAGTGGTGATGAAATTGTAAATTAGTTAATGTTATTAGAAAATATATTAGAAAACAGAGAATATTATAAAGGTGTTAAATGTTGTGTTGCCTATAACATATACATGGTTTGTTTAACAATAACCAGTTAAACCTACTTTATCTTACTTTACTTTTCCCTAATATAAATTTAAGTCTTGACTTTCAAACAATAAATCAGAGTATTATTTGTGAAATGGTTCAAGAAGGCTGCATGCTGTAAATGATCCAAAAAGCCTTAAAACACAAAATAATAAATCCATGTTGTTGAGGTTGGTATGGAAAAACGTGAAACATGGTGTATAGATTTGAAAGCAACAGAAATCCCAGAGCCATGAACTGTATGTAACTGAGTAGTTGTTTGTTGCCCAACACTGATGAGCCGAGGAGGCAATCTCTATTCTCCTGACTCTAACTAGCCAATTAATAACCTGGCAATCACACATCAAAGGAAATGCCCAGGGTAAAGCAGAATTCTGTATCTGCAGCTTAGTTTGTATGTGATGACATAAATTGTAACTGTTCAAAACCAGAAAAAAGAGATAATCAAAGTGGAAAGAGCAGCAACACAATTCAAATCTATGTAGATGCAAATTTCTGTAGCTTTGTTATTAGCACCATGGAGAGATTAGATTAGTGTTATATATGGAAAACTAATTGGTACAGAAGAAAAACACACATCAAGCACAGATTTTTTATAGTACTAATAGTAATAATATAGCTACTGTCTTTGGTAAAGATTTCTATAAATAGAATTGTGTATTGGTATTAATATATAGGTAAAAAATAATAGTATACAAGGAAGACTATTAGCATTAGTATTGCTAATGTGAAAATATGTTATTGAAAACACATTCACACACACTTAGTGTGTAGCAGTATATAGTTTTGTATATATATATATATATATATATATAGTAATGTTTTGAAATGAGATTTGGTTTGAATTTAATTTTAGATGGCAAATAGAGGACATGACAAGACATTAGGAGGAAATAAAGGAAATAAATGGCCATAGCAAACAGGGTAGAACGTATAGGAAAGAGGGAAAGGGAGGAAAAGCAAGGATATGTGTGAAAAAAGGAGGAATGAAGATGGGAAAATTATACAAGAAGAGGAGAAAGGAACCACACTCGCGTGACAAGTGTCCTCATCTTGGACTGGAAGACTCTATTGCTGCCCTTCAGTGTGCCTCCAGGCCTTAGCCCAGTTGGCTGGTACAGTCATGTGGAGAGCTAGAATATCATCCACTCCTACATGCAAAGAGGGAACGAAAAGGAAGGCGAAGGTGGGGGTGCTGATAGTGAGGAAGAGGAGAAAGGCATCCAGTGAGGAAGGAGGATAAGGGATAGAAGGGATGGAGAGAGGGGAAGACAGCACAGAAAGTATAAAATCAGGGACGGAGAGAGAAAGATGGAGGAGTAAAAGGGTGGGGTCGAGTGTGAAAAGAAGAGGAAGAAAATGGAAGAGAAAGGAAAGGAACAGGAGGGGTGGATTAAGGAGAGCCCCAGGTGGAATAGGAAGTAAAGTTGCCAGCTCTCCCTCTGGCATATGTCCTTGCCTGCAGGAGCACCCAAGGACTAGGGAGAGGGCAGCTGGTCCTTAGCCACGTCCAGGCCATTACGCGCCAACCGTAGCCCAGTCGTGCCAACATTGGGTATCCCATGCCAGCAACTGTCCTTGTGCGTATGAAACCACGTCAAGCTAAACCTCTACGGAATCTCTGAGAATGAAAAGGCAGCGTTGTTGCTGTGTGCCGTTTGTTTATTTTTCGTCATTGCTCTTTCTCCTGCCTTGATTTGTTTTTGCAGCAGTTATCAGACTCTGTGTTTCTCTACAAAGTGCCAGGAGTTGTGCCAAATTAATTTCAGTCATGTGTTTCTAATTCAAAATCTTTTTTCTGAATATGAACTGTGCAAATTTAAATCTTCTGATGTTGTGTGTACACTGCATATTGTGTTGTGTACTCTTTGTATATTTGTATAGTTTTAATAATTCATTTGATTTGGTTTTGTTTGTTGTTTTCAAAATTAAAAATGTTAATTTCAACCAACAAACTCACAGACAGCTCTCAGTCAGACTGAGGAGTTGTGGCTCAAAGAGCCCCTCAGTAGCCTAAATAAAATTTGACCCTGGTGATAATAAGACCCCCCTTTTTCAATACCTGTTTTGTAAAGACTTTCTGAATTAAACAAGGTCGACTTGTGGTTTTCAAATTCAGTATGGCAAATAACTCCAATACTAAAAAAATTTTATTTAAAGAAGTAAACACAATAAGCTATAACTCACTGGTGCTGTGTAACCAGTCATATTTTTAGCTTCACCTTTAATGAACAATTTATTTAATCTGTAATCATCAACCCTCTTGAAAGCAGCCATAACATTATATTTACATAACTACTACTTTCCTTCATTACCTCTGCTGTTCTCCTTTATCGCAACCAAAGCAAGAGACACTGACAGTCAGTAACAGGCAAGAGATACATATTGTCAAACTAGCGCTTATATTCCATAAGTCAGGAAATTTAAATGACATTGGAATTAAAAGTGAATTCCATGAAACCTTAATTTCAACTACCAAATACAAGTTCAGTCTCCTGAAACTTAAATACAATTTCAGAAAGAAAAATTTTAATTGATTTGTATAAACAAAAAATGGCATGAATTCTAAATACACGATTACATGTCTTGTTAAGGTGCTTGCATAAGAAATGTGGAACTACTGAATTACTGCTTTAATAATAGTTGGGAAGGCAAATCATGCAAAGGAAAACTTATACCTAGCATATTTTAATATGTTGTATAACACCTCTTATATTTAACTATTATAATAAATAAGTTTTTATGTATGAATTATCATTTAAAACCATAATACATCCTGTCTGGTTTCCAGCTGGTCATTTACATTTAGTTGTTTAGTGTGGTGTTTTTGTGTTGCTGGGAACCTATTCTCCCAAACACTTAGCAGACAGTGCAGATGAGGCCATTTGTTCCATCCCCTCGTTAACCAATGACAGGCAGTGTCTTCCTGATGTAATCATTGGTCATTAGGAAAAGGCATTAATTCTGTTATTCACCGCAAACTCAGTATAAAGTATTTATACTCTTGTCTGTGTCTGTGAGACACACAGCTGAACATTAACCAGATATGTCCAATTACTAGGTGAACATGGGCCAGCAGTCTGATTGGGTTTTAATGATTAATGAGATTTTAGCTGACTTTGTTTCTCAGCAGGAACCCCTGGCTCATAGCAGCTGCAGTTAAACGGACATATAAAATATGTCTGAGCCTGAATGGATCAATCTTCATTGTTTCTTAAGAAATTGTGGTTTCAAAATATTGAGCTGCTTAAGCAAACATTGAATGCAGATACATCACTCACTAGACAGATGAATTAAAGTTTGATAGAAGTTTGCAATATACAGCCACATTTCCACAGATTGGAAAAACTCATTCCATGGTGTTTGCTTCATTTAATGTAGGATTTACTAAAAATTATGAATCGCATTTCCCTCAAAGGTCTTTACAATATGTAGAGCATACAGTATGACACCCTTTAACCTTGGGTTCAGATAAGGAAACTAGACTACGGAGAAATAAATGTCAATAGTAAGTAAATTGATTGCAGTTGCAGTAATATTTTTTTGCTGCATGGAAATATATTTAAGTTTTTGTCAGCACACTGAAAAGGCACATTAAAGGATCAGTGTGTAGGATTTAGTGGCATATAGCGGTGATGCAACTGGACTGACTAACCGCTTGCTTTCCAAGCATGTAGAGGAAACTGCAATGGCAGTAAAAAAAAAGGAAAAAGGGACTATCGAGAGGCAGTGCTTGGTTTGTCCATTCTGGTGTACTGTAGAAACATGGCTGTTCAACATGGTGGACTACGTAGAAGAGAACCCACTCCCTCCGCATATATAAATGCTCCTAAATATTAGACACTGGCCCTTTGAAAAAATTTTATTAGCATTCTCTGTCAAAACTTCATTAGCAGGTAGACAAGAGCAGTTCATTAGATGGAGAATGTGAACGCACCAATTCCAACAAGCCATTAATGTGATTAACTACATTGCAGATACAGAATCTCTATCAACACATTTCAGCAAGTGCTGTGTAAAGAAAACAACAAGAAGAAAGTAAAATTCAAAAGCGTAGAAATGTCAAGCTATCCTTTTAAATCTATTCCTGGTTGGAGGCTTGTTTAGGCGCAGAACAGCAAGCCTGCAGTCAGTCTATTTTGGGGCAAATAGCACAGACTGAAGGTGTCTGCTTAGCAGCAAGTCAGAAGCATTATGTTCAGTGTGCTTTTTTCATGCCATGTTGTGTGTGTACACATGTGTGT
Organism: Dicentrarchus labrax; assembly: GCF_905237075.1. Lineage (NCBI taxonomy): Eukaryota > Metazoa > Chordata > Actinopteri > Moronidae > Dicentrarchus > Dicentrarchus labrax. Next base: position 24,016,906 of record NW_026136711.1, on the reverse strand, counting down.
TTATGTGTGTGTTAGACAAAGAGAGTGTACCTGACAAGCTGTTCTTTAGCTGTGAGTGTAGGTGTCAAGTGTACTGTTGGTACTATATAGCAAGACCTGGAGGAGACTAGCTTTTAGCTCAGAGCCATCTAATAGGGATCCAGATGAGCCAAATCTAATCAAACAGGATGGTGTTCTACAGTACTGATTAAGAGCATACAACAACAGTTGGTATTCACAACTTTACAACTAATTTGATTTATATTTTTTAGAGCTGAAACAGTTAATCAATTAAACAATCAGTCAAACAATGAATTGTTATTTTGATAAGTGATTAACCATTTCAGTCATTTTGCAAGCAGAGGTGTCAAGTGCCTCTGGTTCCAACTCCCCAAATCTCAGGATTAGCTTTTTTCTTTCCTTTGCATATATGACAGTAAACTGAATATCTTTTTTTAGACTAATGGTTTGATAAAAAAGGGAATTTGAAGACGCTACCTTAAACTCTACCTTTTCTAAATAAACAGTTAATTAATTGTTAAGATAAACATTAGTTGCAGCCCTGATTTCCTTCATTAGCATTTAATCTAGTTTAGATTTAATTAGAGTGAATATCTTTTTTATCCATACGTCTTTTTATCAAACTAAAATGAATATCAGCTTGAGTGTGTGTGATTATGTGAAGAGGCTTGTTACAGATAGTGACAGTGTCCGGACTTATGAACATCAGTGTCACTACTGTGGTCAGTGTGTGTGTGTGTGTGTGTGTGTGAGTGTGAGTGTGTGTGTGATATTGATGATGAGATTTGCTCTATCACAGTGGCTTGAATAAAAAACAATGTGCATTTTGAAGAAATATGGATAGGCACGCTATATGCTTTATTGATGCTTCATTCCGTGTGATTTAGAGAGAGTGAGTAAATGGAGTGAAGCTCGGGAAAATGCTAATAAATAAGGACGGGGAAAGGGAAACACGGGTAGACACGAGGACATTTGTGAAGTGAGATGAGTCAAAAGATCCTGTAAGAGAATCAGAGCCAAAGAGTAAGAATCCCCAAGTGGCGAGAGCACCCTCTCTTTTCCCCAAGTCTCTTCTTCCAAGTATGCTTTGCCCAGTGTTACCATGGCAACGCTGAGTCTTCCACAAGCTGACCACATGCACACACTTACACACTTGTACATACAGTAAGTGACTAAGTGTGTGTGTGTGTGTGTGTGTGTGTGTTTGTGTGCAGTTTCACACATATACTGCAGCACCTGCACAGCCTTGTGCACGGATTTGAGCAGACTCACATAATCTACAGTAAAAGGCTCTACTGTTGGCTGATAATAAACACACTCCAGCTTTAAGAGGCAGATACATCACATACTGTATAACATTTTCCTTTTAGTCGGAGTAAACACATTAATCATTAAAAATAATCAGCAGCAATTTGTGATTGTTCGTCGAGGAAAAAAATGACAAATATTTTCTGGTTCCAGCTTTTTAAAAGATTTGCTGCTTTACTTTGTCTTAGACAGTGACAGTGAATTGGTTTACGTTTTAGGTTTTGCATTGTTAGTCAGATAAAACAATGCGAAGATGTCACTTTTTGCTCTAGGATGTTTTGATGGCTATTTTTTTTTTTTTACCAAACAATTAAAACATGTCACATGCTGTTCCTGTGGTTCATACAAAATCCAATGTAGTCATGTAGAAATGTGGTTACTGAGATATTTACTGAGCCGGAGAAAAAAACATGGTTCCAAATGTGCAATTAAATGTCCAAATTTAACAAATGTCCAGATTGCAATGTGTTGAACCGTATGCCTGAAATAAGAACATTCACATTTGATTCCATCTATCTCATCGCCTACCCTCCCACACAGAGCAACCCTTTCACCTGCTAGATGGTTAATTATCACCAGCAGCTATTTCAAGCATTACATTGGTTGCACTGCACTGAAGAAAAGAGAATCTCATTGATTGAATAGATCACAGAGGAAACAATATGGATTATTTGTTCCTGATGTGCTCAAATAAAGACTTTAGAGTATCCATACCGCTGTTTTATTGAGAAAGAGCAAATATAGATGAACAATCATAATATAGCTTTAAAGCATCGTAAAAAGTAGATAGTAGTAATAGAAAAACAGCCACAAGTAGAAAATCACTGTTTATGTATTAAAGCAAATATTGGCCTGAAAATAGATCTGAACATCCGAAAATCTCTTCCTCTGCCTCTCTCCAGCCCCCAGATAAGGAAGGCGGTCTGCCGAAGCAAGTGGGCAACAAGACAGAGTGCGGCCTGCTCGGTTTGGTCTTGGACCTGAAGCGAGATTACCAGCCAATAAGAAACCAGATCCCAGAGGAGAAGCTTTACAAAGTCTATACCTTCAACTCTGTCAGGAAGTCCATGAGCACTGTTGTCAAATTGTCTGATGGGAGCTTCCGCATGTACAGCAAGGGAGCCTCTGAGATCGTCCTCAAAAAGTGAGTCTGGTTTTGTAATAAACAAGATGATGATCATTTCTGATTAAAATGGCCGCACGCGCAGTGTGCGGTGAGAGTGGGCTGACTTTCCATTAGAAGGTCATACAATTGTGACACTTTACAGTACATTACAATAACAACACAATAACAAATGATTAACATCAAAGGTAATCATAAAGCTTCCTCCACCCACTTAAGGAATAAGCAGAAATTTTCTTTTGACAATGGCTGTGGTTAAAACACATTTAACAAACAGATAATTTTACATACTTATGTACACATGTTTGCTCAAACCAACAAAAGTCCTTAAATTACTTTTGTACTTTTGTGCAAATTACAGTTCATTAGCTTTTTAAAATTGCTTACAGCAAATGAATTTAATCCAGGGTTTGTGTTGCACTTTAAGCCAGTATAGATATTTATTTTTCATTTGTATGTGTATTTATTCAGCTAATGACAAATTCTCTAGCTGTACCATTGGTCCACTCTCAGTGGCTCAGTGGTCATCAAGCACTCCTGAGCCATTTGACCTGAACATCAAGGATCATGCAGCCACAACCTCTTACATGTGTTGAAAATGTGGTGGAGTGCTTGGAGAAGTGATAAAAAAAAACATCAGCATGAAATCAGTGTATCTATTTTTAATCACATTTGATAACCTGGGAAATTGCAGTATATTTTTTGTGGAGTGGGCATAGGATTACATCCTGGTCAAAATCACTCACAAATACAATCTCAGTTCCATTTTGTGGATGTTCTGGAGCATTCAATCATATCACATGATCTTCATCAGCTGATGGAGTGTGCCAGTTGTCATGGAATTAAATGTTTAAGGTTCTTCTTATTAGCAGTAGCATCACATGATCTTCATCAGCAGATGGAGTTTAAAATAAATAATTCACAAATATTTTTCCACAATGTCAAGAAGCTTGATGTGGCATTAGAAAATTGACATTTTGGGAAATACCCTTATACCCTAACATCTCTCTCATATCTGTCTGTGAAATATGAAGCTACAAACAGCAGCCGGTTAGCTTAGACAGCAACTCCCTTTGGCATGGACTTTAGATTTAGTCACTTTTAAGACCCTTTTACGTGCACAAACAATTCTATATAACAGCCTAAAGCAGAGAGAAAACTCTTTTTACATATGGCCTCTTTAAGTGTGCATATTTAGACCACTGATCATTATTTAGACCACTATGTTTTCTGTTCATTCAAAGTCACTACAAGTGAAATACTGCATTAAACATTCAGTACTGTCTGAAGAAGGTGTGTTGGCAGAAGATTATTCTACAGTATATTTGGTTTTCCATGTCGGGTCATTTAATGCCTTTAATTACAGATGCAGCTATATCCTGAACGAGGTGGGTGAACCAAGGGTTTTCCGTCCACGGGACAAGGATGAGATGGTAAAGAAGGTGATCGAGCCCATGGCATCTAATGGCCTGAGGACCATCTGTGTGGCGTACCGTGACTTCTCCGGTGATCCTGAGCCCAACTGGGAAGATGAGAACAACATCCTCAGTGACCTCACAGCCATCTGTGTTGTTGGGATCGAGGACCCTGTCAGACCAGAGGTAGGAGAGTGTCAGATATTTTGACGGACAGCAGAGCAAATGGGCTTTACATGCATGCATCGTTGGTGTTTCCTCATTATAACTTTTACCTTAAGGTTTTACATATTCTACACGGTCACTTCTGCCCTTTCAACACTTTATTCTTTTAAATATTTTCTAGACTTTTTAAGATTTCATGTCTCCACTGTACTAATTGAGGACAGAATTAAATATAATTGATAAACCATCTATCACCTGTGAACCTACTCTATCAACTATCTATAATATGCTTAGTAGTTTTCATACCTACGTTTGTGAGGGCTTTTCTAAATACAGTTCTGTAATAAGTGAGACAGTTGACTGAGAGACAACCTAGAAATCAGTTAATCAGTGAAGTCAGTTAATCCTGCATGTCAACATAGTGTCAGTAGAAAATCTTTTTTGAGTAACATCATAGAAAATATCTTGTTGTTACAAGAGCTACTGCAGAACTGTGTAATATTATATAAATAAATTATGTGTGATGATAATTACTATTATTAGTAAGCCTCCTAAAGAACTGTATCTGTGTGATGTTGGAGAATTAAATCAGAAGAGTTAACGGTATATACGTTATACAGTCTATATATAGTTAAAAGTCACTATAGGAACAGAATCTTTGATGTTTACTGTGTCCTACTCTGTTGAAAGTTTTCAATATGTAATTCTGGAACAACCCTCAATTACCCTTTTAATGCTATTTTGATTTTGATTGTTACTGAGCCTCTATTCAGTTGCTAAGTCATAAGAAGTCCAGATTTAGAGTTAAACAGTTCAATCGACTTTAGTTACATCAGACCAGCTCCTGTGATCACTTTCATAAAATCACCCCCTCGTTTATATCGAGCTGGAGCTGTGGGGACAAAGAGTGGACAAAGTAACAAGACTCTGGTGACAGCAGTCGCCTGCACAGTAAGCTGACAGAGAGGGATCATGTGGCATTTGAGAAAGACTTGACATTAGGGTGTGTGTATAATTCAACTGCTTCACTGATGATTATTGATCAATGAAATCCACACTTAGCTTTAGCTAAACTGAATGTGTGCTGCTCAGTTTCTGTACATTGCTAATATTTTTAGCAAGTTGCTACTTATATGTGTTGCAGTTACGATGTTCATGGTGAAGATATAGTGTATTATATAGATATTATTTTAATACATTTGTATATTTATTGAATGTATTGGGTCCTCAAATGTGCCTTTTCTGGGTAACACACAGCTCTAGGACATTACTGTGCCTAGTGAGAAACTATACTAGATATTGAGCCTTGGACCTGTTCAAAATCAATTCTGTAAAAAATATATATTTTTTGTTATAATTTTATTTTATTCCAGGACTTTTACTTGTAATTCAGTATTTCTTCCATTATTTAATGCTTTTACTATGAGTACTTATTTCAGCTCGGTTGAAGGCAAAACAAACAATTTACAGAAAGAAGTGATGCATCAAGAAATTATTTCTTCCGTTGTGTAAAATCCTTTTATGATGACTTTCATTTGAAAAAAAGCAGGAATATAATTAAGTGAAAGAAAGTCGGGTGGAAAGAGATATCTGTGTACAGTAGGAAAACTGACCTCACTTGACAGCTGCAGGTATAGGGAAGCAGGAAGCTAGATGACTACTGCATTATTCAACTTTCTCCTTTCATCTTTTTTTTCCACCCCCGTCCTCACTCTCTAATACAGTGTCTCATTCAACCCCTCCCCATCATGTTTTCTTCTTTCCATCTCTCCATATTGCAGGGTTTTACTTCCACCTTTTTCAGGTCACTCTGTTTTTCTTTTGACTTTCTCTACATCTACGTTTCTCTTTCGCTATGCCCTTCTCTCTATCCGTATAATAATCCTAGGAACAACTAACAAACAAAAAAAACAGCAAAGGTTATAGATTTAAGCCAATTACAGAGTAGACTTAAAAAATAAAAACTCAGAAATAGTAAGAAATATGCAGGAAAAGACAAATATTACATGTTGGATGTGCAATAAGGCAGATTTCTGCAAATCCTGCAACATTTGTGATCAAATATTTCACACTTTAGGTGTAAATATGTTCTAAATATTCCCTTGCATTGCTCCAAAAGAAGTTTGCTGCACTTATCTTTTCTTCCACCGCAGAAGTCACTTAACATCTGACATTTTCAGAAGCTTATGTAGAAAAGCAATGCTCTGAACACCGCTGCACTTCAGTAACATCTTTCCAGATCTCTCAGTAAGAGTGGCTAATATTGGAAATGAGATGACTTTCCGCTCTGCTTAAAAGGTCACACAGAGTGGTAAACATGTTTTTGGTTTGTTTATTAGTCTCCAATTTCTTCCTCCAGAATGCGATGTTCTTTTAATAACTGGCTGCTCTGTTGGGTTGCCTCCAGAGAGGCAAGAGATGAGAGAATGAGAGAGAGAAAGGAAAAGAAAGTGAAGAGGCAGGGAAAGATAAACAGATTCAAAATCAAATTCATGTCATAGGGCCGACAGACTGCAGAAGAAGGACGAAGGGTAAGGAGAGAAACAGAGTAAAACGAGAGTGTAACCAGATCTATCTATCCAGAGTCTATCTATCTAGATCTCTATTAGAGACATGAGAGGCTTGTTTTTCACCTACTAGCCCCCTACCCTCTTCCGCTCTTGGCCCAGATTGTATTTTTAATAAGCCTCCACTCTTCCTCTCTCCACCTCTTCTTTCGGGTGACCAGTCAACTAGAGCAATAGGAATCCAAAGGAAAGGGGAGTTAAATGGACAGCAGGGATGACAGATAGGCAGACGGGAACTTGACATCTTGATGGTATGACCTGGGTGGAGCAGAGAAAGCAGCACATAATAACTTGGCTCCCCTTGTCACAATATTTACCACAAGAGCTTCTTTAGTTTGTCAGATTATATTATTTAAAACTAAATACTAATGAATTAATGTACCTTGTGCTCTTTGCACAATCTGTAAGTGTTTACCATTTTAACACATTACCAACTCAGCTCATGTATGAATACTGATGTTAACAGACCTTTTAAGTGCACATTTGTGAATAATATTGTTGTAATTTTCAAAAGTTATTCAACCTTCTTGACCTTTTCCTTATTGTTAAGTTGGTAAAATTATAGCCAGAATTCACATTCACATATCTGGTTGTTTTTTTCTAGAGTCCTTGAAATATTTCCATAATGTGACTGGTGTCCATTGAAATGTGTAATTCTTCAAACCAGTCAATATGTTATATTAAGAAATAAGACATTCTTTCTACAAACAAATTCAAAAGCAATAAAACACCATTGCTCTCTTCAATACACTTGTTTTGCTGCTACAGCCATATTTAGTCTGCTATGACCAGTACCTTATGGTAGCTAATGTTAACAATGTAGACAAACGTATTTAATGTGAACGTTTTCTGCACTATTGCTTCTATTATAGTAGGTTTAATTTTTGGTTTGTTTTCTCACGTGGCAGCTGTTGAGCAAAAGCTTCTATGCCATCTATGATGAGCCATACCACAGAATTATAAGATGTGATTTTTTAAGTAGGACACAGACAAGTTCTGTGTTTCTGTTTGTTTAACCTCCAGCTCATTAAAGACCTGCCCTCCCCCTCTGTATAGACTTACTTTGTAATCCGCTCCCTTTTAATGAGTTAAATCCTTCATGTTTTACACGCATGAGCAGCTTGATTTGACAGTTTAATGTCCAATATGTTTTCACATTGCGGTGGTGGATTCATTTGGTTGTGCATCTTATGTTGTACTTTGCATGTATGTGTTTATGAGTACAAGAATGCTCCCATATGCATGTGCAATATGTCAAAGTGCCTGTGAGTGTGAAGTGGAAAGTGTGCATATTACTGCCTCCATGTGTGTATGTATGTGTGTCAGAGAGAAAAAGATAGAGTGAGTCCCAGGCCTGGTGTATCTGCAAATGGATGTGAGTTGCTGTTACTGTATGTGTGCACACGTTTGTTTATGTGTGGGTTTGGAGAGCAGTGCTCGCCCACACTGACCTTTGTCAGAAAGAAGATGTGTTTCTGAATTAATACTCTGCTTTTGCTTGCTGGTTTCACCACAGATCAATCTTTGTACAGTAATATCTCCCAGTTATTCTACGAGACCACTATCTGGAGGGAAAAGAGCTCAGATAAAATGCTTTATTATGTATATCATTAAAACAAAAGGGAAAAGCCAGCAGAATACTGTTCTGATAATGGTATAATGGAGTTAGATTTGATTTGTATATGTGTACCTGTATGTGTGTGTTTTGTTTGTCAAAGATTGCTACTGGTATATTCTTGAAACAGCTATTATGAATATTTTATGGATCACATAACAACTTGTATGTTAAAGTGGTTAAGGGGTTTGCTGGAGGTGACCAAGAAAATTATCACCCAACAGCTTATTGTCAGCTCTGTAGACCAAGAAAGTGTTTTTCAGCTCATTATATTGGTTTTCCAGCTTGTACTGTTTTGGTTCAGTTTTCACCACTCTCATACTGTAGCATACTGTAGCACGGCTGCAGCCGGCAGCTGTATGCAGCGTTAAAGCCCTAAAAAAAGGACTGAATGTAACCTGCCCAGCACCAAATGGCATGATAAAGTCTGCGACTATCTGGTGAACATGGTGGACCATTTATCACCAAATGAGTTAGTGGAGACCAAAACAGGGTTAAAAGGAGAGTGAATATTGGACTCATTCATTAAATGACCAGTAAAGCGACTACACATGAATGCTAATGTTGCCCCAGATGTGCTAGATGTGTACACAAGTAGCTGTTGGTTAAGTTCTTTTGTTAGCCAACAGTTACCCTGTGTTGTGTTTACAGGGCTGCCCCACCCAGGTTTACACATTTGTGTGTGCACCATCTATATACATATCCATCTATATATTTCTTCAGTAGCAAATCATTTTGCACATGTGTTTATGCATCCATCTTTAGGTGCCCGATGCTATCCTGAAGTGCCAGCGTGCAGGCATCACAGTGCGCATGGTAACAGGAGACAACATAAACACAGCCAGGGCCATAGCTATCAAGTGTGGTATCATCCACCCCGGAGAGGACTTCCTCTGCATCGATGGTAAAGAGTTCAACAGGAGGATCCGCAATGAGAAAGGCGAGGTACAGTAACTACTGTCAGAGTGAGCCAGAGAGTGAGAGAAGCGGAGCTCAGGAGCAAGATACCTCTCTAAACCTTAATCACAACCATCTGTCCTTATTTCTGTTTGTGCGTGTCCAGGTGGAACAGGAGCGTATGGACAAGGTTTGGCCTAAACTCCGAGTTCTGGCCAGATCTTCACCAACTGACAAACACACACTTGTCAAAGGTGAACTAACTGTACCTTTTTCTGTATATTTTCTTATTCATTAATATTTCTTCTATTTTTTACCAAGCATTTAATTTGTCAGAGTTTCTCAATGGCATGTGTTTGTGCGTATGTGTGCTTGACAGGCATTATTGACAGTACTATGGTAGACCAAAGGCAGGTGGTTGCTGTGACAGGAGATGGGACCAATGACGGACCTGCACTAAAGAAAGCTGATGTTGGCTTCGCCATGGTGAGCAAACCCTATTTTCTTTTTTTCCTGTTTTTTTATCTTTTCTGTCTTGCTTGCTGTCTTTTGAGATTGATCTCAGTCAACATCTGCAGATATCTTCTTCACCTCTGCAGTATTTATGGGTTCTTCTCAGGCACGCTGCCTCTGGCTGTGTAGATAAGGAGCTCCCCCTAGTGGATTTCTGAGCTCACACAATGTCTCTGCAGTAAATTTTCCTTTTAGTCTACAGACAACTGAAAGCAAAAATAAACAATAATTATTCTGTTCTGCTTGTAACTCACAGCTTTATAGTTATATATTTGTTATTTGGCTGCTGTGCTATTTTCTCTATTTCTGCTCCCCTCATAAATTAAATAATTTGGCTCTTTACCATTTCCTCTGTCCAGTAGCATAAAGCTGTGGTTATCAACCTGTTTTGTCCTGACTCCACATTCCTATCAGATAAGTTGATGTGTCCCCCCATTGACATCACCTGTCTTATTCTAGATGTATAGATTTTAAGTGATTTCAATTGGTTGTTAGTTAACACTTGGTAAACGTTTGTTAAAATACATCTTTTATGCAAGACATGGTAAGGTTACTGTGGATGTTTTAACAAAAGGATACATTTTGTCTGGTTGCATTCACACTGTTGCGTGGACATCAATTACATAAATGGGACCCAGTCACAAACATGTCCTCACATGTAGCTTTTTTTTCAATCACCACTATTCAGCACAAGATTATCCGAGTATGTTTATGTATTGCTGCACCCTGCAACTCGTACTGTAACTTACAAAATGTGACAGAATATCAGGAAGTGTGTCCTGCTCTTCCCATAAATATGGTGCCTCTCATCATCAAACCACCAACACACACACATTAACCCCTTAATTAGTCTGCATAATTATTACCCATAATCAGAGCTGACTCATGTCCACCGTCCAGTTTTTGACCAGTGGCTACAAATTTGATTCAGAAAGATTTCTTTCATCTGTGTGTGGTAGATTGAAGAATAGGGCTGTATGATTCAATAGATGATCCGCAAAATCTGAAACATCATAGTTGTGTGCTATCAAACCTTAGTTTCTTTCTGACTGCACCTTTTTTGCACTCCTCCAGGGTATTGCTGGTACAGATGTGGCCAAGGAGGCGTCAGATATCATTCTGACTGATGATAACTTCAGCAGCATCGTCAAGGCAGTAATGTGGGGCAGAAACGTCTACGACAGCATCTCCAAGTTTCTTCAGTTTCAGCTTACTGTCAACGTTGTGGCTGTCATAGTGGCTTTCACCGGCGCCTGCATCACACAGGTCAGAGTGGTGTGTGTGTGAGTGTGTGTGTGTGTGTGTGTGTGTGTGAGAGAGAGAGAGTGAGAGAGAGAGAGAGTGTATCTGCATGTGGGGGTGGGCGAGATCCAATCCAATCCAATCCAACTTTATTTGTTAACACTTTAAAAACAACCAAAGTTGACCAAAGTGCTGTACAGGAAATAAATAGGACATCATAAATGTAAACAGTGATGGTGATGATGATGAAGACCACTGTGAGGAATATAGACGTGATGGTGATAACACTGGAAAGTTCCCGTGGCAGATAACACGGACGAAGTCCGACGGCGACGAGCTTGATGTCCGGGCTGCAGACGCTCTTCACACGACGTGCCCGGCGTTACACCACCTGTTGTTTATGAGCACGGACAGCCCCCTCCTTTCTTCATGCCGGTCGCGGTGGTGTCCCTGACGGCTCGAACCGTCTGGAAGCCGGGAATGGGACAATGGAGTCCGGTATCTGCTCGATGATTGCAGGGATGTAGAGTTTAAAGCTCATCTTCTTCATCCTCCGTTTAACCCCGCTCTGCAGCCTCACCGTCTCCTCCTCAGCTCCTCCGGTATGGAGGGTCTCTCTCCGGTCAGGATGCTAGGGGCCTCAGGGCGACATCTGATCGCGGTTGAAAACAATGCGACTCCCCGTTGCCATGGAGACCAGCGTAAACAAAAAATAAAAGTGCTCAAAAACGCCAAAAAGTATTTAGGCACATGAACAAAGTAGTAAGAAAGTAAGAAAGTAAGAAAAGAGTTCAAAATAGCAAAAACACACTGAAAACACACTAAAACTACAACAAGAAAGGAGCTGCCATGACAGGCTGCCGTTGTCACCGGCGCCATTCCATGGAATCAGAGATGATGAACTTTGAATGAACAATTATGCAACATCTCATTCCTGTAGGCAAACACAGATCTACTACAATGAAAATACTACGGCAAGTCATGAAAACACATTCTGAAACTGTGTATCATTAAACAAAACCACAAGCACACACACAATACATCATATCAAATCACAGGCGTTACATCAGTGGTTCTCAGCCACTGCGGGGGGGCATGGATGTACAAGTGTGTGTCCGTTTTGTTTTGTTTGCCTTGTGCAGGGTCACATTTACTCACTCAAGGGGAAAAAAGAGATAAAAGATAAATAAAGATAAGCAAAGTCATTGCTGGAAATGTTTAACGTAATTATTGATGAATGCTTAATATATCCATCTGTGTCTGGAATATCTTTTCATGCTCCGTTATTGAGATTGTCATGGATTGTTGGGATGCATCTGTTTTCACTGACAGAAGGCACCCTGTCTTAGGAGTGGGTTGTATTATTATATAATTATTATTATCTGTTATAAACTGTAATTAAAAAGTTGTTGAGTGTAACACTTCATCAAATATTGAGCAAAATAAGCAAAACAATGTCTTATTTTACACAAATACAGCTGTGAAAAAGCATCAGTTACAGTGACTAAATTACTGGTTATTGGTTACTTTACACCCCTGGCAGTATGGAAGTTATTGGTCCTTAATTCTTGTGATTTCCGTTGCATTTCACCAGGACTCTCCCCTGAAGGCTGTGCAGATGTTGTGGGTGAACCTGATCATGGATACTTTTGCATCTCTGGCCCTGGCGACAGAGCCTCCCACAGAGTCTCTGCTGAAGAGGAAGCCATACGGTCGCAACAAACCTCTCATCTCTAGCACCATGACAAAGAACATCCTCGGACACGGAGTCTATCAGCTCATCATCATCTTCACACTGCTCTTTGTTGGTACGGACTATAATTTTGCTCTGCTGTATACCAGGGGTTCTGCACCTTGCACCATGTGATGCAATATAGGTTAAAAATTCATCATGTCATTCTAATTGTCTATTTTTTATCCCTGTAGGTGAGCAGATCTTTGACATTGACAGCGGGCGTAATGCTCCTCTCCACGCTCCTCCATCTGAGCACTACACCATTATCTTCAACACATTCGTCATGATGCAGCTCTTTAACGAGATAAATGCCCGCAAAATCCACGGAGAGAGGAACGTCTTTGATGGCATTTTCAGGAACCCCATTTTCTGCTCTATCGTTTTTGGCACCTTTGCTATGCAGGTAGGCAGATGCAAATGATTTGAGTTTATTAATGATGATGATATTCATCAGTGAAGGTTAATTTATTTTTTCTCCATATATATTTTCATTGCTTTTGCTTTGCTCTGTGTAGATTGTGATTGTGCAGTTTGGAGGGAAGCCATTCAGCTGTCAGCCTCTGGACCTGGATAAGTGGATGTGGTGTGTTTTCCTCGGGCTGGGGGAGCTTGTCTGGGGACAGGTAACACGCAAACTCATCTGTTTCTCTGTCTTTCTATTTTCCCGCTGTGCTTGTTTTCTTGATTTTATTCTAGTTTACCATGTTTTAATCTACCTTTATGTCTCTCTACTCTACTATACGCTTGTTAACTTTCCTTTTGACCCAGTGCTTTGTCTTCTCTATGGGTTAGGTGATAGCCACCATACCCAATAGCAGGTTGCGCTTCCTGCGGAGGGCAGGCCAGTTAACTCAGAAAGATGAGTTACCAGAGGAGGACGTGAATGAAGACAATGAGGAGATCGACCACGCAGAGAGGGAGCTGAGGAGAGGACAGATCCTCTGGTTCAGAGGACTGAACCGCATTCAGACTCAGGTGAGGACACGAGATGGACTCAAGACATTCTATCTTGATTTAAACAGGTTTACTTATATAAAGATTGTTGTATCATTGTATAATTATACAAATTAAAGGTTTTGTTTAGTCAGTTAAGCAGCAGTCAAGCAGCAAAACTTTCACCAGTGATGTTTTCTGTTTGTCTGTCTTTGTAATATAATCAATTTTCAGTAGGATGTCATGCCACCTCAGACATTTCCTGCCAAGATTACCTCTAAGAGGAAGTTCTAGACTATGTTATATGTTCTTCATGTTAGTCAGTAACAGCCTTAAAGTAATTTTATCTGAAGATGATTTATTTAGGTACATGAAGCCGCAGCTTTCTCTCGCGAGGCTGAAGAATCACCAGTGCGGACCTGTGGAAGATCGACGGTCAAATCTCGGGGTTAAATACAACCGGAGATAGTCACTGAATTGTTCTCACTGTGACCAACACTGCACACCGTTATCACTGTGATATTCAAGACAGTTTGCCCTGTGTGTTGGATTTGTTTCATTTTACTGATGTGTCACTGATGGTCCAGGGTGAAGCTATCCCATGTCACAATTCCATGGATCAGCATCATACAGACGCAGCCAAACGAGACATAACAGGTTTTCAGTATTAAAGGAAAATGGTGGTTTATTTTAACTGATTGTCAGAGCTCCGGCCATCGCTTCTGACAACATTGTAGTTCAATGGGGCAACAAGCAAGAGCAGTCAGATGACCAAACAGGTTTAAAACCCTCAGGTTAGGTAAGATTTATTTGGAAGAGAAAACAACAGCATACTATAAAATTACAACAGGAGTTGTTCATTGTAAACATCCATCACAGGTTACAGACCTGACTGTAGTTGTGTACACTTGTGGTGTTTCTTTGTAATGACAGTATACAGCAGGTGCACTTCGTTTCACTTTTACCTGCAAAATAAACTGATTTAACACTTTTTTTTTCCCCCTTGAGATTTTAGTAATGTAGTGAGGACAGTCTTATCATAATCAATAGAAGCGATCACCAAAGTTACAAAAAACAGTTATAGTAAACCATAGTTTTTCTCTAATTCCTGAAGTACGTTAAAACGAGTGTATACACTGAATGATGTAAATGACTGCATCTGTATGCTACACATATGCTATATCCAGTCACTTAAGGGGTCAAATCACCCAAATTATAAAACTAATTTTCTGTCTTACCTTTAGCCATACAGATAGTTTTCATTTTATTTGTTTTGGTTTGAGATTTTGGCACCCAATACAAATGACGTGAATTGAATCTAGTTGTCGTGACAACATTGAAAAATTCCATTTAAATAATGCCCCAGTTACTCTGGATAATCCACCAATATACTGTCAGTAGTTTTCATATTAGTTAATGCTGTGAGCACCACATCTGAAAACCATTCACCTTCATTAATTCAATTGTATTCAATATTATTTGAATAGCACCGATTCATAACTAAGGTTATCTCAGGACACCTTTTAAATAGAGCAGGTTTACACTGTTCTCCTTATAAAATTATTTACAGAGACCTAACAGTTACCACCATGAGCAAGCACTTGGTGACAGCGGCAAGGAAAAACGTCCTTTTAAGAGGCAGAACACTCGAGCAGACCCCAGCTCTAGGTGGGCGGCCGTCTGCCTCGAGAAAAGAGAAAATATTTTTGGTAATTTGGGTGAACTAACCATTTGAGTCAAACTCAGCATTTAGTTTAGGGGATACTACACCCTGACCTGTCGCTGCCCCCCACTCGCCCATCGTGTTATGATTGAGACACTTTGTACTCCCTTTACCACCAAAATCACCCAGCCAACCTGTGTTGCCATTTGGTCTCTGTCACTCTGAGCAGCCATTTGTCCTCTCCTGTCCTGCTTTCCTCCCACAGATTGATGTAGTCAACACCTTCAAGAGTGGCACCTCCTTTCAGGGGGCGGGGGCTCTGAGACGCCAATCATCCACCACCAGCCAGACCCAGGATGTAACCAATGTTTCTAGTCCTAGTCACGTGTCCTTGTCCAATGCCCTTTCCTCTCCTACAAGCACTACTGCTGCTACTGCTCCTCCCACTACTGGCCGTGAGTCAGATCTCTGTCAGTCTGCTTCTCTGCTCTCTTTACTTCAGGGGTGCCATCATGTCATAAACAAAAAGTTATTTTTTTCCACACTTTGTCTGGCTTATTATTCTTTAAACAAATTACTGTGACAGTAACCCCAGTTTTGGGGTTGGCATCTCTGAAGGTTCGTCTTTTTTTTCTTGCAATCTGCTTTTTTCATTTCCTCTCTTTCTTCTGTCTTTTTTTGCTGTTCATACTGGATTTCAAATTCATCTTGATATCTCCTCCCATGCTTGGGTGTACTGTCCTCTCATTGTTGAATGTGTGTTTGTTTCCTCAGAGTGCTAGGAGCGCAGGACTAAGGGTGATACCCACGGCGTGACATTTCAGGTTGTGAGTTTGTCTCCCTCTGCTCATCCCCCATCCATCGTCCCATTTTCCAATCCTTCCATTTTATGTCTTGACGGACATTAATGTGAACTAATTCCAATCAACTCACCAAGGGGCTGGGTAAACATTCAAGTATAAGTTGCAATGTTGTTTCACCTGTGAGTTTGCTACTGATGAGGCAAATCATGCTGAACTGAGCTGAGGCAAATTCTACCTGCTATTTCATGTATTCTCCAGCAGACACAGCATCTGCAATGACAAGAAAACATAAAGGAAGCTCCAATATGTGTGGTAGACTTTAAAAAAATGTTCTTTCAAATGGGGATTCCAAATGGTGCAACTAAAATCTACCCACAAGTGGGGGACTGTCAGTATCAGGGACTATCTCTTTTGTCCACCTCTATCTCTTTCATTCTCTTTCTTTTACACACACATGCACACACACACACACACACACACACACACACACACACACACACACACACACACACACTGTCTCTAAGCTTTATCTACTTGATGAAAATCAGATATAAAACTCTGCTCAGGGTGTGTGGACAGGAATGGAGGGGACAGGAGAATCACCATAAAGCAATGCTGCACCAATAATTCATCCCATCTTGTCGCTTCATACTGTCGGTGTAGTTGACTGTCATGTTGCCATAGTTACGGACAGAGATCCTCTGCAGCACCACCGACGTAAATTCAACCCCCCACCCGTTTCTGACACCCCATCAGTGTTACTTGTCAGACATCCTGTCACATGCACTCATCCAGACAGGCTCCTCTTATTATTTTTCTTTATCTGTTTTGTCTCCTTATACCACACTCTGCCACAGTTACTACAGTAGCAGTACTACAATATTTACAGTATATAGAGTATCCATATGATGTACAAAACAGTACACTGAGGAAAAAAAAAACGTATTTGCTTATTATATATCATAAAAGTGCAAAGTAGCATCTCTTTTAGTACAACTTCCCATTGAAAAAATATTATATTTAGGGTAGACAATATTTTGGAAAAGACAATTGGATTCAAAATATTTGGTCCTATAATGATTGAGGAGGGAAACAATTTTGTTAATTGATAAATTTAAATTTTGTTTTTACTTTTCTCTGCTTTACATCAATATGAATTGATTGATACGGGGTTCTTCATTGCTGGTTCGGAAAAACAAGTAATCTGACAATTTTAGAAATTGCGACAATCATTTTTCTCTATTTTCAAATCTGAAAACTATTCAGGAATAAGAAATGTCAGTGGTTGCGGGACTAACAATCTGTGTGTCTGCTGATACATATACTGTTGAATTGGTGGTCCATAATAACTTAACTATTGTTTAATTCACAATTAGATGATTATCATCTTTCACTGACATTTAAATATTTGGTAGACTGTGTATTTTACTAGCATTGGGATAATAAAATAGCGTTGCTATAATAAACAACATTATATTTTTATGGCTTCAGCTCACAAACATTCTTGAAAACAAGATGGCATTTACACAGAATAATTCTGCAGAAGAAGTTTTGTGACACCAACAGGAACGTTATAAATACAACCAGAATGGTGTGGTATATACCCCTGTGTGCTGACTTAAATCAATGTTCTTTAAAGGCATCAAAAAGTATATTTTTTAGCTATCAAATTGCCCCTAAATTTCAGCAGCTATTGTACATGCAGACAGGTTTTGACTAAAGGAAGACTTTCCCAAAATGTCCAAATTGAACTGACACACAGATACCTTCCTCACTAAAGGTTCACATAGTTGTTTGGGGCCTATACTTGAGTGTTTACTTAGACGTGCATGGAGTTGAATACACACTTTGACTGTCAGACCTCTGACAGTAAACCTATTATTTTCATTATTCACTTCCACATGTTTTGTGTCAACAGTGTGTGCCGGTGTCCACTTGTCTTGTTGCATGTAGTTTGTTTACCTCCTGTTCACTTCTTGTATTCATAATATCTTAACCTGTTGTGTTTGCTCGTTGTCTAAATGCCACTGGTTAATTTAATTTTTTATTTTTTTTTTTGGATGTGTTGTTTTGTTTGTACACTGCAATGCTCGTGTCGAACCAACCTCCTAATGCAGGCTTGAGTTTGACTGTCTCCATTGCCCCGTTTGGGACTGTGCTTTACCCACCCTGTGCTATATTCGTGTGTTTGTGTGTCCCATTCAGAGTCTGTGTGAGACAGTGCTCTGGTACCTCCCAGAAGTTTTTAAACCACCTGATTGGATCTCTCAGATCTAACCTCCTTCCTTCTTACTGACCTCGTCCACCAGATTTCTTCAAACTTGCATGTGATATTCTCCTTTTAGTTTTTCTGTGAGCATTCCATTTATTAACGTGGCTTGTTTCTAGGTATACAGCACATTGGACTAAAGCGTATACTTACAACGAGCGTTTGTGTTGCTTTGGTATTTGTTTTTCTTGAAATGTATGATTTGGTTGTGTTTTTTTATGATTGTGTTCCTCACTGCTTTTCTTAGTGCACGCCAAAATTGAGTGACTTGTGAACTGTAGTCATATTGTGTGAAAGCAGAACAAAGACTGCAGTTGTCTTTCCTCTTATTGCTCCTTCACCTTATCCTCCTCCTCCTCCTCCTCCTCCTCCTCCTCCTTCTCCTCCTCCTCCTCCTCACTTCTTTATCCTCATTTGAGAGGTTCTGTCCCTCCTCTCTGTACCTTCTCTCTCCTACTCCCCTCTTTCCTCTCATGCCGAGGGTCCCTCCAGCCCTTTCATTTTGTCTCTGGCATCACCTCTCATCGTTTCTCTTCTCTTTCCTCCCTTTTTCTACGACAGATCCGCGTTGTGAATGCATTCCGTAGCTCCCTCTATGAAGGCCTGGAAAAACCAGACTCCAGATCATCCATCCACAACTTCATGACACACCCTGAGTTTAGGATAGAAGACTCCACGCCCAACATCCCCCTCATCGACGACACGGACGATGATTCGGCTCGGAGAAGGGGGAAGTACTCCAGCCAGCCCTCATCCCCCAACAAGAATAACAACGCCATCGACAGTGGTATCAATCTCACCATCGACACCAGTAAATCAGCTGCTTCCTCCAGCCCCGCCAGCCCTCTTCACAGCTTGGAGACCAGCCTCTAACCCTGATCCTAGCCTGAGCTCTTAACCTCTAAAGTAATTTCCTTGCAGTCTGGGGGCACCTCCTCCAAATCCTCCAGACCTTTAACTGCAACCTTACACCTTGTCACCCCCCAAAATGTCACCGAATCCAGCTCATTACTCATCTTCCAGTGCCCCCTCTCCCAACCCCCCACATTTCCCACCTACACAGGACAGGTCTTGTGACAAAATCTTCATCTCTCCCCCTTAACCTTGAGCTCTTAAAGCTCTCTGCTCCTCTCGACATGGAGTAAATCTAAAGTAATATGGCAAGGTGAAAAGAAAAACAAACTTAACATACAATCAAAAAAGCGCAACAAAGCCACAAAACCTACACAGCCATCCTGCTTTTGTGGTTGTATGTGTATGGTGGCGGCAGCGGTGGTGGTGGTGGTGGTCTGTATGACTATATGCGTGTTAGCATGTACTGTATTAGCGTGCCGCTGACTGCACATATGTATGAACTGTGTCTTTAGTGGCACCGGGAGGAGGACAATGAGGAGGGAGACACTGCTGAGGAGTAAAAATCGCAAAACAGGACAGACTCTAAACTCCCCTTACACTCCCTCTCCTCAACAATAATATTGTCAATACTGATAATAGTTTAAATTAAATTGAAAAACATTATTATTATTCTGATTCTCATTCTGATTATTATCGTTATTATTATTGTTGCTCCTGCATGAATGTACATTACCCAAGTTTTATTTAAAAGGGTTTTAATTTTATTGGAGTTCTTTCGTTGTGATGGGCTAGGCCTCGCGGTGGACTACTATTTTAAAGACAGCTTCTCTGAGTTCCTGGCCTGCAAAGTTCCCTCTTCTGTGTGGCATGAACATGTACCCGACTGTAAAAATTTATTTCATCCATAAACAGAAATGTGTAACGAGGTTGTAGGGCTCAACTTGCACAGTAGTTTTGCACCTGTCGGAAAAGAGGAACGCAAAATAATATTGATGATGATAGCATTTATGGGATATATTCTATAAATATAAATACATATAAATATATTTAGAGAGAGTTTATCTTTGTTTGTTGGCATGTTGCCTTGTTCCTGCTTCAATGGCTCAAAATACTTTGACTTATTTATGTCTTAAAGAGAATGTAATTTGTTTACAACCTCGTAGAGATAAACTTCCTGGTTTCTAGAAGGAGAGAGGCGAAGCTGGAGCTCAGAAGGACCAGAGCTGTGTTGGTGTGTTATTACTGAAAAACCTTGTGCTGGAATTTGCCTGCTATCTTTTCAAATATTGTAGATATTTTTAGAGGATTGACAAACAAAAAGAAACCAAAATATAATGGGATACGTAGTAAATGTGGAATCTTAGTATTACGCTATATGATTGTTGGGATGAAGTTGGAGTGGCTTGTCTTTTCTAAACGGAGGCCTCCTTTTCGTGACAGAGGGGGAATATTTAATTCTTTTTTCACTACTTCTTCTTCTTCTCTTTTTTTTATTGTGTTTTTTTTTCTGTGCTTCAGCGCTGGCCTGGGGTCAGGGCTCGAGTCAAAGGCTGATATCAGGACCTTTACAGTGAACTGTCTTCTAGATAAACCTGCTTGTTCAAAGGACTTGATGTTTTAAAAATATGTGACCATCAAAAAGGCTGCAATCGAGTCATATTAGAAATCTGCAAAGTTATATTTGGCTTATCTGTGCCGCACGGAAATCAGACTTTTTTTTTTGTTTGTTTTTGTTTAAAGTTTGGAATATATTGTGTTGTTTATTTTTTATTTAATTCTGATTTATTTTTGGTTCAATGGATTTCTTTTTCCTCTAGCAGAGGGACACATGCAGCCCCACAAAGCTGTTGGCATTTTTAACATCTAAAAAAAAAAAAGGAAAAACTGACAAAAAGAAACAAACAAATTACAACAAAAATGGAATGTTGCTTTGACTCTTTTTCTATATATAAAAAAAGACGATCCTTTTCTGCACTATCTGGTTATGAATGAAAACTTCTGTGGTGTAATTCTAGATGTGCTTTTGTGTGTTTTAACCGAGCTTGTCTTCCTGCCGTCACAGAATATACAGTACTCTAGCATCTCAACTGTACTCACTAGTTGTAAACTATTTATTGTGCTTTGACCAATCAGACATTACAAGAGAGAAGTTACATACAGAATGCACATTTACCCTGTCTTATTGCACTCAGAAGGACAAGGCCACTTAACTAGCCTGTACTATTGTTATTTCTATTTACTAACCGAAGTCATTGGCAAGCATGACGTGATAGGCTCATTATGCAACTTGAAAAAATTGACGGTTTTTCTACTTAAAAAAACAAATCCTATACACTACTACAGTATATACAATCATTTATCAGTGCATCTTTTTCTTTTGTATATCCTCCTCCTCTGTCATTTCCCAGTCAATCTGTACATCTGGAGAGGGTGCACAAGCTTTACCAGTCAGCTCAGGCGTGTTGAAAAAGTAACATGGACCATTTGAATAAAATCTGTCTTATTTAAGTTGAAAAAAACAGTCTGGATTCTGATATTCTGCTTACAAGCTGTTGATTTATTTTGTTTCCTTGACAATTTATTTGTTTGTCTGTAAAAAAATTAAAAACAATAAACAAACAGCGTTTTCAATAAAATAAAAAAAAGACTTAAGCCAACATTCTCAATACACTTTTACATCCAGGAGGACATTCAGCTTTAAGAGAATGCAAAGACGACAAGTTTAAAAATAATCTTTGTAAATACAGCAATGAGTCTACACAGGACAGAAACTCCATGCGGACTCGTGTGAGAACAGGAACTCTTCCTGACTACATCTACCATCATGCACCAAAACGAGTCATACTGCCGACGCAGCTGTTTGGCTGTATGTAATCAATCACTGCTCCTGTCAGAAACACTTCAAAACATTGTGATTACATCCAAATGATAACACGTGTTGTAACAACCAATAATTATGTTGACGATGACACCGACAATGATGATGATGATGATGATGATAATGCTGATGATAATGATAATGATGATATCAATGATACTTCTTGCAATATACTCTCACCTGCCTCGATGTACTGTATTTAGCAGCATGCAGTTTGTGGAACAAAGAAAAAGAGAAATGCCAACAGATAACTTTTTGGCATACTTAGCCATTTATGGGTAAGTGATTTAAGTGTTCATCTTGTTTTTATGATATTTTTTTTATCTATACAATAATTGTAAATAAAGAACTCAATGTCTTTGTTCATTTAATACTATGCAAAAAGTCATGCTTTTTCTGATTGTTACCCACCCTTAATCCTAGAGTGTGTTGCTGGAATGTTTGTGGTCTCAAAAGTCAGTGAAAACAATGTGATGTAAATTATTTTCTAGCTTGAGGAAAAAGTTAAATGATGATGAAAATTATTTGCTATGATACCATGAGGAGGATGATAATAATGGTGGTGACAGTGATGATGATGATGATAATGATGATGATAATGAACTGTGACTCTTGCTGCTTGACTGTCCCATTTACCACACTCCTGACAGGAGCGCAAGTGAAAAACATAATAAAAACAAAAAAACGAAAAATCACTAAATAAATCTCCCAGAGCAGCATGACCCAGCATGGTGTGTCCTGGCCCCGTGTGACATGTCCTGTTCTGATTCGTTGTGCTTCACCTACCAGTGTCCAGTTTGACTTTGAATGTTTTTACATTTTCATTGATTTGTTGCAAAAGGTTATGCTTTCAGAAAATGTTTGGGGTTTGATTGTCAAAAGAAGCTCTTGATGTAATAACACCTTAAAAGTGACTCATGACGTCTTCAAATGAGGCAATATTGGGGGATCCTGATGGCCAAGGGGTAGAGTAATTCTTGGTTCAAGTCCAGCTGAGGACTTACGTTGTCATTCTCCATCTCTTTCCCCCTTTTCCTCTCTGTCTGTACTGTCTGCTCTCCAATACGGGCATAAAAGTAAAACAAAAACTAAGTTGAGTTCCAGCAGAACAGTGAATTTGAAATCTTAGGCCTGATGAGGTAATGCTATCAAGTATTTAATATATATAAAAAAAAACAGATACAAGACTGAAAGTCTGCAGTCATGCTAATGGTTCTGTGAGGCTATACTTAGGTTATGATAATGCTAATGTTGCACACTAACATGCTCACAATTTCAAAAGTGAACATGCTGAGGTTGTAAGATGTTTACCATGTTCACCATCTTAGTAAAATTTCATGGCAATCCATGAAATAGTTGTTGAGATATCTCAGTCTGGACCAAAGTATTGGACTCACAACCAATGCCTAGAGTCACACTGCGTGGCTACATAATAAAAATATAAAGTAATAAAATGTAAGAAATATATATAACTTTATGCAGCAGAACCATGCTTTTTCTTTTCACAACAATCATTTCACAACCCCTCAGATTTATCTGATGTATTTATTTACACATATAATTATTGAGGGAAGTTTTTCTGAGAGCAATGCTTCCTTTTTCAGGAATGTCCCGTTCACATTGACTCGGTTACAGACATTCACATCTTTAAGCTTCCTAGTACAACCACAGTCTGATCTGTAGCCACTGGAGCAGTCGGGGGTTAATGGCCTTGCTTATGGGTGCTTCTGCAGTGGTAATGAAGGATGGGGCAAGCATTTGTCTTTCACTTGTCCCATACTTATTTATCTGACCCCCATGTTGGGAACCACTGCCTTAAACAACCATGTTCTTAAATTAATGTATTACTGTTAGCATCCAGCACATCTCACTGTAATGGTTATATTTCAAGTGTTGATCATAACACTGCTGGCTGCAAGGCGTTTCACACTACACTATTCTTGTCATACACTATGTTTTAAAGCTTATTTGAGATCGTCAAGCGCTGCAGTCAGGTTAAATACATCGACATGGCAAATTTCCTCCCATGACTTAAAATTGCTGATGCCTGCAGCATGCTTACGTAGGATTGTGCAAGTATGATACCATCCAGTTTTATTGGGGAGGGTGGTGGTGTCTGAAGAGCATTGAAACACTGACTTAATCTTTCCATTTAGGCCTAATTTAAAATGAAACTATGCCTGCCAGTATCAGTATGATTTTAGACTAATTTGAAATGGGTCTTAAGCATTGCACAAATCTGCTGAGCATGTTGAGTTGACTGAGATGACAAACCCAAACTGCTTTTCCCATGAGAGATGGATGGATGGATGGATGGATGGATGGATGGATGGATGGAGATCCAGAAGTGCCAGCCCAAGACTCCTCTTGTATTAGTGAACACTTTAGTCGGTGAAGACATGATTACTGGATATCTAGTGGTTGTTGCATAATAGAAGGGTCATATGAGACATTTTATCTAATTATCTGTCCACTGGAGGGCAGTATTTCTCTAGAGATAACTGAAGACACCAGTACACAAGTACCTGTTCATCCATGTAAAGCTCCCTGTAAAGTGTCTCTTCAGCCCCATGTTCTTTAATTATAAAGCAAATATATATAATCATGAAGTCTTGTCATGAAGGTATTTAAACATCTTAAGATTGTGATTCGTGCAAAGGAATCCTGAGCATCCTCAAGAAGTTTTTATCTCTTCAATTTCCACAAGTTTAGATTACATTAAACCACAGTGTTATTCAAGACAGACTTTGGTCTAAAACAGAGTGTCACTGTACACATGTTTCATGCATCTGTCTACCTGATGAATGTAAGTTCAATACTCACTCTCTTTTAAGCTCTTTACCTACTCCTGAGGTAAATACCTAGCTTCCTATTACTAAATTTCCCACTATTTTCTGCTAACTCGTGTCTCTCCACCATTGGTTGCTGGGCTGGTAGTGTACAGTGAGTTAATCAGAGTTTTTTTTTTTTGCTGAAAACAGCTGCATGAGTGAACCAAACAGTAAAGTTGCAGTAACAATGCAGAAAACCAGAAGTAATGAGCTGAAGACGCTAAAACGCTCTTCGCAAGGGAACTGAAGTTGAAAATTGCCTGACATTATGATGAATACTCTAAACCTTTATACTTTTCTGTCAACAGAATAATGTATTTACTGAGGGAGCCACAAAATAATAATTTACATGGTACAGGTAAAAATCAAATGTGCTTTGTGTGCATAGACAGTGATAAATAATAAAGGGCACTGTATGCTTCATAAATCATGATCAAGATTGCAGTATAGTAAGATGTAGTCCGCAGTGCCATCAGTGCAAAATAAGATGTAGATAATTAATTGACCACCAACTGGTGAAACACACACTAAGCAGAAATAGCTCAGGCTCTGAACATTGTTAATGAGACAGATGGATAGTTGGCATTGACTACCACTCTTCACTGGATTAAAAAAAGTATACCTGTATGTTCCTGTGTGTGTTTATAGCCTGTAGTTTACATTTGGTCATGTAAAGCTTGCATGGGTGGAATTTTTATGTGATAATTATTAATTAATTATTTTAATGGCATAAATGTCTGCAGACAATTGAAAAGTAATGTGTGCATTGCTTTTAGCTGCTGTGTCATTTTTGGTAATACCACTAAGAGTCACCAGAGTTTGACCTTTTTAAATTGTAAAAGGCTTTAAATAAATATTGAAGAGATGAGAAAAAGGTCAGAGAGACGTACTTTTTTAGAGACAAAGCTCAGTCAGCAGCTGCCACTTGAAACATTGGGCCTGTCTTGATTTCTCCACACACTGAAATGTTTTGCATGACGCTCTAGTGAGAGTGATACTAAGGCTGAGGGGCATATCATCACCTTTCTACACTTTGTGGGGTTAAAGGTCATGTTAAATACTATAGCACATCCTGGTGCTACTATATCAGTTTTGAGAGTCATTTAAAACTCCAGTAACTCCAGCCAAACACATTATCCAAGATAACATTAGTTCTCATCCTTAAAGCATTTTCTCTTGTAACATTAAAAGTGAAATGTAATGAACATACAAACAATAAAGCATCTAATCTGTGTCTTGCTTGTCCAAGTGTGTAAGTTAAACAGCTAAACAGGGTTATGTTATCTATTACAGGTAACTGATATTTTTGATATATGTTAAATTTTTTGCAAAGTTCATCTTTTTGCTGTCCAGTAACGAAAATACTCTCTAAGTTATGCTAGCAGTTGATTGGATTAAATTTATAGGAAGTGTGCCAATTTTACACAGTCTTCATTTCCCAACAATTAGTTCCAAATTGTGTAGGCCTAGTTATTTCCAAGAAAACTTCTCTTTTTTTATTTGAGTGACCTGACCTTTTGAACAAGTTATCTAAGATGTATAGAAGCATTTATATTTACCTATAACATATAAACAAAAGTTATTAAATTAAATGCTATTGTTGCAGGTCTTACTAGAGGTACAATGTATAATAATTAATGTCTCAAACATTCAGTGTGAGAAGTAAAATCAGAATCCAGAGATTTCAGTACATTGGCATTAACCCTTTGTTAGCTTTAGCATTAGCCTGGTAGTGTGTGTTATAGCATCAGCATGCGCGGCTGTGCCTGCTGGGGTGGCACAGCCTGTGAATATAGAGTGGGCTCCCACAGCTCGGAAGATTAGCGTTCAAGTGCATTCAAGTCCATGTGTGAGGGCCGATTTCCAGGAAGAATAGCCCTTTATTGGGCCCCAAGTTGAATCCTGCTGCTTCCCTTTGGCCCAATAGAAGACTGCAGTAACTGACAGTCCTTTACAATCAGCCAACACTGGTGGAGGTTTTGGGGCTCTCATTCTTTTTTTTCCACTCTTTTTCTCCAAAAGGATTGATTTTGAAATTACTCTTTCTCTGCCCAGTGTGTGTATGGGTTGGTATATTTGTGTGCATTCGTCCGTATATGTGGGTTTGTGTGTGTGTGTGTGTGTGTGTGTGTGTGTGTGTGTGTGTGTGTGTGTGTGTGTGTGTGTGTTGTGTGTGTACGTCTTTGCACGCATACACACACACACACACACACACACACACACACACACACACATGCACATGTTTGAATGCCAGTCTTGGCAATTGTCTTAATGGGATAAGGGGAGACTATGGTTCCTGTTGGGGGGATGGGACTGTGGGAATGACATGGGAAAACACACACGTTGCATTCATGGCACTAACAGCTATATTGTCGGATGATTCAAAGCAAAGGTGATATGTGGTGACTTGTTATCTTCCAATTATACCTCAGGGTTGCAAATACTCTGCACACTAGAAAAGATAACAAAAGATATGACACACCTTTCGGCAGGACCAAAACTTTTTTGCAAAACAAAATATAACCATAATCAAAAAAAGAGATCATGATCACAAGATCATGACTCATGTGCTCAGTGTTAGAGTGCATTCATAGTTTTGGACTTTTAGAACTTTTTGTTGAAGATTTGTTTTATTTCTCACGGTGCAAAACTATGGGTCATTTAAGGAGAATAAAAGAAGTGACATTATAGATTACTGTAGGAGGGTTGTAGCAATGACTAGCTCTGACCAGTAGGGGTCATCTGTGGCATAATATTCATTAAGGCCTTCACGCTAACAAACCTTCTCCAGTATCTCAGTTTTCTTCTCAGTCTTTTTGACATCTGACCAATGAAACAAATCAACATCTACTTGCAATCTCTTGTGACATGTTAAAGCCCTACTGTGCACATACATTGTGAGCAGTTCTGCTACATTAATTTAAAGGACTTTTAGGGACCCACAGAGAGGAAATGATACACAAAACATCTTACACAAAATAAATAATTTGTTACACAGAACCAACTGGGAAGTCATCGTTAGAAAAGTTTTGGAAAAGGCACTTTTGAAAAAGAAAGATGAACAGTCTGTCTCAGTATTAATCACTGTCTATTACTGGCGAACCTCAACCAATCAGACCACTGAACCATAGTCGTAGTCAAATTCTTACCAAACCCAGTTGGAAGAAGAACGAAAACATATTTTCCATCACTGTCGTTCTTTGCTCTTCTTTCAATAAAGAAATACTCTCCAGATCTGATATAACTGATGCTACCAGCATCCACACTAACTGCCATTGTTGTTTGATGAACAGTGTCATCTTGTTGCGTCACACCTAGTGCCCTCCCCCGTAGCTGCCAGTAGCTCCTAAAGGACCCTAATTAGTCTGGTACCATTGTACTGGCCAAAAGCATAGATTTAGGCCTGACAAGATGGATTCTCGAATGATCTTGTAATTTTGTTATCTTGTGAGTCCACCTGCCTCGAAAGGTTAAAGCTCTCTAACAGCTGTAGGAATTATGAAAAAATGTCAGACTTACACATGGAAGAGGAAGGTTTGTTTCTTGGTTTAACAGTAAATGTTTTTAGCTTTGACCAGGGTGGTTCCCCGACCAAGTGGTTATTATTGTAACCATAATGATGGAAGTCCCTTAACCTGTGCTGTTGTCAAGACCACCTTTGTCGAGTCCAAGACAAGGACTAGTTGGGAGTGAGTCCAAGGAGGTTGGACTCCATGTCAAAACTAAGTCCAAATGAGATGAGTTTTGGCAGCAATTGCAATTGACATTGCAAGTAACCACGGTTACTCTAGAAAAAAAAATGTATATTGCTGGACTTGGTTGACACACATACTACAGCACTGGCCTTAACCTTAACAAAGTGCTTATTTCAAACCAAAAAATGATCTTTCCCTCTCGAGTTGTTTTTGGGCTTCATCTTTACAAAACCTTTATCATAGTGGTAAAAAATCACATGCCATCCTGCCAATAAAGAAAAGGCTTTAGGGCAATGACAAACAAAGTAATTTGTAGTTTAATTTGGAGGACTTGATGATTTGACCACTACTCTGTAGCCACATAAACGTTTGTGTCAGTGTAAATGTCCATCCTTTCAATCAGTATCTGATTTAACCAGTTAATTCACTCTTCTGACCAGACTGAGAGGAATGAATTAGTGAAACACAAGATAAAATAATGATGAAATAAACGCCTCTTGGGCTTGAATCTGGTGTAAAAGATATCTCCTAAGAATAGTCTTTCTTTTGGTGATAAAGCTCCAGGAGTCATATTCCTCCCCCTGAAGTAAGATGTATGGCTTAGAAACACACACACACACACACATACACAAACACCACATACTCACACGCGTACAACATGTACGGCTTGCATGCTCTCTTTCTGTCTCTCATGCCCAGAGACACAATCACACTCTATTCTCTGGTGACAGCAGATGGACAGGTGTGTGATTACCGTCCCACCTCTAAACCTCACAGGTATTATATCCCCATTCCCCTCGCTCATTGTGTCGATACTAAGATGTCAGCTAGCGATAAGTGAAATGACAAATTCAGAGGAAGATGTGGGGGTGTCATATTTCCCAGACTGATCAACATTTCATCTTGAGGTAAGGGTAAACTGAAGAGGGGGAGATGGATGGATGACAGTGAGAGAAAAAGAGACCACCAGCAGCCATTATTTGTACGCTATCTCCAGTTTGTCTTCATAATCCATGGTCCAGTGCACTCTAGGATGTACTAATAGCTCATGCATCAAAAGGCTGTCTGGCAGGTGAGCATGGAGACAGATAGAACTAAGAATAGCTGAATGTATAATTACACATCAGGTTTAATATTATCAGTCTCCCATGAGAAATCTGCAGGGTGAAGGGCTTGAATGCAGTTATTACCTTGGTGCTCATCAAGCCAGTGAGTGAAATTGACAATATCAATACTGACACTTTAGTCTATTTGGCATTTGAGAAAAATGGACTCAGGACTTTTGAACCACTAAATTCCTTTCAGAAAAGCAATAAAACATAAACTTTTTGTCACTGAATGTTTGATCTGGTGCCTCTTTTGAGAAAATTATATAGTTTGTCTGTTCCTTCCAAAATGCCTATGAACTTGTTCATTTGTTTTTCATGTCTCGCTGCTGTGGTTCAGCAAAATGTCTTTGTTAAAAGTTGTATTTAACTTTCAGGCCGCTGGCTGTTAAGTGAACTGCAGGGTCCTGTTACTCGCTTTCATTCATTTATTTTTGGCAAAAATCAACACTGTCATAATACGTAAGTTAGTATCAAGTATCACATTAGCTGGTGAAGCGATTTTCCAAGCTAAAGTCAGTCTATCTACTGAGATAGTATTTTGCTTGCAATAACATTAGTGAGCAGGCAATCTCCACAGTGCCAGCCGACAAAGTAACCTACAAATGGCAAGCTGGCCAGATCAGCCCTGGATGTCTGCATGAAGCTAGTTGACAGTATTTTGCTATGTTAACTAGCAGTTGGGCCGCGTTAGCAAGCAAGCTAATGTTAGCCAGATAAAACCACAATATTACAATACTATATTTCACAAGCACTGCAGTGATGTTAGTTTAGACTTTTGACATTATGTTGGACTTTCTCTTTGACAGCGTTGCATACTGTTGACACTGTAGGGAAGCAGAAAGAGAAGGCACTCGAGAGCACACATAAATATCACATCCTTTGGACTTTAACGGAAAATCATTAAGAAAAGCATAAATCAGCCCACATGCAACCAAGAAAGTTGGGCAGGATCTCATTTTTTAAGTTATGTGAAGCCATTTACACATTGGCAATAAAAAGTGATTAATACATCAAAATAATTGATATAAAAGATTCAGAATCTTATGGAACCTTTAAAGCATACCTGCCAACACTCCTGTTTTTCTCTGGTTTCTCTTGTATTTCGAGGCCATCTCTGTGGACGAGCAAAAGAGACTTCTATTTGACTGAGAATAGACCTATGTTATATATGTATTGTATTTCACATCAAGCTGAAAGTGTCTGTGTATGTTGTCTATGTGTGGGTGCCACGGAGGAAAGAAATTACTATTTTTTTTAAACCACTGGTCCAAAATATCACTGTATGACATAGTTTGAAGTAAACAAATGTATCTGCACAGGTTAGAAGGTATGTTGTATGTATTATGTTGGCACATGCAAAAAGGCTCACCTTCAGAGGTCTAATCAGCCAGGAGTGGAAACTGTGGGATATGTAGTGCTTTTATCTTTATAAAACATGCAGTTTTCTATACAGAACAGTTATGTCACATGGTATGATTAGCCTTTTGTTTTGTCTTGTTTACCCCTTCTGTCACATCCAGAAGGAAGGTCTCTTCAGTGTGACTGTGATTCAGTTATTAGAGTCAGACTGATACTTTGTCAGCAACTCAACAGAACAACAGAACAAACTGGTGAAGTTGACTCAGCCAAACCAAATGAAGAGCTCCCTCTTTAACACTTATTACACTTACTCGAGCTCTTGCCTTTATTAATGACTTGTCGAGTGAAGTTAGAGACTTGATATTGTTTTAAATAATAAAAAACTACATTCTCATTATATGAACATATACTACAAACATTGCAGCAGATCCAATTTACATCAGGAAGACATTTGAAGACATTTCAAACACAAAAATTCACCCCATTCATATCCCATATTTACCTGTAGTGAAAACAGTTTCATTTTGTGTAGAGGAGAGATTCAACTTGTAAAATGTTGTCTGTGTTGCTGCTTTATTAAAGTGCATTCTGTTTACTAGTTTCTAATAGTATTAATATTCAGCATACCAATATCAGCCTTCTCAGCTCTATTGGCATGTGCCTGGGGTGTTGCTGGCAGGTCTCACTCACTACTGGGTGGCCTGGTTGGTAGCAACTCAAAGCTCCACTCTTGCCAAGCAGAGAAAGCTATTGGACGCTCTGAAGAAAGCAGTAAGGTGGGGTCAGAGTGTGTTTGTGTGTGTGTGTGTGTGTGTGTGTGTGTGTGTGTGTGTGTGTGTGTGTGTGTGTGTGTGTGTGTGTGTGTGCATGCCCACGCGTATGTTTGTGACTCAAGCTTAATTATCACACCCTCATACGATTATCTGATACTGTCACACTATTGTTGTGAAGGTAAATACTACCTTTTGTTGGACACCAGACTAATTGTCGCATGGGGATGAAAGAAACTCTGAATTCAAATGGATTGAATAGATGCAGTGGATTGGCTGCAGCTAGTTTGTTGAACCTGAGTTTGGGATCTGTTGCGCTGGGTTCTTTGTCTTGCATTTCCCCTAGCTTCTTTTCTCTTCACTTTCCCTCGCAGTTTCTTTTTGTTGTTGGTGAAAATTGTGCATCAATGCGGTCTAAAGCTTTCTCGGTGAAGTGACCCGTGTTTAAATGTTCTAGGGGCTTCTTGTTGAATTGCTCAAACAAATTGCTGTTGATATGAAGATGTGGGGTGGTGTCTCTATTGAGCTGCAGATTTATACACTTGGCAAAGCATTAGCATTGCAAAGCATTGAAAGGCAGATCTGGCCGAAGTTATGACTTTGTCTTTTGTCAGTCAATTTGAGTTCTTCCTTTAAGTGGGCTCAGTTTGAAACATGTCAAAAGCAGACTTTCAGAGGAATGACTATTCCATTCAGAAATGCTCTTATAGACTTAAGCTTTCAATCAAGAAGGCTATCTTTATGGTTACTCTTTTATTTAGGTTTTTACCTTTTTTATTTCCAAGTCAAACAGCCGTGGTTGTTTTGCCAAGTCCTCTGTCAACCAATCATCTTGTTCCTGCCAGTTTAAAACCTGTTTCCGTCTTTACTGCTGTCAGCTTTAATTTCAGTGTGCAATTGAGACAACCCACCTTCAACGCTCCAACTGGTTTCATCAGAACCAGCTATCTATTGAGTCCATCGATTAAGTTTAGCAGATATCACTGATATTCTTATATGGCTAAAAATAATGACTTTTCCTGTTCTGAACGCTAGGAGGAGTTTCATTTGGTTGCAAACTGCAATCTCAAACTATTATATAATTTGACTCTGGCTATGTGTTTTGCCTTGGTTAGATTACTTGTTTTTTCAAAATTGACTGTCATTGTATGCTGATCTTGCTATATGTTTATTTAAAACTGAAAGTTTTAAGAAACTGGACACCTTCCATCACCACCTTGCTGAAATTAAAGACTGAAAAGCACCAGAAAAGTAAAGGAACATTAGTAATAGGACTACGTCGGTAAGTCATTCTGCTGCCCCCAAAGTTACCCAAGTTTTCACAGTCACACTCACAATTTTCACTTGAAACAAAAGTACAGTAAAGAAAAGAATGGAATACGATCTGCTTTATTTTCTAGCTAATACCAAGCAATTAAACTATGCCCATATTGCCCCAAAGACAGATCCTCAGATGCTCAATGCATATTGACATCATATTTGTTCGACTTTTTCATACATTTCTGTTCCCTTATATTTGCAGTTGAATTTTTATGCCTCTTCAGGTTTTTACATTGTTATTGCACAGAAAGACTACATCTGTGGCTGACACAACCTGTGTTTTTATCATTTACAATTTTCTTGCTGACTCTATACTTGTACTATAACTGCTTACACCTGTTATGTGTCAACTGCCTACAGTGTAGTTTAACTGTCTTCAGCACTTCCACTTTAACTGAAACTTCAACTATTTTAACACTGCTTTCATCTCTTTCTCTGCAAATTATAATTCAAATGACTATAGTGGTTACACACAATTTAAATTTTAATTGCTTTCTCTGTTTCTTTCAACTGTTGTTACCTCTGATTCTCCAAATAACAGTTCAACTGCTTTCACCACTAACACGTTAATTGATGTTTGGATTTTATTCATCTGTGGCTTCAGCTGACATTTTGACTCCTTTCAGTGCTTACACTTTGAATGTCCAATCCTTTCAGGTCTCAAGTCTTTTTGAACAACAAAAAACAAAAAAACTCAAGTTCCTACACAAACTTCACTGTTCATACACAATTTACTTCAATTGCTTTCAGTGCTTACACCCGCTCCAGCTCAATTTATCACCTACATTTGAACTTCAACTTCAACTTCAACTTCAGCGGCCTTTCAGTTTTTTTGTTTAAACTGATACTTTAATTTCACACTGTACTTAAATCAAAACTTCAACTTCATTCAGTGCTTACTCTTAGCTATTTATTTGTTTTTGTATTTGTATTTTGACTGCAGCATAAACTGTTTAACAGTATTTCAACTATTTCAAATGTTTCAACTGCAAACCTTTAGCAGCAAACATTTTGTTCAAATGTAGTATTTTCTAGTTATCATCTAAAATATGTCAAGTTCCTATTAATGGCTGCACTCTGTAGAATATAGCATGCAGTGAAGCTGATTTCTTCAATTATGTTAGATATACCACTGTCACAGACACATACATATTACAAGACCTGTCTAAATGTTGTCTTCCAAAGGAACCCAGTACCCAAGTAAATTTTAAACTGAAGCCTCATGAAGTGGATTTGTGCATTTTCTGGTTTAGGTCCAATAAGGAAAGTGTGCAGGAGAAGTCTGTGTGTTATTGTACTTTTGCAGTCCTCGCTAATGTGGAATAATGAGCAGAAATAGAACTTTTCTGAGTAAAGAACAAATGCTTGAACCTATTTGATGCACTTTTTAGTGCTGAGTGAAAAGATATTTGCTATAGAGAGATTCAGAGACAAATTGAGCAGCACTCACGAAACGATTAAAAACACCCACTGTTACATAACATCATGTGAGAAGAGGGCGAGAGAGATGCTGGCAGACAGCTTTTTCCACTCTCCTCCTCTCACTTTTTAATTCTGCTTCTCTTGTTTTGATCTTTCTGCTTCTTTTTTACCACTTCCATACACTCCTTCCACCTCTTCCCCTAACATACAGTTCATTCAGTCCACCTATCTAATCTCTTAGCGTATTTTCTCTCTCGCTCACAGCACCTTGTAAAAGACTGATGACTGATGATAGGTATTCAAGCAAGTCTTCTATTGCAGTGTCCCAACTGGACAGTGAAAGTGACTCTGTTTCTCCAGACTACAACAACCAAACAAACAAGTTTGTGGTCCCTTAAGAGTGAGGCGGCCAATCAATTTGATGCATCTTGATAGTTTTGGAGTCAGTAGGCCAGAAGGATAATGGTTGAAGAGAATGACCTGTAGCCATCTTGTCAACAGACCATCCAGTGCTGAAGTGATAGGTTTTCTATTTCTAGCTCATCTTTTGGAGGCAATCTCTTTCACATCATAGTCCACAACTCACTCTTGACCTCCCTAAAGTTTGAGAATGTAATCTGTCACTGCATTACACAGAGGCAAAAGTTTTTTGTGTGCACTTACATCACCACACTCATTGCAATGTAGCTGTATGCAGCACATTTTAGAAGAATAAATATGATACTTCTTACCAAATAAAAGCATGAAAACAGGAAGATTAGCCTCTGCAGAAGCCCTATACCTGCATAAATGATCAAAGCTTTATCGTCATCCAGAACTACCACACTGATATTTATGTAAAGAGCAACATAAATAAAGGACTTGACTCTGCATGAAAAGCACAGTGAGTGTTTGCCAGCCGCTTTGGGTGGCCATACTTTTTATGCAAGGCACTTCCTTAAAGCTTCTAATGACGAGTGACCCTTGCGTGAAGGGATTCTTAGAGACTAGGTCAGGCTTTTAGAGTCAGGGGAGTTCCTACTGCACCGAGTCTATCACGCCTGGAAACCAGGCAATCAACTTGTGTATGAACAAACCCTACAAACTCCTTTTTTAAGCCCATAAGGAGAGATTGTTTTTCAAGCAGCATGGGTTATTAAGACTTTATGACGGCCTGATCATTCATCATTAGCTAGTGACAACAGCAATCCGATGCTTTAAATGAGGAAATCCATTCATATTGTATGCTCGGGTGCAGAGTGGCTTCTAGAGGGGACAAAGAGGTGTGAGTTGGTATGCTGCAAGCAAAGCCCCAGGAGCAACTGCTTTGACAAAGGGGACCAGACTGTTGACATCAATTCATAAATCAAATGGGGTCACTGCCTCTCTGAAGACCGAGACTTGACTTCCCACAAGTCTTCAACCAACAAACACCTCAGGTGAAAGAATAAAAGTATTTTGCCTTTAACTATGTTCAGACGATTTGTTATATGTTGTCATGTACATGTTCATCTAGATTGATTTTTTTTTTTTTTTTTTTTTACTTCTACTGATATTTGAGAGTAAAAAACAAACTGATGACTAAATTCATGTATGTAACTAATTTAGCTATTTAAGACCAAAATATGTATCGAGTGGGACATTTTACAGTTAAAAAATAAACTTGTCATTGCTCACTGGTGGACAAACAGACATTCTTCTTCAAAACCTATTATGATCTCTGCATTTCTGTGTTGCAGTTTCAGTCATCTACGCCGATATGACACATATGTAGCAAGCTAATTTTGTCAGTAATACTGCCGGTGTGGCCTCTAATACCGACTTTTTTCTTTTTTAAATCTAGATTTAAATATAAACCCGCTGGCTTCATAACTGTTAAAATATAAAAGCTGAGATGAAGTGAAGGTAGGCCTGAACCTGTCAAGGAAAATCCAGTATTCAGTACAATTATTCTCATAATTGTGACAATAATTTCTCAGATTGCATCTGAAATCCTATAATGGGTCATGCTAACTTTGCTAACTTGCCATCTCTGTCGTAGAAATTCAGAATTAGCTATTTTAGCTCAGTGCATAGTGCTCTATTTGCTGACTTGTAACCTGCCAACTAACCATCCATTCATCTGCACACACTGGTTTGTTTACAGACGAGGCTGCAAGTCTTTGTTGATTCAGTGTGTTATAATGACCGATTGAGAATGAACAATTACGAGAATAAGACCCAGACTGAGAAATACCAAAAATTAAGACTTGTTATTTTTAGTTTATTTCTGATTGGTTGCATGCTGTATTTACTACTTTAAGTACATAATATTGACATGATATAATCTTGTCAAGTGTATCATTAGAGGTTCAAATATAAATATTGGATAGCTTTGAAAATATTTCTAAAGATGTAATTCAGTCCTTTTTTTTCTGAAGCTAAATAATATTAACCACTGGGACATATTATTGATAAATGCCTTTCTGCAGTTAATATTTGAGTGCCAGATTGAAATATGTTTTGTTGAATAGTGATCGTCAATGAAAAACAGTAAAACAAAACCCAAATTTTAGGTACTCAAATGGATGCCAAAAGATAAAAAAATGGCTTTATATGAGCTAAACATATAAATATACACCTGCATGCTAGTCTACATTGTGTTGGAGCATTAAGACTCCTTTTAAATCAGTTTATTTGATTTTATATGATCTACTGGAGTGCTTGAAACGTATTTGTGTATGCTACATCCCTCCCATGAATTTGGAGATATTTAAACCTACTGGGCAGTTCTAATAAGCATGTAAAAAAAAGTAGTAATATTGTTTTTGTCGGTCATTTTAGAAAAACGCCTGAGCTAGTGCTTAAACTTACATGAACTTAACTTTTTCTCTAGTTTTGCCTGTCTCCCTATGTCCCTCTGCTCTCCTCTGCGCCGTGGTAACGCTGATGTGAGAGCTAGATTGGTTACCACATGGCTTTTATCCAAGTAGAGGCGCTTGAGAGTAGACCGCTTGGAGAGTGGGAGCGCAGTCGCAGGTTATCCATCGCCTGGTACAAGATCTACCGTCACTCTGCAACGTCTGGGATCTTCCTTTATATAGACGAGAGACGAGAAAACCACTTCACTCAACGCGGATCCAGATTGTTCTCATTTTCCTCTTTTGCCCCCTCTCTCCTGTTTTTTTTCTCACCCCCCTGATCAGGCTAAACCATCCTGTGTTTTGTAAAGGCAATTGTTATTGCGCATCATCGCGGGAGCCAAAAGGAGGTTTGCCACTTTTCCATAGGAGACTGGTGAGTAGAGTTAGATGTTACATGTCTTTGATTTCTATTTGCATAATTTCTGTGCCATACTTGAACGAAATATTACGGCCAGCTCTCCTCTTGGCTTTTCCATGGACTGCTTTTTTAGTTGTTTGACTTTGACTGAGTGATTCTAACTTCTTGTAAGGCTGCTAACTTGATGAATGATTATTGCGTTGGTGGATTTTAACGTGCGTTGTTACTGTATTTAAACAAGTTATTACAACGATATTATAGTGATATTAAGGTTTAGCTGCAGGTTACTAAAAACTTGTTTTTTATCTGCCCTCTCATATACATATACATCCCCATTCTAGTTGGACAAGATGAATTAGTGTCTGTCCTACTTTATTCTATTGTTGATATCGTAATCATTCAATTAATGATGTATGAATGAGGTATCACACTTAATTCCACACTGCTCCGTTTTTATGTAGAAGAATGGCTGATTAAAGGGCCACGCAGTTACATAACAAGTGAAAATTAATTAGACTGTTTTCACTTTATTTGAACCTACCACACAAATGTGGACTATTCAATGGGCGGGGTTTTGCATTAATGGGACAGTCCCATTTAGATTCAGATGTCCCAGGAAAGATCCAAATTCCAGAAAAAGTCAGCAAATCCATTTAAAGTTTTGGTTGTGAGGTCACCTTTTTAAAATCTTCTGTCCATGTGTTTTTTGTGTCTCAGCGGGCTGCTGGAGCGTCATGACAGCTGAGAAGAGCGGGCCCGTTATAAACGGTAAACCAGAGGATGGCAGAGACCCGGAAGGGTCCAGCTCCAGCCTAGACAACGCGGAGTACAATGAGAGGGGTCAGTGGAACAACAAGATCGAGTTTTTTCTGTCTGTGGCTGGGGAGATCATCGGGCTGGGCAACGTCTGGAGGTTTCCTTACCTCTGCTACAAGAATGGAGGAGGTAAGGATGTTTCTCTTACATGTGTTTGGAGGATGGACATAAACCAAAGAAAATAGTAGGAGAGGGATTTGTGTTAGAAAATCAGTGAACATTAAAACAAGTTCGCTTGCAGGAAGGTGGAGGTAGGACAGGTATGAATGGATACAGCCAGATTAGAAAAGAAACAAAAGCAAGATTACATCCTCTCTGATTAGATACATAAGTACAAGGATAGGATATGATTAATGAAATGTAAAAGACATTCATGAGAAATAGAGGTGAGACAAGTTCTTTTATCTTCTACTGCATCAAAGGAGGAGGTCAATTATGTAGTTGTGAAGTATCAAAACTAAGTATCATAATATGATGTGCTTTATTATTTCATCCATTATGCACACGTCATATCAATAAAAACAGTGGGTTCCCTCATTAGACATCATTAGTCAGCACAGTATGAAAAGGTCATCTTGCAGGATGAGCATGGCATCATAGTGAGTGCTTTCATCAGAACTGTGTGATCTGCTCCATACATTCATAAGTAGTAATGGAGAAGAATGATC
This sequence comes from Dicentrarchus labrax, assembly GCF_905237075.1. NCBI lineage: Eukaryota > Metazoa > Chordata > Actinopteri > Moronidae > Dicentrarchus > Dicentrarchus labrax. The sequence continues at coordinate 23,977,695 of NW_026136711.1, read as the reverse complement.
GGTTTTGTTTTTTGGGTGGAGATCCTTTTTGAACCCTTATGCTGCCTAACTTTATAGTAGCTTTGATCAAGTGGTGTTCTTGTTCTGTATGCATTTTCTTTTGTGTCCATAAAGGTGCGTTCTTCGTCCCATATGTCATCTTCTTTGTGTGTTGCGGTATCCCCGTGTTTTTCCTGGAGACTGCCCTTGGTCAGTTCACCAGCGAAGGAGGCATCACCTGCTGGAGGAAAGTTTGCCCACTATTTGAAGGTGAGAAGAGAGTCATATCTTTGATCAGGGTGTGCCCAGCATTTTTAATAACTGAATAGAAAATGGGAAACTATACAGAGAAAAGGTAGTTGGGTTGGGTTGTGTCGGGTTGATGAAACTAGATTCTTGCATTCAATAAATACTACCGGTATTATATAAATATATTTTTCTATAATATGATCCTGATTCATTTATTAATTTTTACAAATTGTATCTGGAAAAACCTGGAAAAGCTACTGACTTCCAGAGGTATCTTACTGATATTCGTTACTGCAGCTGTGAATACTTGCAGATAAAATCCAGTCAGTCTCCTGCAATTTTTTCATTTTCTTTATCTGTAACCATTTTCAGGTATTGGGTATGCAACGCAGGTGATTGAAGCTCATCTAAACGTGTACTATGTAGTTATCCTTGCCTGGGCCATCTTCTACCTCTTCAACTGCTTCACCACGGAGCTGCCGTGGGCTGGCTGTGGGCACTACTGGAATACAGGTAGGAGGGGGGAACAGTGGATAAGAGAGGAAGTTCTTCTTGCAAGCAAAAATAATCATGTGCATCTTTTTTGTTTGTGGATAAAAAAAACAAAAACAAAAAACAATCTCCTAGGATTTAATCTGCATTGCCATATCTTCACCTATACCTGTAGTAAGCTCTCAAAAATAACAACACATGATTTTGTATCCACAGAGAACTGTGTGGACTTCTATGGAGAAAATGGCACCAACATTACAAACCCCAACGCAACTTCTCCAGTCATAGAGTTCTGGGAGTGAGTACATGTTTTATTTCTACTCTTTTTTTTTACGTTATCATATTCCGTCATGTTCCTTTGTCTTCATATGAGACTTCACGCTCTGTTTGTGTGTGCAAAGTCCTGTTGGAGAGCATACTATGATGATGGCCTTCACCTCTGTGAGTGTATATGTATATATATAGTATTAATGGTGTCACAGTCCGTCCTATAACACCATAAGGAGATGATTTGTCAGTTCAGTCATTATCTACTGCAATGTTGAAAATCAGAGCTTCTGACAGCCCCAGACTGTTTCACTGACCCCCCTAACCTTTCCCCCAATAATTAGTCAGCCCTTTTCATATTTGTGTGTCAACAGGCCATGGTAGGCCAGCTGTCTCCCAGCTAGAGCCATGTGTGTGGCAGCAGATCAGGCCTTGTCAGTGTGTAATGCTGACCACACTTCCTGTCTCGCTGCCAACGGCTATGTTTATACTGCTGGGTCAAATCTAATTTTTTAAACTACACATTGTGGTCAAATGGTTAAATTAAAATTGTGATCTATATTGTGATTCTTAAATTAAAATTAAGTGACATGATTTGAGTAACAGTGATGGAAATGTCATAATTGAGCAAACAACATAAACCTAACCCCAGAGAAAGACATGCCCAAAGGAAATGGCCAAAGAGCCAACCACCATGCTGTTGGCAAAAATAGCAACAGACCAGGCTTTGTTTAATCTATGCCAAGACACACTGTCTTGTTTTGTACTGTATATACAGCATAAACAAACATCAGAGCAGCAAGTTAAAAAAGCTGTATTTTGCCATCTTTATGGATCCTTATGTTAGTGCTCCAAAATTATGTTGCATGGTTTTATCATTCCATCTTTACACTTCCCAAAACACATCTTTTGTACATTTGTGTATTTTATACATATTTGCAATAATATCAACAGTACATCATGGAGGAATGATGTGTAAGGACAAAGTCTGAAATAAATTAAATGAACCTTAAAAAAAAACTGAACACAAGATATAAATGCAGACATAATGCTGCGCGCAGAAATTTTGCACACAAGACACGCTGTAGAAATAGGCAGAACTATGCATGCATCCGTATTAAAACCAATTTACATAGTTTGGAGAAAACACACAAGTATATTTACACACATTAGCGTTCACATCTTGCCCTTTCGGCTGACCAGGGAGGGACAGGGGGGCTGTGTTGGACCTATCCTGTGGCCGGCCACCAAGAACATGTCACAATGATCAATGGCTGGTCAGGAGCTCCGGGGGTGAACTCGGTGGCAAAGATTTGGCAGCACCATATTGCTCTGTGGTGTTGAATCTCGCTTCTCATCCTCCATCAATGCTGTTGCCTGGCTATGCTTCAACAAACAGGAAACACACCATCGCCAACAAGCTATGATGTCATAATCGCTGATATCTTGCACCTACACTGTTACACCTGTAGGCATATGATAAAGAATGTTTTAGTTGTAGATTAGTAGGCTTATAATATTGCATTAACACACTACATGGCCTCTTTTACACTCTACTGCTGAGCAGTATTTTAATATCAAGATCAAGATATACTTTATTTGTCCCCTTTGGGAAATTTGTTTTGGACTGCAGTGCAGTTCCACAATACATGAATAAATAAACAGCACAGAGCAATAACACATGCAATAAGACCACACAGAACATCTGTCACAATTCTCTCTTTACTACAGTACTGGCTGTATATATGCTACCATCCGCCTGCTGAACTCAGCAACTTAAGAACAGGCAGGGACAGGGTGGCTTCTCCAATGTGGGTATTTAGTTGGGTGGAGGAGGTAGTGCGACCAGCTAGTTCACATTTATGGACCACAATGCTGTGGATAGCTGCTTGACACATGTTATTATCAAACAAGGTGATGTGGAGTAAAAACCATGCATGAAGCCCTTTTCTTGACCATGGTGCTTAGACACATGCACATTGTCCTCCAAGAATTGTTGTTTAAATTCCAGGAGAACCACAGTGGTCAGACAGTGTTCTGCTGAACTAAGACCGGATTTGGCTCAAGTGTGAGTTGGTAGACTTGTCAGTGGTCTGACCCTGGACATGATTTTGGCACAAACATTTTGACGTGGAGGGCTTTCAGGAGCTGAAAATGCATGACTTATTTTAAGTGGTTCATGGCCAAAGGTGGAGAGCAATCCAGACATCTTCCTGCCTGTTGATGTTGACCACCACAGTGCAGTTGACCCACCAGCACACGACTGATGCTCAATAGCAGCTGTATCAGAGTAATCAGAGTATAAAGCAACATGTCATCTCCAGAAACATTTTATGACGCCTTTCCGGTCACAATGCAGCAGACTGCCTTTATTATGGAGGTTCATCAGGGATGCATCATTCCTTAAATCAATCTAATGTGATCCCTCAATACACTGACCACACTGGAGTTAAGACAGTTTTGAGGCGTAAGGAGGACCATGTGTTCCTCCACAGCTTTAACAACTATGGGAAGTCTGTTAGGAGGTCTGGCAGTTGGAAGAGCATTTTTCGCCTCACTTCCAGTTATCCGACTAAAGATACAGTGGATCCACAATTGGGAAGATTGTTGGCATGTCATCCTCACATTGCTCAAGACAAGTAATTCCACTATTGTAGCTTGCAAATTTGCAGTCTTATAGTTCAACCTCAACTTCCAGTGTCCAGGTTAGCAACAGAATTAGGATCAGCCATCATGGACAGAAGGGAGAAGTGGTAGTGTGAATCACAAAGAATGGATAAGGTCATTGTGTACTGCTGGTTAGTCCCCTCAAGGTTGTGTTACAGTTCTGTTGCTGGATGTATGGTTTGATTAGGACAGACATATTTATGACTGGTATTGTGTGACAGGGTACCCTCATCCTGAGTGACAGTGCAGGTGCGTGAATTAATTTTAGTGTGCTCCTCTGTAGTGGAGAACCAATAAAAGACAATGAAGGCCTTTAGTGATCAAGGCCAAATGTGAAATATAGTATAGGTTTGTTTCCCCATTCCAACAACTCTTTTAGTTGAAATGGCGCTAAAAATGCTGGAAAATCTGTTTCAGTGCACATTATATTGGACCATTAGTATATGCCAACTTCAAACCACTGACACGGTTTGAAGTTGAGGAGTAGAAATGCTATGTGGAGTTGGAGAATGCATTCACTGATATTCCTTGGAACTATGGTCAACTAGAAAAAATAACATTACTATTTATATTGAGCACTATTATACTCTCTCTGAGTAACAGCAATAACGTATTGCTTGCAGACTGATCTCGGAGAGTCAGCAGAGGCTTTACTTTTTGTGTTCAATGCTGCATCACCTTTTTCAGATCACACAAGAGTAATGAACTAAATCAAATTGTAAATCTCTAATCATCTGTGTTCTCTGTACCAAATCAGACGCAGAGTACTGAAAATATCAGATGGTATTGAGCACATGGGGGGAATGCGCTGGGAGCTGGCCATGTGTCTGGCCCTGGCCTGGTTCATCTGCTACTTCTGCATCTGGAAGGGACCCAAGTCAACTGGCAAGGTGAGACAGAGTAATGCATGGTTACTATTGTGCGTGTGAGTAAGAGAGTCTGTGTAGTTTCTATTTATTGCAATGCAAAGAGCTAGCACCACATGTCTTACTGCATGATGTTTTCACATGATGAACATGTGAAAATTGTATGTGTAATACTGTTACACCATCCAACAAATGATGCTGGAATTTGTATATAAATAATTAGGCATGCTACTTTGCTGTTACTGACAGTTTTTATTCACTTAAGCAGTTTTAATTTCCATCTTCCATCTAAGCAACCACAAGATAAAGCACTTTCCCATTCTTGTCCTCAAAACAACCTTCCCCCTGCAAACAGAGGACAAAGAGTCTTTTACTTCTACTTCTACCTTTCCTCCCATAACCCTTTCCATTTTAATGTCCTCGAGGCTCTTGTAGTGGCCTTGAGGAGGACAGTGAGGACTCTGCATCTTGCTTTGGGTGCTCAGCAGCCCTTAGGAAACTCCCCTCAGACTCAATGAGCCAGAATGAGTAGAGAGATAGAGATAGATTGAAAGAAGAGAGGGAAGAAAGGAAAGGGAAACAGAGAAAAGAGGAGAGGTGTGTGGAAAAATTAATGGACTCACATTCTACATGACGGGGGGAAAAAAACAACTAGGCGGCAATGCCTATATCTCCCTGAAGTGTCTTTTGTCTGGCTGGGAAGTAAGAGGGGAGAAGGCTTCTTCATGGCTGGGCTTTAGCAGCCGGTCCAAGATTGATTCCTGTATTCACTGGAGGAAAGGAGAGCGTTCATGAGGAGAATGCAGAGTATATCCTCAGCCTCCGCCTCTGCTGCCTCTCTCACTCTCCCGCTATGAGAAATTAACCACAGCCCGCTTGTTGCAAGAGAGAGGTGCTTTCTTCTCCACAGACCCTACAGCCCATTCAGTTTGGACTCTGCTAAGCTGTTTGCTTTTGTTGGCCATGTTTGCTAGCCATTCTCACGTTTAAGCCCTCCTGTTAGATTTACGGCGAGGCAGGGGCAAGTTTGACCAGTGAATTTGTGGTGGCTTAAATGTTTACCCGTGGTGAGCTGGAAGGAGCATGTGGAGCATCAAAGGTTCATGGAGAGATTGAATATTGTTCTTTTCATCTCCAGAGAGATGGAGAGAAAGAGCAAGAGAAGGTTTAGGATGTGTGATCGTTTTATTTGACAAATTAAAGGAGGGATATGCTGGGCAGGAGACAACTTTTTCCCACACTTTCCCTGTAGGCAACGCTAGGATTAACAGAGCTTAGACAGGACAGTCTCATTAAGTCTCACTGGTCCTTACTGTTCAAACACTACCGTGGTTTAATTTATTTTTACACTTTTGATTCCGGTTTTTAAGATGAAGGATGTGCAGGATAATCAGTAAAGCAGATCTTTAGTCTCCATTCATGAAACTGCTGTACAGTAATGTGACCAGGGGTGTATGGGTAATTGGATTGTGCATGCGTTTATGAGTCTGTGTTCAGGCGGGTATGTGTGAATGGTCCATTTTATCTGTGTCTGTAGTATGTGCACACCCATTTTAATGTTGTGAATGAAGTTGCGTATTTGTGTGTGTGTGTGTGTGTGCACTCATGCACTCCTGTTCGTGCTTCAAAGAGAAGCACATTTTCCCACACTGCCAGCATCACTCCTCTGGGCTTCTCCTGTTTAAGAGACGGGGCCAGAGGAGCCTTCTTTTCTTTTCAGTCTCCTGGCCCGGCTCTGTTCTGTCCTGTTCTGTCCTCAATTGGACTTTGACTGGATGCCAGCAAGCCAGGGGATGTATGTTGCCCGCCTCTGCCTTCCAAGAGGCCAGGGTCTTTGTTCAAGGGGTTTCTAAGAGTCTTGAGATGTCGAGTACAATTCTGCAAAACCTGAATAGTTCAATAAAAAAGGGAGTGTTGGTTTGATGGTTAGCAAGTGGTAGCTACTGTACTGAAGGTACTGTATGTTGCTATTGTGGAGCTGACTCCCCTGCTGTGCATGATACCCTACCTGATGTATATAAACACACATTTAACTCCAAAGAGTATATTAGTAGATATTTACCATTCCTGTAAATGGTGTCATCATTCCTATAAATGGTGTTATCAACTGCTGGTTAATGGTAAACTCATGTTCAGGCTTGTGACCCCTAAAACAAAGCAATACATGTATTTACTTGTGACAACTTGTCAGAAGTTACGGTATTACTTATTGTGCATTATTGCATAAGTTGTGATCAGTTGTAGCAAAGATGACAATGACTTTTCCGTTTTTAGATTGTTTCTCTTTAAGGAATTCAAGGAGAGCTAAAGCATCTCACAAAAATTCAGAACTGTGTTCAGTTCAAACTGTAATTGAAGGTTGCTTTACTTTCACATTGTGGCACATATGTGTTTGTGTGTGTGTGCAAGAGCAAGAATGTCAGTTGCAGCTCTATCCTTCATCTTCCTCACTTATCTTCCCACTCTTCTCTCTCCTTCTGTCTGGACATGTGTTGTTGTATTACTGTCATGCCCTCTCACCTTTAGGTCTGAGAAGTTGTTTGTTATTATTGAGCTGTAAGGGTGGCACAAAACAGCCACATTTTCCCTCCAGTTCCTGTCCTGTACTTGTGAAGCAATGGATGAGGAGGTGGCCATGTTGGTTAGAGCCCAACATTATGACTATTGTTGGCAGGTTTTCTTTGCTTTCCACGGCTTCACTTTGACATTATTTTGCATGCATCATATCAAGTTATGTAAGTAACTACTTCTGAAAGTTCTGAAAGTGACTCAGCATCACCTGTGTTTTTCTGAAATCTGTACATACATATTATAATATTCCTAATCTGTGCATGTTTATACCTGCAGGTTGTGTATGTGACAGCTACATTTCCTTACGTCATGTTGTTGGTCCTGCTGATCAGAGGAGTGACTCTGCCAGGAGCATATGAAGGCATCAAGTTCTACCTCTACCCGGACATTTCACGTCTCTCTGACCCTCAGGTAGGCTTGGGCCCTCTGCACCCTTCTTCTGCTAGTAAATGGGTAAAAATAATCTGCCTCCTTCAAAAATATAAAATAAGTTTAAGGGCCATTGAGATGTTGCCACCAACAGGTAAGAAAAGTAATAGGCATTGCTATTTTTCTTGCTATACACTTGTGTCACCTGTAGGTAATTAATGTTACAGCTACAGTGTTATCTTTCTTTGTATGCTTATAATCTCACTTCATCCCCTTTTGAAATTAATCAGAGGGATATTTATGGAGGTCAGAGTCCTTCATGTGTCATTCATAGCTGTTTAAAATCTTCTCAGTGTTTAAATTTAAAAAATGAAACCTTAAACATCCACACACATTGCAGATATAAAGAAGAAAAACAAACTACAGTTGTAACACTTATTGGCTGCAGGTGGCACATGTCTCATGGTTGCAGAAGTTATTACTGTCCTTTCTTGTAGATGGCACACATAATGTCTACAAATACGACTCTACTCTGCGGCTGCTATTATGTTTCATGTTTGTGCCGGCAAATGTTGGATACTGACTTTGGGATGTTTCACCTCAAAGACACTTATATAAGACATGGTTAATACTGTACATCATACACCTTTTCAAGTTGAATCAGAAATCAATCAATCAATCAATCTGTGTTTACTCCCTTGTTTGTTCTTGTGTCCTCGACTTATATTCAGGTATTTCCTAATGGCAGCTTAGGGCAGCACAATATTAATTTGATCGATTGACTTGCATTGTGCTAAAACTAACTGTCTTTGTCAGTTTACCAATGAAAGAGAGAAGGTACCAAAGTGAAGCAGTCAGGGTTAAAGAAACTACTCATGAGAATGAATTTATACCCCTGCCTCACACCCACCTGTCTGGAGCTGAGTAGCTGCCAGAGGGACAGGTGGTGTTGTTATTACTATAATGCGATGGGGGATCAGCCCTTTATTTCTTTATTTTTTATCTTTTTACACCCATCACTATTTATGCTCTGTACTCAAACACAAACACTTTCATGTAAAGAATACACAATACACCTGCTTGTTTTGCCATTTTATGTAGAAAGAAGCTGGTTGCTAAATGGTAAATGGTTTCTTCTTTGTCCAGCAAAAGACTAAAAATGGGCAACAATTTAATTTAGTCATAAACATTTGGCTGCATTTATATGTCTCACTTAAGCAGCAGTGATATTACAGCTTAACATGGAGCCACGATTGTCATAGCAGAGCTGACACTTCATGCTGGGGATGAGATGATTAAGGGTCAGGTAATCAGTGAGCTTCCAGGACCCAGAGAGGTTGAAAGATCAGGATTGGAGGCTAATAGAGGTGGTGCATTAACATATAACTCATAGAGACAGACAGACACAGAGTCACACAGAGCAGACTCCTTGACCTTGTCTGGAAAGGCAGACAGCTTGGGTCGCTAGGCAACAGTGCACGAGAAAATGTCAGTGGATGGGGTGTCATGACAACTGAATCGAGATAGATGGAGAGTTTGGGTGAGAAAAACAGATCAGAACACACTGACAGATACTTTTATTTATCACTCATAAAGCTGAATGTGAAATGAGAAATTCTGAAATGCAAATTTTATACTATGGACAAAATTGTGTGAAAACTATGTCTCTATATCAATGTCCCAGACACTTATTTCAGCCTTCATTCAGAAGCGTTTACCAGCAGATAAGGCTTGTAAGACTGCAGGTGTTGGGGATATAAAAAGTTTGAGACATTTCAGGAAAGTTTGTTGTACAGTTAATTAAGAGGACAAATGTGAAAAGTTTGAAGTGCATTCACATCTGAAATCTTTCTGACATGAGCTCAAAATTGGCCGTTCTTTAACTTACTTCCCCAAAGAGCCAATTACATCTTAGCAACTGTAACTTGACACGGCAGACCTGCCAATCTTTGGATTTCCCTGCACGTTGTAGTTGTACGCATGTGATTGTAGTCAGATCGATATTGTACATTTAAATTGTCTTTTTTTTTTTTTTTTTGCCATAACTGAAAACACAAGAACATTTGTAAAAAAAGAGGTGGCACAGTGTGTTCACCTGCTCTAACGTAAGCTGCAATCGTAATCTATTTTTATGTTCAAGGCCTAGGAGTAAGTTTGCCCTGGACATGCAGCTTTAGCCTAAGTCTTCTAGAAAAACATCATGTTATAGTCTTCAAGTGCACATTTAAGACATGTTTTACTTTATTGGTCATTTTTTTTAAAAAGAGTAAGCTGGAAACCTTAAAAAGTCAGCTGGAGTCAATGTTTTCAGCCAACTCATAGCTAGCTAGCTTGCCACAGCTAAATAAATAAATATAAAATCTACTGCCTATAGTTGTCATTTCAGCAGTCAAACACGACTTTTGCAGATATAACATCCTACATACATTTTGTATGAAATCAAGAAACTTAATTCCGGGCTTTTATTTACTTTAATCACTGAACTGCCTGTTTTTGGTACAGGCCTTTAATTCCTTTAGCACAAAACTCTTCCTCAGCAATAATGGGAAATACTATTGAATTGTTTATTCAAACCAGTATGAAACCAGTATGAATATTTTTAGGAATTAGGAATAACATATATATGTATATAAAATAATATCAAATACGAATCATTCATTTGACCTACATCCCATCTAGGCCAACCTCAAGCACAGAGAAAGAGAGCAAGAGCAAGGAGAGCATTCAAATTTTTGGTGGAAAGGATGAAAACTAAACAGAGAAAGCTGGGGACACTTATATTTTGCAGCCAGGAGAGCAGGTCATTTGAGTTGAAGACTAAGGCATCAGCCTAGCACAGTTCAGTGTGATACTAGTGCCTGTTTTCTAACCAGTCTGTAAATGTAGGCTACAGACAGACAAGGCTGTCTGTTCTGTTACACAACTTGTTGGGAAAAGCAGCTCCTTGTGGTGAAAAAAGGTGTTAAGGACATACAGTATGTTATGTTCCTAGCTTTGATGATACACTGCAGTATATGCAGTGCCACTTATTTTTCATATTTATATCCATGCATTTCAGTAATGTACAAAGTAAGCCTATAACAGGCTGTTAGATTACATGTTCTTTTATTCAGTAGACTCTCCAGCTGTTGTCCAGTGAGATGATTGCTGCATCTGTGACTTTAGTAAAGTTAAAGAAAGAGAAGCAGTGATACAGAAAGGACGTGAATGAGTGAGAAAAAAGGGATGGACAAACAAAGACACAAACAGATGCACAGAGAGAATGAAGGAGGGTGATAAAGAAGCGCTGCTGTTGGGCAGAGGAAGACATTACTTCTGACACCAATGTTAAATTAGCTTCCTCAGGGACAATCGGGGCTCTGTTCTGTTCACCAGGCTGTGTGGAGAGTGTGTGTGGCTGTGTGTCACCCGCTCCTTTTACACCCCTGAACTTTATCATGCCTCCTCTATTCTCTTCTTTCCTATACCTTTCTTTCCCTGGCTTTCTCCGTCCTTCTCACCCTCCACCCTGCACTGTGTATCACCCCTCCTCTCTACACTTCTCACACTCTCATACTACCTATCTTTCCATTCACCATAACTGAAAATGTGTTGCTATTTGTGTCTTTTTCTCAGCTACTCCAGTGCCAAAGCTATTGTCTCACCCTACCTTCTAACTTTTACTTATTTTCAGTATCAGAATATCTTCAGTAAAGAGTGCCCAGGATGTTGTTGTGTGGCACCCTTATTTCTCAAAAGAGACATCAGCAAGACAATAATGTGTGATTAGCCTACTCAGTAGATTTTTGTTAAAAGCTTATATGTTCATGTACAAGTGATCCCTCCAGGGTTTGTTGTTGAGTTCACAACTTACACGTGCAATAACTGATGTTTTGCCGCTTATAAAAAGCTGAAACAATACTTACTTATTGTCCCCTTATGAAGCTAATATGATGAATGTGTTAGCAAGCAGTTGCCTATTTACGCATCCAGCAGATATATACGTATATAACCTATATATTTAATTCCGTTAGTGGATCTCATTGAGCAATCATTAGCACCACTTAGCTCTGAGATAAGTCCGGAAAAAAATATCTGGCTCTTTATTTGCCTACTATTTGTTAACTCTGCCTGTTTGCCGTTTGGTGCTGAGCAAGTAGTGTACAGTGGGGTTTTAGAGCTTATTCACTCAAAATAGCTGGCTGCTGCCGCCAAAAGCAATCTTTGAGAGTGGTGAACCAAAACAATAAAATCAATTTTGATACAAAATAAGTACAAGGAATGTATGTGATCCATTGTGGATATAAAAATATTTGTTATCGCCATTTTAATAAACGTTTAATCGTTACGAAGAGAACATATAAAAGAAAAACATATAAATTCATACTAGAGGGTCAGTTAAGGTTAAGGGTTTTCCATAAACAACCAGTGTAATGATCAGTAAACCAATATTGTGAATATTAGCTAATACCCTATTTTTATTTAAATACTCAAAAAGAAAATTGTACCAAACCAACAAAAAAACAACAACAAAACTCTACAATACACTGTAATGTATTACTGCCTCTCATGGAGTCTTTTATCTCCGTGTTTTTGTATTGCAAGGCCTTTGAACTCTTCTTTGGTTCAACCTAGCTACATGTTTCTCTTAAATACCCTTTAAACCCCTGCCTATCACTATCCCACCCAACTATCTCTATAGAGTAACTCTCATTGACACCCTGTACTTGGCAACAACATCCCAGAATACTTACCTTTCTATTTAGTATATTCTTTGTGGTCATCCACAATAAAGTACCATCACCTTTTCTGTGCTCATATTAAATTTGAGTTTCAGAATGTATGATGCACTTGTAGTAGGAGACATTTTTAAAATATTTGAAAAAAATATCTGACGGTCAATGACAGTGAATAGATGTAATGTTTGTAGGTAATTGTGATGAACAATTGACAGTAAACTCTGGGCTACTGTAGAAACATGGTGGAAAAAATACTGGCAAGTCTCATACTGAGGTTACAAAAGTGTAACGATTCTTATATATTCAGGTAATTATACACTAATGAAGCCATAGTTATGCATATTGTATTTGTTTTCTGCCAATAGATCCTCCTAAGTGTGAACAGTGAACGTTTAAAACATGCCTGTAGGGGTTTATTAAGTTAAACAATATGTATGATTTTTTATCAGGTTAAGATGAGGTTAAGAACATCGCTCATTGACTTAATGTTGTAGGCTTGCACCATCTGTAAAATGTGATATAACATGATGATTGTCCAGTAAAGATACAATTACATTAATTTATGGCTCCAAAGTGGGTGGGTGAAATCTTATTGATTCCTTTCAGCCAAATGTCTTAATGAGGCACTTCACATATAAGTATCTAACACCTATGGATCTCATTTATACAAAGCGTGGGACGTGAGGAGCACCAAGAGTGGAACATTTACATTACAAGAACACTATCTTACAGTCAATAGCATCCAGCTTTCACACAGTAGAAACGTTTCCTGGAGCCACAGTCTCAACATAACCAAACACAAGCCGGGCCAAATTAGGCACAACATCAACAAGTGATTCTTTCTGAGCCTGGGCCTTTAAGGTTTCACTGCGCTGTGCGGCCATCAGCCGAGGGTGAACTAAAGGGAACATTAATGAACATTAGGAAAGAAAGGCCTGTTCTTCCACAGGAACAGTCCTGTGTTTGTGAGGTCACAGAAGTTACCGTGGTTACTCCCAGGAGGGAGCGAAGACCGTGCGTTTGTTAATTGTTTCTCGGTGGGGAAATGAGATTAGTGGCTCAATGGTGATGTGAGAGAGTTTTCAAAGAGCCATGCTGCATTAAGTTTGAATTCGCTAGCACTCCATGCTATCCTGTGGGTTCTAGGGTCCTGTGCTGCACTACAAATTAATTTCATGATGCTACAGTTTACTGCTGTCTCAGTGAAGAATCTTAACATGTGTAAATCCCCATGAAGCCCATGAATCAAAAGTACTGTGACTCATTTCCACATTATACGTGACTGGGCTAAAACAACTGATTAAGGTCTGGTTATATTTGCACAAAGGCTACTTATTCAAAACAAAACATTTAGGCCTAAAACTGACAATGTTACACTTAATTGTTATGCACTGAAACAGAGGACCTGTCAGGATGTTTCCCTTCGTCCTGCCTGTAGCGGGATAAGCTGCGACCCTAAAGAGGATTAAACTGCGAGTGAAAGTTAAGAACGAATTATCTTTAACAGTCCATAGGAAATTGCTCACACCCCTGCATAGGAATTTACTCAGACATTTCAGTTCGGCTGCAGATTACTGACCAACAATTCCCTAAATAAACAAATATAAATTAAATACATTTAGAAAGGACATTCATTAGTGTAACCCCCAAAATGTCCTTGTCTTGAAAACATAACCAACAAGTTCTATTGCTTTCCCACTAAGTGGCTTATAGACACATGGGCTAAAAGCCCAAATTACAACAAGACTTCTAATCTACAGAGCTAGGCTCTATGAGGTTGCACAGCAGTGCTTTGAGCCAAATACCAACATAACATTAGCATGCTAACATACTCACAATGAAAATGCTAACATGCTAATGGTACGTAGGTATAATGTTTACAATATTCGCTGTCTTATTTCTGTGTGTCATAATTTACGTATTAGCACTGAGCCACCAATAGGACAGTCAATAGGTCTGCATGTATTTGTATTTGGTGTCCTGAGGATTATCCAGGGGGAAGTTTCAAGTTTTTAAATGTAATTTTTTTTTTAACGTTTAACCCTCAACAAACATTCATCCCCCACTCTCTATGCTGTTCTACTGCCAATAATAGTTTGAGTTAGAGAGGTAAATAATATTGAATATTCAAAGCTCTTGCAAATAACTTTCACTTTGTGTTGATTCAGGCAGCCCCAGTGGACAAAAGCAGTAGTGTTTCTACCGTGTCATTTCATTGATTTCAAGTGGAATCTTACTGAATCTGATCCGGTAGCAGAATTGCTATAGCCAGTCTTCTCACTGATGGTCTTGTTTGTTTATGGAGGTCATATAGAGGCATCCTATCCTTGTAGTAAGTTTATATAAACTTTATATTATACTGTAGTTGTCCTCCATTAATCCCCACCAAACAGTAGACTGGAATGGAGTTAGTGAAGCACAAATGAATATTTAGGTGCTGGAAGACTTATCTGTATCTACTTTTGGATGTTAATCCATGATTCATGCTGCTCCACTGTGTGCCTCTCAGAGGGGAAAGAAATCGGTTGAGCTGAGCCATAATTTCATTACAAAGTCACTGAGATGATGAAAATCAGGTAGATGAGGGGTAACAAAAGAAAAGTGGGGTTTCATTAGAGAAGATAAAAAGTCATCTCTTGACATATCATGGTAATCTCTTGTAAATGGGAAAGCCTATTCTACTTATATTAATTCTGTGATTTAATTAATTTAAAAAAATCTCACAAAGAATTGATGTTGTCTGTGACAATAGGCTGAGAAGCACTGATGAAGTGGAAATTAAACCGTAAGCTGGATCAAGAGCAAAAACAATTACCAGATGCCTGAAAAGTTTCTGGAACTTTGATTTGTGTATAAAATATTTGTATGTGTACGGTGCATGTACAGACAGATTAAAGGAAACATCTAAACAAATGAGTGGCTAAAATGCTTACTTTTCCAACACACCTTTGTTGCATCTCTATCTGTCGCCACATGTTTCATATCTTTAAGTTCCATGTAAATCTCTCCAATAAGTGGGGCTAGGCTATAACATTTACCAGATCTTTACCAGATTTAACATCTATGGCAGATTTTGGATCATTTTATTGATATCATTTTGAAGAATTGTGTGCATCCCTCCAGTACAGTTAGAGACTTTACGCCTGTTCTGGCTGTAGGAAGAACAATTTACAAGGACATTTTATGTTGGTTGTTTTACTTTAATTTGTTACCATCTGTATATGTATTCTATGTTTATTCCCATCTTCCTTCAGGTATGGGTGGACGCTGGAACCCAAATCTTCTTCTCTTATGCTATTTGCTTGGGCTGTCTCACTGCTCTGGGAAGTTACAATTCCTACAACAATAACTGCTACAGGTAAGATAATAATATGGCTACAAATAAATGGATGAATGTTTTAGTATGAAAATTTTAGTATGTATACACTGTATGTTTGTCAACATAAACAATATAAGAATATGTGTACTGTCGATTGATAAAATTGGATGGATTTCCACATTCTGTACCATTTTAGTTTCCATTCATCACACAACTTGAGTCTGTATGATGCACAAAGTCTGTGTTGCCTCCAGTGTAAGGTCCACTGACGGCTTTACTGTAAGTGTGATCTCCTTCTCTTTCTCTCTGTCTTGCTCCTCAGGGACTGCATCATGCTGTGTTGTCTGAACAGTGGCACCAGCTTTGTGGCGGGTTTTGCTATCTTCTCTGTGCTCGGCTTCATGGCCTACGAACAAAATGTTCCCATCGAGGCTGTGGCAGAATCAGGTGAGAGAATAACATTTGTGTTTCTTAAGTTAGGTACCAGCTTCCAGAACTGTAATGTGGCTATACACTAAAGCAGATAGACCAGAGAAAGCCTGTCTGAATCTTTCTGCCCCTATCCACCATATTGTGCTAAAATGGATAAACATACCCAGTTATATAACTCCACACTCTTTACCTAGGCTCTTAGACCACCGCATTATGATTTATTTAAGTCAGTATGAATGATTTAGTGAATGTGACAGAGCAAGAGATTTTAAATGTTTGTCTGAGTGCATGGTGAGAGCAGAGCTTAATGTTTTGAATAATGTGTTTTTAAGGGTCTATTACCAAATGTAGAAGTAAAAATATACAACAGCCTGCAACCTCCTATTTTGAACCAATCAGTCTTATTTCACAACAGTATCTCATCTCATTCATGGCCCCGTAGACCCGGCATTGTGCCACTTCTGCTCCTCTGCTGTTTACTCTTCTATTTCACTTTTAGTTCATATACAGTATTTTGTTGAGAGAAACACTATTAAACACTATAAAACATTAAACACTAAAACTGATGCATATAATCAATATATGCTAGTAAACCATCACTTTTGAGGTTTACTAGTTTCTGCATTTTTTTTCTTCTTGATAATGTGTTAATAAATGGAATAATCCCATATGGACACTGTCATTTAAATGATAATACAGAGCAATACTCAGGCCCTAATGATTAAGGATGTCCCTTTTAACTAACAAAAAAAACATTTAACAGGAGAGACAAAAAGGAATGACCACACAAAAGCAGATCAGATGTATAAATTAAACAAAGAATAATATTTAATGGTAACAATAATAACAATGTAAAGCTTCACCAAGAGAGTATACTTCCATATAGATCAGTACAAATGACAATGGTTTACTAGGGTTTCTATTTATGTTTGCTCCTAAAATACTGCTATGAAACTACAGGCACTGTCAATGCATGGATAAAAGCCCATCAGCTGATTACACAAAACAGATGAGCTTTAAGCAAAAAAATAATAGTAATACAAAAGCAAAGCAAAATAACTTAACTCTCACCTGCTCTAAAAAAACGTGTGTATGATGTTTTTGTGATGCAGGTCCTGGTCTTGCATTTATTGCATACCCCAAGGCTGTTACTATGATGCCTCTGTCTCCACTTTGGGCCTGTCTCTTCTTTATGATGCTCATCTTCCTCGGTCTTGACAGTCAGGTGAGGACCACTGGAGACTTGATGTTTTGGCTCAACTTACTCTGTTTAGCCTACAACAGTTGTTGTAGTGTTCATTCAGCATGTAGAATTATGTATCAGTATTTCTCATGTTCACATTTGTAAAAGCAAAAACCAAGCGTGTATTTTTATTTATGATTGGTGCTCATGATCACAATTTGAACACCATATTGTCTTGTCATCCAATTTATTAATCAACAAGGCTGTTTGATCAGTCCATTCAGATCATTATCTTCCCATTTTATAGAAGTAACATCTTTGTTATTTTGCAGTTTGTGTGTGTGGAGAGTTTAGTGACAGCTGTGGTGGACATGTACCCAGAGACCTTCAGGAGAGGCTACCGCAGAGAGCTGCTGATTCTGGGCATGTCTATAGTCTCCTTCTTCATAGGACTCATCATGTGTACAGAGGTAAGACTCACCTGTAGTGACATCATTAGAGTTAAAGGTAACACATATCAAGTTTATGTTTACTTTATAATCTTAAAACCTAAAAATAAAAATAAAAATTCTTAATTTAGTTCTGTCAATACAAGACATATAATATTTTCATATGCTCACAAAATGCACTACTAATGTTTAATCTACCTAATATTACGTAATATACCGTCAAAGTTTACTCAGCCTTATTTTTTGGGGAGACTGGTTGTCTACCACTCATTTCAGCTGTGGAAAAACAATTTTTTTTTTTTTTTACCTTTACCATGTTCATCTTTTATTCAATATGCAGACATATCATCATCGCTGTCATTATCATCACCATCATCATCTTCATCATCACCAATTTACAAGTCTGAGATGAAACCCAGCCAGGTACATTGGCTAGATCACTGGTTCTCAAACTATGGTATGTGGAGGAATCAATGAAATGTTTTATAAATAAATATAATAATAAATGATAAATACATTTTAAGAATGATTTCTTTTTTAAATTTAATTAATTAATTCAAATTATATACCATCAAAATACCACAACATTTGATTGAAAATATTTGAACCATAAGATCTCTGAAATGTAATTTCAAATAAGTTTTACATTTCCTGAAATATTTTGTTTCAATATCAGCCTGCTACATTGACACTTTCATGCACGTAGTGTGTGCATACATCTGTAATTGGTTATGAACTACCATGTGATGTGGCAAGATAGTAAGCAGAGGTAAAATTAATGGTTCCAAAACACTGCAATTGTGGCTCCAAGCGGGAACTATTAGGAAGAGATGTGAACTGTTCAGAATTCAACAACAGTCAACAATAAATAACCTTATAAGGAATAAACCTGCCCCCTCTGTGATTGTTCGTATGCCTACGTTATGGTGTTTTAACGTTGGCAATAATGGTGGCACTTGGAGAGCCTAGTGTTTTCTGAGGTGGTATGCGGTTTAAGAAGTTTTAGAAACACTGTTTACGATAAATGGTCAACAATATGATATATGAAAAAATGTGGATCTATAAGTTTACAATAGTATCATGTGATCCGCTGCCTTCTGCAGTTCAGTGTTTATAAACCTGGGGATCTGTTCCTCTCGACACTTTGGTCAAGTTACCCATCTAGAGCTGTATTCATGTCACCAGCTCTGCTGTGCTTTTAAGACCTTTCATCTCTATGTAGTAATAATGGAAGAGAATTTGGTTCCTCACACTATAAAGAAGGTCTTTCATCCACTAAAAGCTTTTCATGTATCCATATGCGCTGCTCTCCATCCACCCCCACTGTAAAATGTACTGTACTGTTCTCTAGTGGCCCATAATGGCCGTGAAAGAAGAGTTTAATGCAATATTAAAGTACAGCTCTCTCTCAGTTTTTTGTCTGTTATAGACAGCTGCATTGTCCAATGACTTGACCCCTGTGTGTCATTCCCTGTCAACACTTCATAAAAAAATGCCAATTTCTACCTCTGCTTTTACCCCTTTTTCAGCACTACATGCACTCTAGACACTTAAGTCCTCTTTACGGCCTTAGAGCCATCATGAATAAAATGTCACAAGAAGCCTAGAGTAGGATTAAATCACAGTTCAAAAGGTCCTCTGGGAGTGTAGTTCAATACCTGGCTATGACCATGGGCATAAAGACAATTACTGAGACATTTTGACGATATTCTTATCTGTTTATGAGTACAGTGGTGTAACCCCACTCTCAGATTCATGTTAGATTTTATTCATGATGACCCTTTTAGTGGAAGAAGAAAGAACAGATGAGTTTTCTTAAGTGGAAGTTGGATAGCTAGGAGGGATTATAAAATGTGAGCATCCAAATTGATACTGTAACAATGGAAACTCTTCCATTAAAAATGTTTTACTTAAAAGCTGAAGTATAAAGTTGTTAAAGTATAACTACTCATCATGCAGAATAGCCCATTTCAAAATAATAAATAGTATATAATTAGATTACAATTATTGATGTTAATTAATGTGTAAGCATCGCTTTAATGATGAAGGTGGAGTTTTATTTTATTATTTTTACTTTATTTACTGTTTTGTAGCTTAATCTATAACAAAAATCACACTGATCATCAGAATAATAATTCCCATCATAATACATCACTATTTGTTGATCAGAATTTGTATTAATAATCTGAATCTGCCAGTAACTAGAAACTAAAGCTGTGAAATCAATGTAGTGAAGTAAAAAGTACAATATGTCCCTCTGAATTTTAGTGGAGTAGAAGTAGCGTGAAATACTCAAGTAAAGTACAAATATTCAAAACTGTACTCGAGTATAGCACTTGAGTAGTCTAGTTACTTTCCACCGCTGTTGATGCACTCTCATGTCCGTCTGTCCAAAGCTACAGCTAGCAGTCGGTTAGCTCGGGTTAACCTGACAACAAACAATGATGAATCTAGAAGTCACGGTGAGGTTAAATTGTATGAATAAAGCGAAATAAAGTACGCCGACTTGTGAGCATTAGAGATGCTGGTAGACGTTGGGTTTTTTAAATGTTTTTGCAGAGAACAAAAACATAATAAGAGAAAGCTGTTGGCTGAAGTTGCTTTTGTGCCGTGCTTCACTTTAATAGTAAATTATGGCTCATTGAGAACATTTTAAACAAAATAGTGTATAGTTGGGGTTTAAATATCTCTATAAGAGATAACAGGCAATGACAAAAGACAAAAAGCAAAGCATTCTACATAGTTTTATTAATATACATTTGGTGGTATCTAGTGGTCGACCGATATGGGTTTTTCACTTGCCGATGCCAATATTTAGAGAGCAAGGCTGCTGATGGCCAATATAGAATTTAATCATATAAAAACAAAGAAAAATCATGTATAATTTTATTCTGTTCTATAGAAAATTAATGCATATTCATTCATGCATGAAAGTTATAGTACAGGGCTTTCCCCACCTTCCCAAACACTGACAAGGCTGCCTGCAGATGTGTCTGAAGACATTTCTTTCCATCAGCCTCGTGAGCGCAGACGTCAGCCGATGTGGATTATCTCAAAATGCCAAATAATAGGTTGACCGATTAATCAGTCTATCACTAGTGGTATCAGTTTAGTACTGGGTATTTCTTGAGGCATTGAACTGAGGTAATCTTGAGACAAATCCTTATTTTCAGAAAGAAATAAAATGCAGAGCTGCTGTTTACATTGATTTACTACATATCACTATGATAATGGTTCCTGACAACCAAATTTATTTCATATTAGATGTGATCTAACTGGGTCTGATGCTCATATGGAGGTTGTGACAGAAAACTGACACCTGTCTCGTCCTATCAGGGAGGGATGTACGTCTTCCAGCTGTTTGACTCGTACGCTGCCAGCGGGATGTGTTTACTGTTTGTGGCCATATTTGAGTCCATATGTATCGGCTGGGTCTATGGTAAGATATCTGTCTCAATTTGAAACCTAACCAGAGCTCTCAAAGTGTTTGTTTTCCATTGCTCAATCTTGTTACTTCAGATAATAGTGGTCTGTCCTCTGTCGACTAAATGGCTATCACACATTTCAGCACAGAAAAACAGGCTCTTGTACAAATATTACATTATGCTTTTACCCTCCTTATCCAACCATATTTCTTCTCTGCCCTCTGCTGGAGAATGAGCTCAAACACATGCATCATTCACTAAATGTTATTCAGGTTGACAAACCTTTTTATGAGATGTTACATTTTGTTTTACACTATTATCTTCCTAATTTAAGAAGATTATTTAACAACAAACCAAATTCTATTAACTAAATAAGTAATATTTTACATGCAGCAAAGCAGAATGATTTTGTTTATCTGCAAAGAAAGTTTCAGTTCAACAGTTTTAGCATTTTATTCACATCTAGTCAACATTTCTGTTCAGACGGCCATATACTGTCAAAAGACATCAATTGCGTCATTATTTGGATGTTACATGCAGATACCCTGAGTGACACTTATTTGTATTTCAGGTAGTGACAGATTCTACCTAAATATTGAGGACATGATTGGCTACAAACCGGTCTTCTTCATTAAGTGGTGCTGGATGATCCTGACCCCGGGCATCTGTGCTGTGAGTTTCACTGCAGACACAAAGAAGAGCAGCAGTAGCATTATTACAGCCAACAACTTGAGGACAGTGATGAAGGACAGGCTTGTTCAGTTGTATCCTGTAGCTGTTACCATACAACCAATTACACCAGAACCTACAGTTTTATGTTTTAAATACTTAACGGTCAAGCACAACACCGGTTTTGCAAATGTACATACACAATACTTTCAGAAACATTGCATGTTTACACAGGCTTATTATATTCTATTTAATTGTATTATTTTATTATAATATATTGTATTTGGTTGTATTTTATTCTATTTTATTCACTACATTCCCCTGTGCTGTTGTGACAATTTATCCTACAACATTTACAAACAGAATGTAAATTTTTGTCTATTGCAGGCGATTTTCCTCTTCTTCCTGATTAAATACAAACCACTGAAGTACAACAACGTGTACACCTACCCTGACTGGGGCTATGGTATCGGTTGGTTCATGGCCATGTCCTCGATGGTCTGCATCCCTCTTGGGATGATCTGGATGATCTGGAAGACTCCTGGCACCTTCTCTGAGGTAAAAATACACACAAGGACAAATTTTGCACTTAAGCCACAGTATTACACAAGGATGGCTTTCTTCTTCAAAAAGCAAAAGTGTTATCTTGGTTTGAAGACAGTAGAAAGATATAAAGATCATAGAAAGATTTATTCTTTTGTATTTATCTATTATATAATGTTCACAAATCTAACCCTGTGGCAAACATTGTTAAAATGCAGTGTGGATGATACAGACTTACAGCTTAGTCAGTAAATCAAGTCAGCCAACATCTCAGTGTGACCAGATGTTAGAATTCATTTTGTTAAGAATTTCATTTACAGTAGTTAAAGCCATGGAAGCAGAACATTATTAACTGTTTCAAGGGAGAGGTTATACCTGTATCACCTGCACTCATAGAAAGAGTAAAAAGAATCCAGCTGTTGTATCTCTCCCATCTGACTTTCTCAGAGGGATTGTGTCACAGTTGGATGAACTCCCATTGGATCAAATAAACAAATTGCAGGTTTCTGATGTGAGATGATCAGTTGTGGCCTCTGGCATTTGGCAGATTGATTATATCAGTGACGTTTTTGTCATCTCTAATAAAATTTTACATGGACTACAAATGGTAAACTTGGTGTAGAAATCTTAAATGCCTAGATTAGTGACAAAATTGATTTCTTTCATTTGGATGTATCTGTATGTTTGAATACCATATATTTGTCAATGCAGTATATTGATATTATAGTGGCTATTCAGTTGGTTAACAAGCTAGCTGGCTAGTTAGGATGAAGTTTGTCAGATTCCTGGAAGACATACATATTATTTGATATATAGATTTATACAGTATGTTATGTTACCAACAGAGTGCCTCAATGCTCTTCTATTCACTTTGTACTTCTAGACTAAATAACAAAGAACGAAACTAAAATAATAACCATTCAGTCTAATGTTTTGCACAAATTAGATAACGGTTAGTTGTTACACAGCCACAAAGGGTTAGGGTTGTTTATTGGTGCTTATTTAAAGCAGTATGATTATATGCATACAGTAAGATGTGTGTGCTCAATGCTGCTATTAGAGGTAATATAGTGGTGGACGAATTGGAGATAACCTCTTGTCTCTCTATGCTCTCTGCAGAGAATGAAGAAGTTGACGACTCCCAGCAAGGACCTGAAAATGAGAGGGAAACTCGCCGCCCTCAGTCCCTACGCTGCCAACGACGCAAAACTTAAAGTTGACGGAAAAATATCCACCATCTCAGAGAAGGAGACGCATTTCTAACCGACCCCTTGACTGTCCGACCAAGCTGCCTGCCGTCTTCACAATACGCCCAACAAACTACTGCAAACAACAACAACATTATCCACCACTACACAAAAGAGGAAATTAAACAAATGACTTGGAGTGTTATTTTTGTTTTGTAAAAAAAAAAGGGAAAAAAAGGAAAAGCTATCACATGATTATGTAGTCTGCTTCTGTTTTGCACAAACCTTTATAACACATTTGTTGTTTTCTGTTAACATTGTGGCTAAAGCAGCTGTTTCTTTCTTTTCTAACCATTAATATTTTTAAATCTGTTTGATGACATACAATATGGTTAAAACATGTCCTGGTACCTTGTCAGTATTGGTCACACTAGTGTCTGGGCCTTTAGAACAATACCAACGTGTTGTGTTGTAAAAGGCTTACACTGTACATTTATTGGCAAAGTGCTGTGCCTCTCTATTAGGTACTAGGTACCCAAATGTGACTATCTAAGATGTAGCAGCTTGGGGACCATTCTACATAGTTTAGTGTGTAAGGAGAGGATACTGCAGTATGTGTTAGTACTGAGGCTATAGGAGGGCAAACCCTGAATACTCCTTCATTAAAACTTTGAGCTGTATATAAAGAGTTTTGCCATTGAAATCTCAGATGTTTTCTGAACCAGCTGTGACTATAAGGGGCTGTGGAACATTTTAAGGCCTTCAGTGATTCTTATTTACTTCAATTCAATGTTGTCGCTCAGCAACAGACACACTTACTGGATGTAATTGAATGATATTATTAGGTTATTGTTTATCGTGTTAGGATAGATTGCATCCTTGAGGGCTTTGCACTGCTCTTTCTAAACCTCTGCTCGGGAGGTAACATTGAAAGGCAAATAAATTGAGGTCTAGAGTTTTAACACTGTTAGACCAAAATCTCTAATTTAGCATCTCTAGTTTTGAGCCACAAATCTTCACATGGCTACAAATAGCAGTGAGTGACTTGCAGGCTGAGTCTAAATACACACCTCTCTCTCCTCTAGCTGCCCTCCTATAAGTCGTGGGTATCTGTCATTTCACAGTAATTATGCTGAGCCTAACACAGAGTGACAGACAGACGTGCTTCTACCCCTGCATTTTTATTTCTTGCTCCGCCTGTAGAGGAGAAGATGGACGCCCATCAGATGAGCATTTCAAAACCCATCCGTCTTCTTATCCCCCTCTTTTTATTCTTTCCCATGTCCCCTTCTCTCTTTTCTCCCGCTGTCCTTCCTCCTCTTCTTCATCCCCTGCTTGTCTGCCTCTGTCAGTTTCTTTCCACTTCTGTCTTTCTGTTCATCACGTGGGGGGGCTTGAGCAATGACACACATAAAACCGTGATGCTGCTGAATGCTTTGTATTTTTCATCACAGACTTATGCATCTGCGATAGACTCGCTATTGATTAGTATTTCTGTGACCTTTCTTCTGACATTGTAAAGCATTAAACCTCACTAAAGAAAATAGATCATTTAATTTTGCTGTCTGAGCCACTGCAGGGGTGAAAGCACAGTCTGCCCCTGTCATCCATTTAATTGTGGTAAGAGTCAATGAGCTGGTCTCATTGTTCAGATCAATCTCAGTCCATTACAGCCTCATCCAATCAGCACTCGAATGAGCTTTGTCCGACTTTCTCACTTCCCTTCCTTTCTTCCCTCTGTCCTTGTTTCCTGATGAAAATGCAATCAGAGGAATGCATCTGAGGGGATGAAACTCAAATTTCTCTCTTTACAGTTTTTCAGGAGGAGGCAAAGAAAGCAGGGGAAGAAATAAGGAACTGATGAGCTGAGGAAGTGCGTGATCGAGTAAGTAATGAGGGAAATCGAGGAAGTGATTAGTGACTGAAGCCCCTCCTGTCTAAGCTGTGACATCCTCTTAAACATGTGATTGGTCCCTCTGGTGTGGTTGCATTATGACATTATCACCTCCTCACTGATGTTTGTGCAAAGCTAATAGTCGTGTGCATCAGAAAATAATAGTCTGCTGTTTAACACTGATCATGTTGATGTATATTTTTACATCTCTTTCTAGAAATCTGTGGTCTATTTCTTGAGATGAAAGATGTTTTAAAAGAATTGCTGTATTAAAAAGAATACGTCCTTTGTTTTGACTTTTGATATGTCGCTCAAAAGATCCTGTTATAGAAATATAATGAAAGTGGTTTTACTGTTCTGTACTGTTCTACACACATTTTGGTATTCACAGGACACATGAACTGTCTGCTTACTCATTTTTAAGAATAAATATTATAAAGGAAAGCGGAGAGTAGACTCTGGTCTTTTTTATTGAACTTAATCTCACAATTCAGCACTGCAGTTATCCCGATAAAAGAAAAAGCTTCTCTTAGATCCTGACATTTCCTTCTGTAAATCCTTCAGTGCCTCTTTATATGATGACACTTTATAGATAAAATGATAGGATCAGATACGATAAGATGGCATTTTACCAAATCTGATACAGCGACTGGATTATTTATAGAAACGCACAGTAATACTGTAAAACATAAAGCAGAAGAATCAGAATCAGAAACCTACTAACAGAACTGAACTAGCTAAAATTCAAATAAAGTTTTACATGTATACATATTGTAAAATTAAATTTGCATCAGAATGTAATGGACCAATTGAAAAATAATTACTTAATATACAAAGCCCATTTTAAACATAATTTTACATATTGAATTTTACATTGTAATATGATAATAAGCAATAGGTAATGGCCATATTGTAGATTGAGGCTAGATTTATATGTATAACGCACAGGAAATGTGAGTGTGCAATCTTGCTCGCTCTCATGTTAGTTACCTGTCAGGGTAACTTTCCTTGTTATTAGTAGAGCTTTGTAACATTACATTATCTCCCTACTTCTACCTGACTATGTCTAATCAGACACAGCAATAGACCTTTTTCACATGGCATAGTAGAAAAAGCACGTGTAAATGATAAACTTAATGATGGCTGAATTCCATTTAGATGCTTTCAGGCTATTGGGTTTTGTGTATCTTGGTTCACCATCACATTATCCTGGCGTACTGGGACACTACAATAAAACAGAGCCAGTATTATTATTCTCAGTAACACCTGTGTTTACTACAAGTAAAAAATGGCTATTGTTAAGTGCACAGATGTTCAATATGGATTTGCAGCACTATGTATGTGCCATAAGATTTTTGACAGTGTATCAGTTCAGTTCCTGTTCTTTCTCCTTCATTTCTGTTATCACTACTGTCACTATCAAATAAAAGCAAAATGGCAAAAGAGTCTACAAACAACATTTGTTTCTTCTTTCTATGATCTTATTAGATGATTTGTTTGATGTGTGTTTGTAGGCCTCTGGGTGTGTGTTTCAGTGTGTGTGTGTGTGTGTGTGTGTGTGTGTGTGTGTGTGTGTGTGTGTGTGTGCAGTCATGTGAATACATCCAACTGTCACACTTCAGAAATCAGCTTTACTTTCTTTGATTTGGAGGTGACATCTTGACTTGATCTGTTAGATGGTGTGAAGTAAATCTTTTGTTGTTGTGTCACGTTGCTGCTGCACAAAAACTTTATGAGCTGAAAAACTTTCTGGACTCTTCAGCAAAGCAAACCCATTCAGAGAGTAATGTGAAGGTTAAATGGCTGTCAGCAGGAAAATCACTTTCTCTCAAATGCAGTAAAATTACTTTTCTCCCTTTTTTTCTTTTTGGAGATAAGCTTTAATCTAAAACCTTTATCTAAAACGGTGCTGTTGGCTGACAGACACATACTGTATACATAAATTTCCCTAGGCCACGGTTGTTTTATTACAGTTCTTCCGATTATTGTTAGGAAAGAAGACAGGTGGCAGATCCATAGTCAATCTTAAATGGACCTTTTCCTGGAAGCTACAGTGTGACCAGACTAGAAAGATATGTAGATTACACCCATTGATTAAATTTAACCTTTAAAATGGCAATGATTATTTTTTGGCCGTGGTGGCTAGTGAAAATTTATACTCAAGAAAAGGAACAACGCCCATATTTGATTCAATTAAAAGTATAAAAGTGCCCGGTTAATAAATCATTCACTGTATAAGTTACTTTCGATTTTAATATTTTTTTAAGGTGTGATTAAGTCGTTGAAGTTTGCATTACTTTAGGTTAACTGCTTTCTAAAGCACACCAATTCATGATCCCAACAGACCACTAGCTACAAAAATGGTTAATGTCATTATCATATTATCAAAGATTAATGTTATACACGAAAACATTAAGTAGAAGTAAAAAGTAGATTACAGGCTCAAAAATGTACTCGAGTAAAGAGTAGATGTGAGTGAGTGAGTAGTACTCGTTTCTTAAAAAGAAAAAAGAAAAATGTGTTGTGCTACTATCCTGATTTTTGGCCACTAGGGGGGAGAAATGGAAAAACCTAGCAGTTACACAGCTACCATCTTTATTTTATTTATGACATTTCATTTTCTATAATATTTTGTATGTATTAGTCAGTGGCTAATAAAGTTGTGGCTAATAGCCTATGTTGACAGTTTTTACATAAACAGCATAGAACAACGTTAGAATTCATTTGCCGTGATTATGGCACATAAGTCGAATATTTACTCTACTGTTAGCACTGTTTGGTCTTATGCTGCTATATATTTGACTTTATCAGCTACTAAATCTGCTGTATGGCGTTGGGGTAGCATACAGGACAGTTGATTATGAAACAAAAATGATTAGCTAAAGCAAATTTTGGACTGGATCTGAGTCATGAGGCAAACATACAAATAACTGTTCACTCGTTAACATGAGAGAAGCCATTTTTAACACCAGTGTCTATTACAAAATGAAACTCATTTGTCATAAATGCTTGAAACCGTTGTAACACCTCTCAGAGTGTCCTCTTTGTTATTAAGGATTTTGGTATTCTATAATGACCTTTTCACATTCCACAGACTAATTTGTTTTAAATAATATTTAAAACAAAATTGATAAATACAGGTTCAACTCCTGATCGTGTACAAAGAGACAAACCGAGGAAGACAAACAGTGACAATAGGATGAAGAGAACCAATCATGTGCTATAACAGGTGACAGGGAGTCAAACAAGATGAAGGACAAGCAAACAAACACATGCCATTGAATCAATACAGTGACATTTATAAGGTGCAGTGCATACAGAACAAACAGGCAGAAACATAGACAAATTTACAAAAGTGATGGAGAAACAGACTGATGCAGATGTGCTACGACAGATAAGGAAATACGAGACAGCAGATAGAGGAGCAGTCAGTAAGAGAGAAAAGAGAAGCAGCATTTTCCCCTGCAGTTATAGTGAAGGCATAACAGATTAGTTGACTCACACACAGTGTTCTGGGGCAGTGCTTCAGGACAGAGCCAAGATAGAAACACAACGCACCATGGCCAAAAGTCAGCCTTGCCTAAAGATCATAGCAACCTAGATTTTTATCGTGATCTTTAGATAGGGAGCAAGAAAGGAAAATAAATGTGCAAGAAAATCACTTTACTGTACATGCATAGATGACAGTTAATATTACACCAAATCCTGTTACCCCGTCGCTGTAGTAGATTTCTTGTATATTTAATGTTATTTGATGTAACCACTCAGGAATTGTGAGATAGATTTACTTAAATGAATACAGTTTATTCAGAATCCTACAGGAATAAGAGCTGTCATTACTGTCAGCTCAGTGTCTTGGCAAATAGACATTACAGTTATGTATTACGCCAAGACATTTGTATTCTGACCAAAAAACAAAATGAACCTCCTGCCTTGATACAGGTACTTCTACAAGTCTCTGCTGGCATGGTGGCTTTATCAGTATGCATGTGTTGTTCTTGGCTTTAATCTGATGCAAACGATAATCTTGCACTGCTGATAAGCACAGAGAGGCAGGACACAGAGGCAGCCGAAGGATTTTGAGAAGGAAGGAAGTACTGTAATGGATAAAGTGCAAACTGAAAGGCAGAGAGCAAACTGAGACGACGGATGGGTCATGGGACCAAATAAAAAGAAGAGTTGTAGGTTTGTTTTATACCTTGTGTGTATAGTGAGATAATAACCACATATTATTTGATTAACGTGTACCCAAAATCCAAAATTATGTGATTATTCTCTGCCTTTTCACCACCCAAAAGGACTGAAAAATCCTTTCAAGGGTTGCCAGTGAAGCAGTAAACTCCAGTAAGGGGTCAATGAATGAGTGAGGTAAGATTATTGTGAGACATTTTTGTGTTAAAAATGAATAAAAAAGTGTGACAATGTGATTATAACCCAAACCCTGGCCTCAAACATGCAGTAATAAAGCATGAGTTCATTGAACACCCCATGTACTGCATACAGCTTTTATTAACTATGGCTCAGAGCCTAAAATCAGCCAGAGGTCGTGTTATTGGTTCAGTGCCTTAAAAAGAATCTACTTCCACACTAAATTTAATCAGTTTTTGTTCCCTTTTGATCCCCTGCTGGTGTGACATGAGGTTGGACTTATTCTTTTAATTTCAGCAGGGGGCAGCAAATTTCAAACTACCATGACTGAACAAGCTTCAACACTAGGTAAAAATACCACAGTGCATGTGCATTTCTGTTACTTGTGCGCGTGCTAAAGCTTCTGCATGTGGCCGCATATGTTTTTATGAGTGGGTGTAAGCGTGCATGTAATTCTGTGTTTGTGCAATGCATTTACTGCTCACAGCACTATATGTGTGTGTTCAAGCTGCATGTGTGCCTGTGTCATTATCGCTAAATTAATGGTTTGCATGCTCACAGTGCTTGACACGGCATCATGTAATATCAGGTAAATTTCATCCTTGCACGCTTGTTGCTGACAACCTTCTCTCCCCTGAAAAGAAAATGAAAAACAC
Organism: Dicentrarchus labrax; assembly: GCF_905237075.1. NCBI lineage: Eukaryota > Metazoa > Chordata > Actinopteri > Moronidae > Dicentrarchus > Dicentrarchus labrax. The sequence continues at coordinate 23,947,392 of NW_026136711.1, read as the reverse complement.
AGAGCTCAGTGTCACTGTGAGCATATCTTTGAACCTGCATGTCTATGCACATGAGACATTTCCTCTATGTATCTCCATCACTCAGAGCAAGATTTCACAGGCACACCACCTTGCCTAAAAAAGAAAGATAGACTGGGATGGATGGAAAGTGGATGACCAATAGTGGAGAATATACTGGTGAACTAGAATGAGTGGAAAGAAGGATCAGAAAATGAAAAGAGAAGGGGAGGGGCAGGAGTGAGAGTAATCTGGTGTGTAATGAAAGGAGGCAACACACAGAAAATGGTTTCTGTACCTGGAGAGAGCGCGAGTAGAGAGTCTCGACAGGAAACTGGGAGGTCAAAAAAGGGTAACAATGTTCATTGTCCTTTGTATGAAGTCTCCAGACACAGCTCATGAGACCAGCTGATGAGAGTAACTGCTTTTCACTGTTATTTTCAGACAAATAATATGAAATGAACATATAGATGATATCCATTTTGGGAGAAATAAGTGCACTGTTCAAGGTCTATATAGGATAGAGAATTTAGTTGATAATAACTTATCATTTATAATTTACTTAACCTTAAAAATTTACCAACAAATGTGTTATAAACTGTGTTTGGTGGATATCTCCTTTTGAAAAAAAGGAAATGAAGAGGTACACAGTGGAACACTGCAGTCCCTCTCACACCCAAAGATGAAAGTGGGCCAAGAGAGAATTAAAATCAGACCCCAAGTAGTTGTGACAAAAACCTGACTTTAAAAGAGAGATTATATTATGTTACCAGAGCCTTTCTGCATGTCTGCAACATAAAATAGACTGAATAAAATTAATACAGTACATACCAGTAGATTAAACAAGTAGGTCAAAATAGAATACCAGAAAATGGTTCAAAACCAACAAATTACAGGAAATGCAAAATAGACACCACAGTTAATTCTCCAATGTGAACAATCTTTTCCATAAGATGTTTCATCAACTCCTCATGTTTTTATATTCCTACAAACAGTTTCCAGCCCAACATCTGAAGATAGTAGAGAAAAAGAAGACTCTGACCCGACCACTGGACCATTCTTTTCACCTCATTTAGTCCCATTTCCTCATTCCTCAGGGTTATTATGCAGTGACAAGTGATGTACCCAATTCCCCTCCATTTCCTCCACAGAATGTTTGGTTTTATTTTCTGTTCTGTTTGAAGTTCAGGTTTTCATTTGAGAATCTCACTGGTCACCAGATTCCTATATACTGTACCTGAGCTGATACCTGGAGATCGTCATCAATCTTCTTTGTCAGTCTCTGGCTTTCTGAGAGATTCAAAATGTTCTGCTTTGTTCACATAGAGATGTATGACTGGTTTGAATGCAGGTTGTGCTTTTCTGTGCCTTGCCACATAATCTACTGTTGTATGTCCTGTAGTTATTTTCTAAGATTATTAAGGTACATGTAACATGTAACCATAGGTAATGTATTCTTGCTTTCACTAGGGGGGAAAAAATCCTCATCTTCCTAGTCTTGGACAGTTATTGCTGAACCTGGCATCCTGATTCTGGAGACAGTGTCTTGTCAAAAGCATCTTTCATCCTGTTATCTTATAGAGCACCTTTATGGTGGTTGCCACATAGCATCTTAATAGCAACCTAAAATTGCCCCAAAGGGAAGCTTTCTGCTTCTTTCAGCAACTCAAAGTTGTCTCTGTGACTGTAAAGAGAAAATCATATTTAACAAACTGGAAAGAAACAAAAAGAGAAAAGTTGAATGTTACTCCACGTCTAAAATATGTATTCAAAAGGCAAACAAATGAACATTCGACCAGTCAATCACTTTACATTCACTACCAATTCAGTTTTATTGTTATGAAAAGGCACCATGCGGTCTCTGAACGCTGATATATGGCATTCAAAGACAATGTCTTGCAATATTGAATTCACATACAGACATACTATGACTGTAGAACCATTTCTGACATAATTCATTCATGTAAATAATTACACTTTTGTCTCATCAATTTACTTGTCCTCTGCTGCCTATATTTGGTTCTGTAAATGACACATTCATTTCCACTGACATTATAAACAGTCAATAAAAAGCTATTACACTGCATAGTGAACCTTGACCCACATTTGTATAATGACAGCGCAGCACACATTAGTGTTATGTGTGTTAGTGTGTGTGTGTGTGTGTGTGTTGGGGGGAGGTGAAAGAGAGAAAGAGAGTGAGAGAGACTGTGTTGCAGGGGTAAGGATGTCAAATGGGAACCGACTCGGCACCTTCTTTGAGTTCTCAGTTCATGGGTCAAAGGAGAAGATACTCGAGGCATCTTTCTTTCTCTCCACCGCCCTCTCTTCTTTTGTGTAAGCAGCAAATTAAGTGTAGCCTGAAAAACTCAGCATCACTACCATCTACCATCTATCATCATCATCATCATTACCAGCATCTTTAATGCAATCCGTAAGTGTTTATTAACTTAAAAGGTAGTTTCAGCAGTACCTCATTTTATGAATTTCAAGCATAGGGTATCGGTACCACTTTTGCACTTATAGATAATTGTGGTTACCAGTAGCCTTTATGTATAATTTGCCTTAAATTGATTTTAAGGATCCTCTGTGAGTCTTCCTATTGGCAAATTAATCTGATATTAGTTGTACTATGACCGTACTGTGATTGTGTGCTGGATTTTTACCCTATTTATTGTCATTTTGAAAATGAGAATGTTTATATATGAGAATGTTTTCTATACATTTTTGTGGGTTTCAGTGTAATATTTCACTGGTTTGTATTTTTGATGTTTATAATGTACTCTACAATTGCAATTTTAATAGTTTGTTCCCTAGGATTGTCTGGATGTTCTGTGTCTGTATGAATATATCTGCTGCAGTGTTCAAATTACACCGTGGCTTTTGGGGGAGCCCTATTTTTCGGGGGTGGGGGGTGGAAGGGTATTGTACACATGCAAGAACATAAATGAATGTGCCTGCCTACGTGCAAAAATATATTATCAATACATTTCATTCAGTATTCGTGCAATATTAACAGCATTGTGTTTTTTTACATAAATGATTGGAAATTGTTGACCAGTGCTTTACTATTACCCTGTTATTTATTTTGGAAACTTAAATATACAGGAAAAATGTATATAATCTTTCTGAGCTCCCCCTAAATTTCCCAAAGGAGGCTTTCTGATGAACCTGATGACCCGATGAAGGTCGCTTGACCAAAATGTAGCTATTAAGTAAATTCACCAGCACGTGGGAGCTGATTTTTTTTTAAACCATTGCACCTTTCTGTTCACAGTTGTGCAAAGACTACATTTTCTGTAATCCTTGAGTACCAAAAAGTGGGTTGACCACTCATGTTTTCATTATCCTTATCTCTTCACCTAAGTGTTGGCTGCATTGTCGTCGTCCTCACAATTTCATAGTTTGATGTGGATTACTGTTACAAAAGGCTGGTCTTGATTTTCTACCTGTGTGCAGCTAGCATGAATAAATGACCGTGAAATGGCTAAATTGCTGCAGTGAAAGGTCAAACTCAGCTTTGTGTGAACGTAAGAAGGAGAGAACTGAGGTGGGTCAGAGGAAGCATGACTGCAGGGCTGAGCATCTTTTAGAAAACATTGTTTTTTCATGCCTGATTGACATCTGTTTACAGTAAATGTAATAGTATTTACACCTTAAAAGGTTTTCATAGTCCAATCACACTTTTGGTTTGGTTGGTCCTTAAGGTTTGGGAGGGAAATCTCTTTTGTATTTTATGTTTCTGATTTTAGTTTGAAGGGCTGGGGGGTTTAAGATAAAATAGTAACAAAATAGCATCAGTTAAGAAAAAGCCAAAAGATACCAATGAGTTTGAAGAGATTATTTTTGAGAGAGAATTAAAAGAGGACACAGAGTTTGCCTGCCTGAGATCCCCAGGCACAGAGTTACACAATAAATAGTGTTGCATGAAGAAAATATATTACAAATGATGAGCACAGACATGAAGTGTGTTAGTGACCATGCCCGTCTGTTCTAGTGCGTGAGTATGAATTTGTTCACTTTATATTGTGTGTTCTTTTGTCCATTTGCGTATTGAGTGTACACACGTGTGTATGTGTATATGTGTTTGTTTGCTTAGTACACTCAATGAGTGGTCTATGCCCATTGGGTAGGCCCTGTGTTACACGGTTCTGCAGTAATAGGTTTTGGCAGCTGTGTAATTTCTGTTGATTTATCCCTGACCTTGGAAAACTCTTCTTCTCCAGTGCAGGTGTCATTTGTAAGACACACACGCCTATCCACCTACACACATATACATACTGGTATATTGATATGCTACATACACACACACACACACACACACACACACACACACACACACACACACACACACACACACACACACACACACAGACACACACAAAGCAAACAGAAACAACAATTTATCTATAAAGATTTTTACTGAAACAAATATTTTGAAATATTCATGTATCAGCCCTCACAACCCTCCATCCATGCACATCCACACACTCACTTAGTATTAAGGTCTCCATTCAAGGACCAGCCAATGAAAGTTCCCAATTTCACTGTTAAGTAATGCTGACTGGTTGAATGGGTCACTGGTTAGGTGGGACACAAGCTCTCTGGTACTTTAGTAAAAGGATCTAGGGAACACTATTCATTATTCTAGGCCTGGTCTCTTAAACTTTAGTTAAGGAGCTTAGTTAACACAAAAACATGTTACTAGCTATTGTAGGGAAGAAAACAACATCACAGTAGTTTGAGTGTCTCTTGATAAGTAAATATACAGTAAACAGACAGTTTTTTAAGAATAGTGTTGCTTCTTTAAGGAATAGATCAGTGCATAATGTGTGGGCGTAGCTTGTCACCATGCAAGTTGAGTATAAAGCAATATGATAGCACAAGTTATCAGTTTTAACAGTAAATGTACAGTGTTGTTGAATAAATGCTACAGCGTCTCAAGACCAAAGCAGAGCTTCTATGGAGAAAGTAAAAGGGGGTTAGCCCTGAAGTTAGCATTTTCAGACCAGGAGGAAAAGTAATAATGTTCAAGCTACTATATTCAACACTGCCACTGAAAAAAGTAATGCAATATTTTTATATTTATAGTATTACAAACTAAGTACCTGTGGTGAAATTTCCAGAAAAAGAAATGTTGTATTAGGTTACTGTTGATGCAAACCAAACATTTTTTTTTACTGCTGCAGCTTCACATTTAAAGATTAACTGGTGATACACAGTTAATTCTTATAATGAAAATGCAAATGCAAATTGTTTGTCAGTGAGCTTGACACTGACAGCTATTGTTCATCAAAATGTGCCTACAAGAAATGACAACGGTCATTTTCTGCATTCTTTTCAACAACATTTTGAAATATTGCAGGGAGTAATGGAGCAAGAAGGAGCAGCCAGACATCGGATCTCTGTTGCTCACAGAATGATGGAAAAAGTGAAATTATTGCCCGACTTCATTATTAAAATGAGTTTGTGTAGTAGTAGTAGTAGTAGTAGTTGTAATTGTTGTAGTTGCTGTTACAATCAGTGTCTAGTGGTTTCACAATAACGGTGCAAATGCATTATAGCATCAAAACTGGTTGATTAATATCGTTTAAAAATCGATTAAAATCTCCTGCCAATCAGGACTGCCTCCTGCTATTATGTTTCCGGAATTACAGATGTGAACCATCACTCCTCAGTGAGCTACCTTATTGTTCAAAGTCTGAGAGCATTTTCTAGTTAAGTATTGTGACCCCACAGTGTCTGATAAGAAAAATCTGGCCCTTGGACAAATGTAGTTGATGACCCCTGTATTAAATGTTAATCAGAGCTGATTGTACTGCTCCCCTGGCTTTTCTCTCACTCCCTTACCATCAAGTCTTTCTATCCTTCTTTAGGTTTATCGCACTTTTCTGTCATTGATCACCAAAACAGTCAATACCTACTTACTTGTGGTACCACCATTATCCCACCTCTCACTGCTTAAATGGCGTCTATGTGTGTCAGGTAGACCTGATCAATGACAGCAGTTGAAGGCAGGAGAAGAGTCAACACATCGTCTATACATACTTGTTATTGTAGATGGAGACAGAAGCTGTGGGGGCACAAAATCGTATACAGTATATTACAAGGAAACCAATACAACTGATTTTGATTTATGTTTTATCTGCTAGCTAAAATAACGGCTTTGTCAATGTGGTCTGGTTGGCCATGGCGCCCATGTTTTGAGATGCTGGTTCTCTAGTGCGACATCTAGTGGAAAGTACATTTTGCATATATAGGCTCTAAATAGATCAATGATGTCTTGTACAATAAGTGATTGTTCAAAATCCAAACTCAAAACTTCCACATTCTTGTGTGATCATGGAGGTGGTGACACAAGGCAGATGTAAGGACCCAGACACACTCACAGAGACACAAGAGATGGTAAGTGAAAATTCTTTACTTAAGAACAAAAGAAACTAATCTCTCACTCACCGATTTAAAACTGAAGTCGCTGAATGCAAAACTATTGAGAGGCCGAAAACTACTCAGATTAGGAACTGAAGGTTTACAGCGTGTACATCTGACTCAGCAGTGAACTATGATGTTCTGGCAGCAAGCTCATCTTAATACTCATAAACTCCTGTTGAAGATCAACCACAGGTGAGTCCACTGATAACATTGCACACAGCTGTGCTACTAACATATTATATTGAAAGACAACTTAAAAAATAAATAGAATACACACTCACACAGGGGCGGGACCTTGACTCTTAACTATTGAACTATGTTCTGCACCATATTTATATCAAGACTATCAAAGTTTACTGCTACTGTGCAAATCACAGTAGAGGTCAGGATGTCATAGTGAGTGCCAAAGATGATGGCTTTACTGTACCAAACTGGTTTGAATTGTTTGTGCACGCAGAATATGTTGCATGTGTGTGTGTGCGCTTTTACACCTGTTTACGACCCTAACATTTATCAATAACTTCGTAAACGTGACAGATTCCCCACTTGCCAACCTTTACTGTTATAATGTACTTTTCATGGTGCTGCTCATGTTCCATTATCCAGTCCCCATAGGGCCATAAAGGAGCTGTAACTGTCCATTGGATATCAGGTCTTAAGCCTCAAGTGTCAATGATGCTTTCCAGCAACATTGGACATATCTTTGTATAACTGTTAAAGTTGAATATCAATTACATTTTTACTATTCTGTCATACCAGTATGCCTTAGGTGGAAAATCTGAGACATTTCCCTGTTGCAATTCAACAAACCTTTTGATAGAATGGTTAAAGCTATCCATAATGTTTCAAATTAAGAAATATCTCACATATCGCACAACAGAAATCACAGTTTGGAATAAAACACCAACCAAGCAGTTAATTATTTGGAACGCTAATATTGTCATAATATTGTCAATAATATGTTTTTTTCTCATGCATTTAACTGCATAAACATTTGTGCCATCAAATTCTAAGAGCATTGATATAGTATGGACTATATCACTTTTGATGAAATTACTTGGATTGGATGTTAAATCAACTTGTGTATCAGCATTTGCAAGATTGTGCTCCAAGAGTAGCATCAATAGAAAACAAAACTGGATAAAGCCTTTATCCCCGGGGAACTCCACACAGTTTTTTTAGTAACCAAAGTCACAGCAAACTCAAATCTTAAAGGACCAACCTGTAGTATTAAGTGGCATCTAGTGGTGCAGTTGCCGATTACAACCCCCTCATCCAAGAGTGGAGGAGAAAGTACAGTGGCGTTGAACCTTGCAAAAACTATGAAAAGCCAGGGTTGGGTTTTCTTGTTCTGGGCTACTGTAGAAACAAGTGATTAAAAACTTAGCTATGAATGTTACACACTGGACCTTTAAATCAGATGACCTAGCGAGGCCAATGGCAACACAACAAAGCCTATTTTGTATGACTGGCAACAATAAAACAAGTTGGGGTTTGTCATTTGTTGTTTCTGCTCTGGGCCCTTTGTAAACACAACACACACATCAGCTGAAGGATTGATTGTTGATTGTTCAATCAGTCAGCTTCACTGAGTCAGGTGGTGATGATGGGTAAAGAGAGAAAGACAGGGTTGAATTAGAGAGAGAGAGAGAGAGAGAGAGATGCTATCTGTCCAGAAACACCTCTGGCTATTCTAAAATGAACGTCCTCATCATGGCTGTGACCTCTAGCCCCTGTTGTAAAGCATGGGGTAATTGAGGTTAACAGTGTAATTTGATCTTTCAAGCTTCTGTGTGACTTCTGTTGGAAGGTTTCCTGCTATACTGTGGAAATATAAGAAACAGCCACCTTTTGAATATTCTTATCTACAGCTCCAGAAGGATTGTAATGTGAAGCAGCATATTGAATCCATGCCACAAAGAGCAAACGTCACAAGGAGGGTAGATAAAATGTTTTAGAAAAATAAAATGAACTCTAAACTGAGAATTAATAATGGAATGTGTTATGAATATCTCACAGTAACGCACTCAGTGTTTAGTGTTAAAACTAGTCACTGTAAATATCAATATCATCAAATGAGCCATATTTTGTGAGCTGGCCCCTGAACACATTTGCCTCCCTCCCTCCCCCACCCTCCCTCCCTCTTTCTCCGTGACAAGAGGACATAATAAATGTGCACATACACTTTTCAGATTCTCTGGAGAACTGGCACAGGTGCCTGGAGCACTATAAAACTAACAGCACCACAACTGGCGCAACACTACACAGAGACACCAGTACACGCATAAGGACTGTTGACACCTAAAAAAAAAAACACAGCAGAAACACCCAGCCTTGAATATGTGGTTCAAAGTACACATAGGCAGTGTGACAAACATAAACACGTACACACACAGGCACCTTATGGAGTCCAGGAAATTGAAAACATGCATGTCGATGAGTTTGGCTGCAGGCAGAGACACATCCTTGTGATGTACTGCTCCTGCCACTCGGTCCCACTGCTCCACACCTACCGCTTAGAAAGGTCACCATGTAAAGCCAGCAGTGGAAAAAATAAATGAAAATGTTCCTTAGGGTGACATCTGTCTTGAGGTTTGGGTATGTGCTGTGGATTGGGGGAGTGTGGGTGTATAGCTGTTACTGGTAATTTGGTTGTGATTGTTGGTAATTGCCCAGTTGGATTCCATTAAACCATTACAGAAGAAGAAGGTGCAATGAGATGACCTAAATAAAAGAGCACCAGTCAAACCTCAAATAGTGGAAAAATGATGTAGGAAATAATAATGAGATTTATTTTTGTTTCATGTGTTAATTTGAGGAAGGTTACAGTCTTCTCATTGCTCCAGAATGATGTTTTCATCTGCTGCCAATTTTTGTTTTTTCAGTGGAGAAAAAGTTTCAGTGGACACATGTTTCATGCTGCAAATCTGCTTTCATTGCACTTGGTAACATTTCGTTTTTATCGACACAATAACTTTTCCACCTCAGCCAAAAAATTAGACTCAGGTTTTTTTCTTATGTACAAATTGAAATGCAAATAAAGACAGGTGGATAGAAACACACCTATTGTGGCCTGTCAGGTTTACTTGTCATCCAGTGGTGGTATCACAGCATTTCAATTTCTGCTCACTGTAAACAAGCCTTAGAAATTATATGACATGCCAGTGTGAAGGTGAATACCAGTGTTTGAAGGTGAACTTTGACTTATATATTTAAATAATGAAGTGAACATTATGATCCAGCTGATGGTCTTATTTGAACTCCATATCTAATCATTTTTCTGTGTGAGAGCTGATGTAGCTCAGAAATCCCATCATATCTTAGCTGGCTGAAAATTATATTAATTTCCAGCACAATAGAGCCACCTCCTCAATTAACCCTTTTATATTTTAACACTTTTTTGTAATTGGGCTTTAGCAAAGGTGGTATCAGTTAATAAGTTGGCAAGATGATCAGAATATCTTAGCAGATATTCCTTGGATTTCCATTGAATTCTATACAGACATTTATGATCAGCAGAGGATGGATCTGATCAGCTTCTGACATTTTCATTTAGGGCTTACAAGGAGTTGACATATTTACTTTTAAAAGTATTCTGCTTGGATAGATTGCCAAAAAAAAAGTCCCTTACAGGTAATGACAAGTATCTCAAAATCGACTATAGATTGCCACAAAACTTTGTTCAGGTGATCTTGGTGCATGACATGACATGACATGAAGCTTTTTAAAGAAAACAATTGAATCAATTAAAGTTTGTGTTTTCCTTCCTTTGTTTGATATTATAAAATGTCATTATCATTTTCATGAAAAATTGACCAAGCTGATGAGATGCAGCTTTACTGGGGACTCAGATTTATGAGATCTATATCTTTACACCCAGAGTCTCATTTTGACTCTCATTCCCATTTTCTCCCTCTCTGTTTATCTCTCTGTCCCTCTCCCTTGCTCTCTGTCATCCTATTTTTATCTCTTTTTTCTCTGTGTGTTTCCCTCTATTTATATCTCTATGTCCCTCTATCTGAATTAAGTGTTAAATCAAATTAATATCAAGGAGAATAGACCCCTGAAGAATTTTGAAATCTGATAAGAAAATGCTCTAATTTTAGGATTTTATGAAAAATATTCATGTCTAATATATTGTGTTTAGAAGTGCCCATTCCACAGACCTAACTGAGAAAAACAAAACATGTATTTGCAAACGTTTCTTACACACGATTGAAAAAACTTGTTGGAAGGATTTATTCAGTGCTTAACATTTTTGGATTTGCATGCCAGCACATATCTGGCAAATTAACTTACACGCTAATTATGTCAGACAAATTTAAAACTTTTAAGAAGATTTTTAAGGGGTATTAATCCTGTCTTTTGAGGGATGAAACACTAAAAAGAATCAAGCCAGTTGGAGATGGAAGCTTTCTGTCCACCCACAGTGTCTGTGCATAATTCAACTATTATCTGAAAAAAAGAAGGCAAGACGGTCCGGGTTAGTTTGCATGAGAGGGAAAGAGAGAGAATTGATAGCCTGAAGATGGAGTGCCTCCTACAGTTGTGCTCAGTGGCCATAAAATCATTATGCATACAGTATGACTACAGTAGAGCGTCTGCATCATCGTATTTATATGTAAAACACTCTGAAGATCACTCACACTGTTCAGTATAGTTGGTAGGAACTGACTTTTTCAGGGACAAATCTGTGAAACATTTCTGATTATATTTTTACCAGCAAAAGAGATTGTTGAGCAGGGGAAATGAGCAATTCCACATGAAAAGAGAAAAGCTAATTCTAGTGCCTGACTGCTTCCAAAAGATAGGGTATGTGTCAAAAGAAAGTCATGCCAAAGTGAAATATCATTCAAAACCACCTTACTCTCCTCCTAAACTTTTTACTGGATTTAAATTTTAATTTAATTTAAAAATAATCGAATCAAAGGTGCCTCTGGTCTCAGTGTGGTGAACTGGAGTTTGTGGAAATGTCTGTCTGCCAGGTCAGAGGAAGCAGACCTGAATGGCAGCATTAAAGCAAAGAGGAACATCTCCTCCTCTAGAGGTTCATTTTACACTTAATACATTCCGCTTTCTTGCTCTGCCTCTCCCCCATTTTGTTCTCTCTACTTCTTCCCATCTCCCTCCATTCAATACTTCCTCTCCTCTGTTTCTCTTTCTGTCTCGCACTCCTTGTTTTTCTCTTTCTTTCTCTCTGTTTCTTCCACTTTTCCTTTTGTTAGACAGTGAATCACATGGTGCAGTTTTGCTCCATTAGTGGAGTACTGTCATATCACAACTCACCAATCATCATCAAAATCAGAATAATGAAGGTTATTAGTCATTTTCAACAATGCCTCAATGACGTGCTTTCATTAAAAAATGGCATTATGTGTATAGTTCAGTTTTTCGTTCCTCGTTCTCTCACTGGCTTTCACATATGTCCCCTGAGAAAAAGAAGAATCTACAAACGGTGGTATAGCACATTACCCAAATTCCCTATGCCTAATGGTGTGTCAACATGGATAGGCTATTAACGTATAATGACGTGCTTTGTGATAACGAGTGGATTATTTGGTTTACTATGCCATGAGCGGCTGCACGGAAATAACACGGGGGGAGAGAAGAGGAGGCTAATTCGGTCCTAATTCGATGCCCGAGGCGATCTTATCCGTTTCGTTCTTGTATGTATGAAGTGCCTCTCCTCTCCTGTGAGTGCAATATGGTGAAAAGCTATTTTAGACCCAGTGGATGCAGTGCAAGCATCACATCCTTTTAAATTTCCTCAGCACACATCAGATAGTGAACAGGATATTCTTTCTACTTAATTTTGCTGCACACAATATACATGTCACTTCTTTTCTATTGCACTGTTATGTGATGTTATATGTTACATATTGATACATGTGTAATATATGAGATGGAAAGAATTGCGTTATAGATTCATTCAGTTTACTTTAAGCGATATTTCACTTAAATGTCCATTCTTCAGTACTCTAAATGAATGTGAATCTTTATGAACACTCATCTTCTAAGGTTAATTGGAGAAGAATATATATTACCTTGAGTGTCAGCGTAAAACTAGTTATATATAGAGGATTTTAGGAATTTCTAAATCAATTCTGATTTGTAGAGTTCCTATGTGAATCAATTTACACCCTACCAAGCCATTGTAGAGATTTTTGGATATATGTTTTAAGTGTGAGACTGTAACTGTGTTGGGCCTAACATCTCTGGAAAGATTTAATTCATATTTACAGTAATATGCTACAATGACTTTACACACTGTCTCACAATTTGAGACAGCTATTGTAGTAATCGCTCTCCTTAAAGATATTCCAAATGTATTGCATCAGAGATGCAATGGTGCAAAAGATTGAAAAGATACAAATAATGCTGAGAACATCCTTCTGCTACTGTATGTCCAGGCAACTTGAAATTTCCTCTCTGTATGGACAAATTATACTTCACTACAGTTTTTGAATTATCATCATTGAAAAGGATTTAATAACAATCACAATCACTTTATTTCACAATAATAAAAAGAATAAAATAATTTCTACTAACCCCCGCACCGCACTCATGCCAACTGCTCACCTGCTTCTTCAGTTGGGAGTAGGGCTGGGTTAATACAGAAGCTCTCTGGATGCTTTTGACCAAAAACAAGGAAAGAAAAAGAACCTTAGTTTTATTAGTTCAGTTTCATCAGTCACAGGCCTTTGGAACATAACATGGAAGAAGCCTTTTTGGCATCAACATATAATTAGATAAGTTTCGCATACTGGATATCTTATTTAGGCCAGCATTGCCAGACCTATCTCCAAAGTGCTGGGTCAGCATCTTGGGCAGCATTAAACCCAGGATGCAGCAACGGTGCTGCAGTGCAGTCCATTTATACCCACAGTATACATCTGGTGAGACAAACTAATCCTATTTAGCCATGCTAGTGGTGTGACGGTATAGATGATACAGAAACGTTAGTTGGTCAGTGATGATGGATTACCATGAAACCATTTATGGATGAAACCTACTGACTTTGATGATCCCCTGATTTTTTATTTAGTGCCACCTACGGGTTATTCAGTGAAATATCTCAGCATCTATAGGATGGATTGGCTGAAACATTCATGGTTTCTAGAGAATGAATCCTAATGACTGTGGTGATCCCCTGACTTTTCCTCCAGAGCCAGGTTGACATCTGTGCTTTTGAGTGAAATGTCTAAACAAGTATTAAATGGATTGACATCAATTTCGCCTTCAGGATGAATTGTAATAATCTCATCCCATAATCAAGTCAAATCTGTACAGTTGGATTAAATACCTCCAAATGTTAGCATGCAGACATGCTAAACTGAGAGCCGCTGTGGCTGTAGACTCTCAGACTTATAGCACAGCTGTTTCTCTGTTACAGACAAGTGTCTTTGTCATTTATTATTTCATTCTACACAGAATCCCCACAGATAGTTGAATTGTATTTCAAAACCAAGACATGACTGATAAAAGCACATTGGCAAAGGGAGTAAATGCAACCCAATGGAAGGGAAGTCCAGACACATTTTGAAATCAGATTCATTTCAGATTATAAAGGTGCCGAAATCTGAACCCTTGAACACTAACAAAAATCCATCTGAAAGAGTCAAACCTTTCAATATGAATTTTCAATCACAATATACATTACACAGCTGGGACATGAAAATAGATTTTTGATAATTCTATAATTACTTAAAAAATTAATTCACAGTAAAAGAGAGAAGAAACGATTCCCAATCTTATATTCCAGCTGCAGCAATTCACTGTCAATCACTTGACAGAAATTAGCATTGAGAAATTGATCTGCTGTCAAGCTGAGGAACATATGAATTGATCGTGGCCTTGCATCATGTATTCTATACTGGTGGCTAGAGGCCAGCAAACAAGAAGAAATTACTTTACACTGTAGCTTCAAGCAGCAATATGGTGACCAGGCTCCAGTTTATTTTTTTTTATTCATAGAAGGAAAACAAGTAAGAATGTTTTCTTGCATAAAATTTTGAGGTTGGGAAAGCAAAAAAACCTAGATTTTGTTTTGTCATTATTATGTTTTTTTTTTTAAATTAAACATTTAGCTCATTAGTTATGTTAAATTTTTACTGTAATAGTTAATGCACTCAAATTGTCAAAAGAAAATGAATAATAAATAACTCAAATGTCAGTAATGCTCCATCGTAAGACTCTGCCCTGCTGGTAATTGCTGAACAACTGCCGCTTGCACTCATCTATATAGGGCAGCGCAACCGACTGGTTAAAATGCACACGTGAAGGCATACTGTATCAGGGCTCAAGCACCATATGCTTAAATGCTGTTTTTTGTTGTTTTATATCAACATATATATATATATATATATATATATATATATATATATATATATATATATATAGTGTGTTGTCTACATTATTATGGTATGATATTTTGTTGTTTTCTATAATCTGAGCTAGTGGGAGCATGTAGATTTTTAACAGAAGAGGTCAGAGAATGGAGCCTTGACGAACTCAATGTCACTTTTGTACCTCAGATGTGTAAATTTAGTCCCTGTCCTTCAAGTAGGATTGAAACCAGTTGGTTTTAAGTCGACAAGGACCATACAGACCCCATGCCTGAAATGGAGGAACGGACGAGACTTGTCTAATTTTTTTGAATGAGTCAAATTAATTGCATGATTTAGTGGATAAAAGTTCAGTAGCTACACAGGAGGGGGTTTGTTACCCTGTGATGGCAAATACGACATATACAATGTTAATGTTTTTGGCAACTGTGTCTGAGAAGAGCTGCTGAGCTGATTAAGTATTGCTAATAGTTTCTATGTATCTTCATTTATCAACCCTGGAGGGTACATTCAACTCACTTTTTAATGTCAAACTCCCTGTATGAAAACAAAACTTTTCTGTCCCTATGTACACTAATAGTCTAGTTATCAGCTGGGTCCACTGTCCTCTTCTTACCCTGACAGTTTGACGAGAGCTGTTACTCCAGGACTAATGATTCAGCATCATGCAATCAGCCGTGTTCGTCTAAGGTTACCATCCCCTCACCCACTTTGGCTTTTTTTTTCTCTCTTCTCCATTTTTCCTCCCCATTCCTTATCCCCTTCACTCTCTATCTATCTTTCCGCCTCCTCCTCAATGCCTCTTCTTCTTTCCCTTTGTTGCCTCTTCTATCTGTTTTCCTTGTTTTTATTTCTCCTACTTGTTCTTCATTTCCTCTCCCTCTCTCCTCCCTATGCTGTGAGTAAAGCATGCCAGTCAGAGCCTAGTAGGCAGAACTGTCAGTACTGTTCATGCTAACCTTTCAGAGATGAAGACATGCAATAGTTAAGCCAGCAGCAGTGCCTGGCTGTTGTTAATTCTCAACTGGCTGTCCCCCTCCAACCCTTTCTCCTATTCTCTATTTCCATATGTTTGTCTTTGTTTCTGCATCTCCTCATAAGCCACTTTTGTCATTTCCCAGGCTTTTTGCTTCTCAAATTTAACATACCCTGTCTTCATCTCTCTATATTATCCTGCCTTTTTCTCTCTCCTTAACCATCTATTGAATCTCTCTACTGAGGACCACAAATGGTGAGGTAGCTCCAGCATAGGAGAGACATCGTGTTCTGTATCTACTAAACCTCCAATAGATTAAGACCCTAAATACAGCAGAATAAATGGGACAAATGGAGAAGAAATAAGACATCAGCACTGAAGTCATTAAATCCCCTTTACTGTAAAAGGTCAGAGCAGAAACTGTGCAGTGTCATGAGCATGTGGGGCTGGTAATGAACCAGTAAACAGGAACATGACCCATTATAATTGTTCTCCTCAATCAGTTGGACCAGAAGAACACATGTCTTGTAACTGTGCTCAAATGAGAAATGTTTAACACAGACTCATTTTCAAGCAACAACCATGACCACTTGATTATTTTTAGTTTAATACCAAGGAAACTCCAGTGGTACAGTTTATACCTATCTGCAGTTTAAGAATGATTACAAAACTGATTTAAAAATAATACAATTATATAATAGAGTTATTGTAACATATAAAATATATTATTAAATGGCAGTTAAGTTTAGTTATTAGTTTAGCTACTGAGCTACTGGTCAGTGGATGGATATTTTAAAAACTTAAATGTAATTGTCTGCATCACCACTGTTTCCTCAGCAGCAAAGGCAAAGCCTTACATGTTATGTTATGATATGATATGGACACTACATTGATCCATAGTGGGTTTTTTGAGGGCACAACATAGTTCACAAATGTTACACTAAAAATATCTTATAATGGATAATACACTAAAAGGCAAATAGTCAGCTGTGGACATAGAGCTCGTGTGCATCCTCAGAGGTGTGCTATCAGACCAACAACAAATGTTAGCACAGTTTATGTTGGTTGTTCCAGCATTCTCCTTCCAGCTAACTAATTCATATCAGAAAACTTTATACAAGTAGAGAATCACAATACAAGTTGTTTACTATTATGTCACTATTTATTTGAGTGGACTCAAAAAAGTTAACTTGCATAGTTTCAGATTGATTTAAGGGGCCCGGTGTTGTAATATGTCACAATATATTATACTTAATCTGGCTGCACCCCTTCTGCCTGTAGGTTCTTCAGGCAAGGTTAGCTCGGCCCTCATGTGTGTTCTGCTTCAGCAGGTGGCTCAGCCACAAAACACCCGCTGGAACCTTTTCACTTGTCATTGTCAGTCTACATCACAAGTTAGCCAAACAGACAACCATCCTGAGAGCCATGTCACAACACATCTGCTCCTCATTCTAATGTCTATTTAGAAACACCGATATAGAGAAATGCCTGTCTTTTTGCCAAGACAGCCAAAAGATACCGCAGCAGAAAGGATTACATTTCACCGGTGTTGACAAAGATCTTGTGATTGTCTTTTGGAACCGATGGTAAGAAAGTGGCACAATGCAACATCTGTTTGCCAAAGAGCTACGATGCGCCTTAATGTAACCTGTCATCATTCGGGGAAGATCATAGCTCCTTCGTCTGGTGATGATGATGATTAAGATGTTGTAATTGATAATTGTTAGCATTAGCGTTTGTTAAAAATGTAGGATGCAAGATAGGGGCTCCTAAATAAAAATTAGTGTGGGACCATAAACTGTACAAGAATCAATGTGATAAATAATGAAAATAATCTAAACATTACTAGACAGATAAAATTCTTTATTAATGAAAAATCTGTATGGGATTAATGGGATGAGTATATTTTGTAAGAATATGTCTTGTGACTGGCCTGGGTTCTGAAGGTATAAATGGATTTTAATATATCCATATCCTAGGGCAGAAAGACAATGTTCAAAGAATAAACTGTCATGCCTATTATGCTTTATCTCTGTGTGATCTGTTTCTGCCATCAGGCTATTATACATGATCATTTTCGATCACAGACTCAGAGTTGTGAAAGATTAAAATCTACCAAAAATCCAAGTGCTAGATTCAGCTAGATTTTTCTTATTTCCTCTCACTGTTTCTTTATATGGACAATACAAGATACATGAGTTCATTTACCATTGCCCTCACAAATACAAAATGTAAACAGAAGACACTGAAGATACAATTTGTGCTACGTTTGTAATTGATTTGAAAAATGTCAGTACATGCCTACATGTTCCAGTAGGCCAGTATGTTGATGTTCAGTGTTGTCTGGAAAGCAACTCAATTAAATGAGATTAAATGGCATAATTTTGCATAATTAAAGTCGATTGCTACAGCCACAATATGTGTTTAATGTCCCATGTCAATGACTGAATAAAAAAAACACTGTTGTTAATGCTCTGACCCTCGGGGTTGTGTCTCTGTATTTTGAGCTTGATACTTTATCAGTTGTGTCAACTTCAAACTTTATCATTATCCTGAAGGAAATTTGGTTTGTAGGCAGCCATTCATACAGGTCAGTGAAATGTTTCAGTAATATAGTCTATTTTTCCTTGTGACTACTTACATGTTAGCAGGGATTGACAAAAGGCTGGCTTACTCCATAACTGTAA
This sequence comes from Dicentrarchus labrax, assembly GCF_905237075.1. Lineage (NCBI taxonomy): Eukaryota > Metazoa > Chordata > Actinopteri > Moronidae > Dicentrarchus > Dicentrarchus labrax. The sequence goes on along the minus strand of NW_026136711.1, from coordinate 23,928,955 downwards.
CACTGCACAGCTATTGACCTCTGCATTCATACAATGAACACTTAACACGTTGGAAAAGATCGATACAGTGTTTAACACTCTCATATAGCTCTCTAATTTGCAGAATCAATTGTCATTGAGTGTGGGACTGGTTTCATGGACACTGGCAAATTCTTCATCATCAGCAGCATGATGTACTGTGGATGTAAAACAAATATGTTATTAAGTCAGGTTAGTTAGGCCAGGTTGCATTGAATATTCTTTATTGCAAAGCACAAACAGGCGCCTTATGTCAGATTTCCTCATCACAATTTCAAAGGCATCTTGTTGCACCATCATAAATGTGTATCCCCCTTACTAAGTATTTTTCTTTCTTGACAACTTGCTAAAAGTTTGGGGTGGATTGATTTGCTGATGTACGGTTGAGATTGTATGTTTCTGTCTTAATAAACGTCCTAACATGCTCATCAGTCATGCATCGGTCTAGAGTCTACTCAGTCTAATTGTCACATAAGCTGACAGAGACAAGCTGTCACACTAAGGACAGTGATTTTCTCCTGCAAAGCTGTGTAGACCACTACAATCCACTGTCCTAAATACAAATGTGGTAATTTAAGTCCTTACAGGCTGTAGCTCTCTTCTAAAAGAGAAAGGCATCTTTCATTGAGGAACAACCTAACACCCCCCACTTCACAAAATAAATTGCATTCAAACTCACTTCCCAGCAAAAATCATGCTGAATGCAAAGCACATTCTTAAAACATTCTCAAATACATTAAATTACTGTTACATGTTACATTACAAAGTCTAAATCACATGAATACACAGAGCCCTTAAAAAGACAAATTTTAAACATCTTAAAACTTTTAATACTTTTTCTTTAAACTTTAGATTAATTTGCAATAGCTCTTACATTCCTTTATAGGTTTACAAACAAGTATGACACACAATCAACTCAGGGAAAAGAAAAAACATCAGTACAATGACAGTATATCTTATCTCGCATGTCACACACCAACAGCTAATGACACTTGAATTCCAATAAGATAAGCACATGCTACCCTGGGCGTCATCATTAAGTTAAGTTCTTAAATTTAAAGTTACAGTATATCAAGTACATCAAAACAGTATGCCTCTGAATCACTTTCAACTAATGGTGGTTTGAATTTGAAGAATTCTGATACAGTGAAGCCTTTTCTGTCCACAGCCATGAACCTGCCACCTCTACTAGGCCTGACTTACAGCCAACTGGTAGCTGTCAGCAAGTCATACTCGGAAACTCTACACTGCCCACAAACACTTTTATTGATCGGCAAAGCACTCATCAGTCAGAGCGCCAGAGTCAGAGTCAGAGTGTTGCACAAGATCTTGTTCATCACTGCAGAAGAAAGTCTTGCAGTGCGTGAGAACACCAAACAAGAATCTGGAAAAATGGTATTAAATCCAAGCAGAGAAAAAAAAAGAATAGAAGGTGTTTCTATTTACGCTATTTCGAGTGGAACATTAAAAGCAGTGTAAAAGAAAGGCATGCACAATCTTCTTTTTATTCTGTTCATCAATTTAAAAAAATACTCTTAACTCAACTAAAGTGAATGATTTTTGAGTTCATTTTAAAATTTTAAATTGACTCTTTAATTAAGATATTAAGCATTTGTGATTCACACTAACTCTATTGTCTATGTGCATGCATCCTAAAATGGCATTGCAGGTAATGCATCAATACTTTTGTGCCAGCTCACCAATCATTTTACCCACAGCTCCGGTAGTGCAAACATATTTTTGGCCCTGCAACACAGGACATTAATGTTATTTGATGGCTTGATGATGTGTAAGGCCCACATCGGTTAAGAGGACACAAGAATGCATAGGATAAATCCACCACATTTAATACATTTATGGTATAGGATAATACTGAATGATAATACTAACTTTAATCCTGGCTTTATCATCCTGAATTATTTTTACCTGTTCAAGATTGTTTTTATTTATTTATTCCTGGGCTAATAGTAAACAATGGTTATCCTGAGGTGGAGCTGTCCACTACACTGTGGTGCTGAAAGCCATTCACAACGAGAATTCTGTACAGTTAATGAAAAAATATTTTAACTTTAGAAGTAGCTATTGTCATTGTTTACTCTGATGTGTGTATGTCTTACTGCCTTATTACTCATACATGGACAACTGTGAGAAAACAGATGATGAAAAAGATGTTAGTCCATTATGCAAATGTTCTTCCTCTGTGTCAAAAATATTAAATAATTGAACTTCCCTACATTGCTGACTATCAGAATAAATATGTAATATGCTAATGACTCAAGGTAACCATTTTATGTTACAATCCTTCAACATTCTTATGTTTTGAAAATGAATTAAAGTTTAAAGTGGTAAAAAGACGAAGAAGTTTCAAATCCAGCAGTGATGTATTTCATACATGCAAGGCTTTGCTCAGTCTTAATTTACTATTATTTCCATGAGTGGGTGTCCATTATGAGACCAATGACTGGAGGATTGGCACCAATCATCCACGTGGCAATCCATTCATTCGTTACCATAGAAACGGCCTGGGTGAATAGGGGATAAGTAGGGGAGCATGGAGAGATTGCTGACACCTGCTCTCCTTCCTTTCCTACCACTTCACACACATATACTGTAAGATTCCTCACAAACATATATACATTATGTAACTGTGCACACACAAAATCAGAAAGTATATTGAAAGCCTTTTTTTTAATTTAACTGTATTACTTTTAAGCAACATGAAACCTCAGCAGCTTTATTGGACTCTGCATGTCTTAAAGAGTTTTTTTTTTTCAAAGCTATATTCTTTACACTTCATTAATCCCAAACTGTGAAAAAAGCTCCCACATTCTCCGAGCAAAGCACAGTGATTTGGTTTCCACAAGATGATTAAAAGAAGACCCATCTCATCAAAATTCAGGGATAAGAAGTCTGCTGAGTTGTGTCATGTATCATAATGTTCTTTATATAGTGAGTTACAATTGATGTTTGGCCTTTACAACAGCAAACATAAATGGAGGAAAAATAAAAGGAATCAAAACAAAACATTATTTATTCCTGAACCCTAATCTTTACATATATAAAAACTACACATTAACTTATTTAATGTACTTTTCTAAACTATCATATTGAGACTGATAAGGAGAGTTAAAGTCATGGATTCATGTCTAGCCTCTGTTTACCTTCTGAAACTCATTACAATCTCTTATTAAACATTTCTTTCATCTTTTTGTCTGAAAATGAAGAAAGTTCCTGGAGTTTACTTTTCATATTCTACAAAAATGGTTTAATCTACATAACATTCACCAATATTCAAGATTGATAATATTCATTTTTAGCTGTAATCTGCTATCTAATAATTTCTATGGCATTCAGTCCTCTCTGTCCTGCTGCTATGTCTGAACTCATCAATGGATTGGCCTCTTTGGTTGAGTTGTGACATTTACCATGCAGTGGTCTAACCCTCTGTGGGAAACATACTGTTGAGTAAGGTTCAGTTCCAAGACTGGATATTTAGCTCACTGTATCATAACAAGTTTTCCTGCTGATGTTTTTTTTTTTTTTTTTTTTTTTTACAAAAGAGGTTAAAGTGTAAGTGCAGTAGAGGATACCCAGAGATGTTTATAGTGCAGTCTCCAGGGACACCGTCATGGTACCCGACCCACTGCTTAGGTGGTGGACATACTGTTGCCTGTCTGTTAAATAATCCATATTTCAGGACAGTGTGGTAAGTCAACCTTCATGGATCTAAGCTTATTTTTCAAGCAGGTGTAGCAAGGTGAAAGCAAGGTGAAAGTGAGTATGAGAACACACTTGAACACCAGGTGGATTGGGTTGCCATGTGATTCACAAGGGGAGAGAGAAACTGAACACACCTGATTGCATTCAGCAGGAAGCAGCATTTGCATAATAACATATCACAGAAAAATGTTTAAACTCAATGTGACCTTAGCATACATGTCACCTTTTAAATTGTCTTGTGGAGGAATCCTGCAGGTCAGGGATCTCCTGAGTCGTCCCTGGAGGAGTTAGTGGGGTGTAGGAGGTGTGTGATTGGATCATTACACGGTTAATTATGCTGAACTAACCTACAACCGACTGGACGACTCCTGGTCTAGCTTGGCTAACAAGGCGAGAGATAAGAGGTGTGGGGCACTGCACAGGAATGCATTAAAAAGCTAGAAATGTTCTAGAAGCTATAAAGTTATATTTGCTTTTTTGCATTCACATTTTGTATACATGTGTTTACCAGGGGATGCCATTTTGAAAACAACAAAAGTGATGGGTGCAAAAAATCTAGATATTCAGTACAGTAAAAACTCTAATGTATACTGGACTGGATAAGAAAAGGAGTCATTTTTAAGACATGTTCTGACTCTGCATGAAAAAGACATTCCAGTGTGTTAGCCCATAGCCCTTCCTTCTTTAGGGAACATTTTAAAAGCTTGTCCTTGAGATGTCAAACCAAAATGGCAGCAGAGGAAGGATGAGAAAATGGTTACAAAATACAAATACAAATTACAGCTCTGTTTTACTGGAAATCAGCTGCCGTGCTTATATGCATCTTCTCCAGTAGAATGTGGTTTTCAATTATGAAAACAGGAAAACATGTACACAGTTAATAATTATAATTACTATATATAAGTATAAATGTAATTTCTGGTACTGTACACACGTAACGGCCGATGTCTGAAAGCTACAACCTTTGATATTATTTGAGTGAACCCTAAATTACACATAAATATTAATACAGGAAGCAGCAGTCAGTGCTCATTCAATGAATAATGACTTCACAGCCAGTACAATCAAAGCTATCACTCATGATCAATATCTCTTAATTCTGTTAGTCAGAAGAATTGAATATTGTTCATTCCTATTTGTCATATTTCATGGTGGTGTTGCACTATTTTCAATCACTTTATTTGCTCCCAAGGGCATGTGTGACATTTTCTCAGTTGGTTTTGTTGCCTTATTTTATTGTATTTTACCATTTTACCACACTTAATTATAATGTACCCTAACTGCAGAAAATAACTGATTGACTTACACACTTGACACAATACACAGGCTTTGTATTATAATTTATTTTTATTTTTTTTAATTCTGATGTATGGATATTAATTCTCCAAAATAATATTATCTTGAAACATTGAAAAGACAAATGTTCTGCTATACTAAAAAGGATACAATTAAGATTTACTTGAATGACTGTTTTGACTGTATGCAGTGCCAATAGTCTTAGCAATAATGAAACCATAAAAGCCTACAGGCTTCAAGCTGCAAAACAACATAAAGCATTTGATGGAGCAAACTAAATTCAAATTAACCCCCAGAAACCTCATTTGAGGACCCATAATAGGGAATCTGTAAAACTTATTGAGGCCTATTTCAGCAGCTGCTGTGGCATCAGCAGCAGCAGGGGCCCACAGGAGTTGGAGGAGCACACCAGAGACCAGTAGCCTTAGCCTCTGGTCGTCTTTAGTCCTCTCCTTCATATCAGACACAGCCTCCTGCACTGTCACTCTACTCCCTCCTTACTCTTCTGCCCCGGAACTCAGACTTTGTCGTAGTTTTGTGCCCCTCTATCCAAACATTGCCCTTAACTGTCTCCTTCAATCTAGCAGCTTATCTTTAACTTTGATGTCAGCCTTTTCACTCAGTCTACATGCTCTGGGTTGCGGCCTTAATTGATGCTTCACCTCAGAGAGCCTCCGCCCTTCTAAATGCTGCCCATCTTCCCAAGTGGCAGTCAGTGCTCTTTAGTCCAAGACCATTCTCTAACCTCAGGATACCTGCAGTTTGACTAAATGTAAAGCTTTGCCACTGCAGTGTTCTTTATTAATTAATATGGTGGTTAATGATTAAAGCGATAATCCCAGCTCCACAGTTTAAGGCCCTCCATGCTTCTTAAGTAACCCATGCCCTTAAAAGTGTTCCAGACAGACGTGGTCAAACTAAACTAAGACCAACCGACCAAACAGCCCACAGCCCTGTTGCCAAGCAACACATGAGTGAATATTTCATTTATCACAGCAGGGATTTGCATTTAAACGGCCATGTGATTAACTGATTTAGTTTCCTCCTCTGTTTGCTTTTCACAATGTTGTAGATTCTTATGTTTTGCTGTGCTGTGAGCCCAAAAACCTTTTTTACCCAGTGATGTAGTTCAGTGAATATCTCACATTAAAGTTACTGTAATCCTTCAAACTGCCCAGGAGCGAGAAATGGAAGGATTTAAGACACATCACAGCCTCAATTCTTTCTCTCTCCATCCTTCATTCTCCTCTGTGGTGGCATCATCCGACAGCCATGTGTTGAGGGTGCAGGTGGCGGCGGATGCAGATTCTCTGAAAGCCATTAAGTCTAAATATCAGTCCTGACTCGTGGATCACAATCTGTCTGCCTTAATTACTTTGACCAGGGGTAACAACCCATAAAAAACGGTTTTGGGAACAGAATTTAAACCCATAGAAAAGACACAGCTTCCTATTCCATGGCAATGAAGGTTGATATAACAAAGATGCCATATAAGTAGTGTTTGTGATAGATGAGAATATGTACTGTGCCAAAATGGAAAACAAGTGGAATGATAGATTGAGCTTTCATTTCTCAAGCAGAGCTTCTTTATTACAAATACATGATATTCAACACAAACCAGTTGAGTGGAACCTCCAAGTTACAGCTCCAGCCACTGAGTCCTTTCTGAGTTTCTGAGCTTGTCTTGTAAGAGCTTCGGCAGCTACAACCCAATCAAACTCAGTCATCCAGCAGCTAAATCTCCCCCACTCTGCTCTCATTATTACAGGTGTACAAGCAAGAAAAATGTCCTCCACTATAAATTATAGTATAACCAAAGGCCAGAGTGTATTGATATTCCCATAACACAACCCACTAGCCCTCTAGACAAAAGGAACCACATTTTGTTTTGATTTTTAATAGTAGGTCAATAATTCTTCTGGTGCTTTCAGCCAGAACTGATGTAGATCAATAGTTTGACATTGAACTGTATCCTTTTTGAGAGAAATACTTTATGCAGTATTTATATGTATATATATTTTTGCTTTTTAGTTTATTTAAATTTCTAGTAAGCAGATGTGATTGAACAAATGGGAAAAAAAGATAACCAGTGAGAGAATTGATGCTTCTTGTGTTGTCGCACATTTATTATTACGATGGGTTTTTATTTTTTCATTGCTAGTTCAATTTTCATCTATTCAAACTGTATTCTATTAAGTTTTACATATGATAAAGTCAAAACGGTCAAATAAAATATATACTTTGTCCATGTTTGCTTTACTGTTGTGATGGATGCAGATTTTAAACTATAATCTATGCCAAAATGTTAATTCATTCAGTTTAGGCGAGATGCCCTGCAGCCGCAAATATGTAAATTAGAAGTACTTTAATGACTTAATGATCATTTTACAGTAGTAGTAAAATCATGATGTAAAGATTGTATGAGTAATGAAGGGCAAACTGTCCAGTGATGTAACTGACAAATGTATTTGTGCGTGTGTTGTAATGTCTGTCAAAATCTGTACAGCTGTTAGCAGAACACAAACAACACCAATCACCTCTTGCCTGCCATGTTGTGTTATACCTACAATACCTGTCACCGATCTACAAAATACATGTAGACTAGACAGATACAGCAATTTCTGGGGAAAACACTGTAAAGCTATTAAATGTCACAGGCTACAGTTTCTACAATTCAGTGTGGGGAAGAGAAATGTTACTTTTAATGCTATAGAATATAGTTTTTTTCCATGAAGAATAAAACATACAAATGAATAAATTATTGTCAAAGTATCATTAAATTATTTTGGAATATGTGTCACAAGAAGTGTCAAAAAGAGCATTTTGTGTTTGAAACCCATTGACTAGACAGGCGACGACTTCTCAAATTCTTACAATAATTGTGAGGTTTTTTTATTTTTTACTATGGCCACAGATAATACTTGAGTCCATTTGGGACTAACTGTATTAGTTGTGCATTATTTTCAAACATAACAAATTTTCAAAATAACAGACATGTACTCTTAATGTGCACTACATGAAAGCGACTTGATTTAAGTCGGTTTTAAACCAAACATGCAGAAGCGAAAATTGTTTGTGCAGCCTAGTGTGCAAAATAAAGAGCAGTGCATAATTATACATAGCATCTAACTAGAGCGCTAGGGATGAACTAATTAAAGTGAATGGTGTGCCATGACTAAACAGCAAAACATAAAAGCCACCTCAAACATCACTGTACAAACAAAACACTTTGGTGGAGGTCTGTACTGACTTTCATCTGTGGCAGTGGAATAAAGGAGCCTACAAATAATGCTTTATCAAAAGACAACAAAAACAACAGCAAATGCACTGAGATTATATGGCTACCACCTACTCAGACTGCAGTTATCTTAAGGTGAAACCCATAATTTACACTTTCATGTTGAATTAATTCACAAGACTGATCCATATTCTTTGTTTGTCTAAGTGTCTTGAAGCAGAGTCAAGTGAGAGGTGACAATGAGTAAACAAATATGTAAATCTAATTTAATTACCATTTTAATGCCTTATTTATGCTTTCATGGGGGCTTTTTCATTTGTGTGTTAATTAAAGCATATTAGTGACACAGACTTGGTCACATACTGTTCCGTTTGAATAAGTTTTCAAATATTTTTAGCCATGCTGGAGGTTCTAAGGTCCACCACTTTGCATGGATGGTCATAATTATGTACAGAAATTACTAGTCCACAGAGAATAAAGTTAGCTGATTTCAGTGATCTCCTGGCTGTCCTATTGCAAACATGAGGTTGTATGAAATGCCTCAACAACTAAAGGATTGATTGCCATGAAATTTTTTGCAGTATTTTGTCGGTACAGTATTTTTTATAATTCTAGTGATATGACTATGTTACTTCGCAGAATTTTATATACACTTTTGTACAGTATTAGTTTTAAACTTAATTTTTCAATGTAAAATGAAAAAAGAAATGGGCACTGCAGCTTTCACTGCATCATAATTACTATATATGCACATAAGGACACCGTGTATTTAATATTACATTTTGCAGCTCTGTTATCAGTCATGGAAAACCAGCGTTTTCTTTCTTAATTGACCTTTTACTTTGTACACTCAGAATAACATGCTGCATATTCATCCACTGCACCTTGGTAACCTTTTGCAACTTGTGCCCCTGATGTTATGATAAATCATGACAGGGGTCAAAACAATGTCACGGCACATTTACAGACAATAAATCGCTCATCATGTCTGTACACATCTCTACTAGCTTGACAGTTCTTTGACACTTGGGACCATGACAGCTCTTTAACGGTAATACTACTTACTAATAAATAAACTTAGTAATAAACTTGCATGAATTTAGGAAAGGTATATATCAGTGTACAGCTGCCTTTTGATTTAGAGTTAGTCTTCATTCTGGCAATTCTCTAAACATGTTGTTTATGTTTAGGGAATAAATCAAATTACCAATTTAGTGAGTGTTTTAATCTGCACCCTTCTTTCATGGTACAGTTTTTAAAGATGTTGCTACATTTCAGCATAAACTGGCTTGGCAAGAACGTTTTGGCCCTCGTTGACTTCTACATTCCTGCCTGGCTGTGAGAAGAGTGAGGGAGGCAGGGAAGGAGGCCAGTATTTGTTTTACTTTGCCTCTGTGTTTCCACCCTCCCCCTTTTTTAGAAATGCACCCTGGGTTCTTTTTGTGAATCACCCGGCAACAGACACATCACTTTGTCTCCATCTTTTCACTGCGAGCGGAAACGTCGCAACGAGGCTCTTCTGGAGAGGCCTAGCAGCGTCCTACCTGACTGACTTACCAATGAAGAGCCAGACACATTCTATGGGCCTGCAGTGTTACACATAACTGGTCCTGACAACAATCCCTCCCTCTACCCACCACCCAAAAAGAACAGAGGCTTTTAGGATTAAGAGACCTAGAAAAGCTACAGTACAGGGCTCTGTCTGTCTGTCTGTTTGTTTGTCAGTGTGTCTTTCTGTTTGCCTTTCAGTCTTTATCTCTCTTTTGTATGCCCAAACACACACACATTGATTTTCATAAGCTCAAGCCAACATACAACGATCTTAAAAAAACGTTAGTTCAAACTAGGTATTTGAGATGCTAATGTACACTTTCCATTGATTGGCAAGCATTAAAGTGGACTTGAAAAGTGACTGCAGGCGATTCATGCACTTCACACAGGTTCAGAGCTAACATGGTGATCCAGTCTGATAATACTGTAAGACTGTAATGTTATGCAATTATGTTGATGAATAGACAGAGGCATTTTGACCCTGTTTGGTGTGTTTGGCTGGCAAAATGTCAGTTTTAAAGTAGTTAAATAACAGCCATGAAACATTGGTCCCCAGCAGAGCTTAAAACTTGCACAGACTTTCACTGTTTTCCAATGGTGCAAAAAAAAATGCATATTGAGCAAACAATTATGAAAACAATAATCTGACTGCGTTTTCGATTTTTTTATTGTAATGAATTGTAATATTATAGTACTAGATTGGTGTACTGATATTTATATGCAGATATGTGTCTGTAGATTTTTAGTGTCTGGTGATTGCTTTGTTTGCACCTGCCCAGAGACTACGGATGGAAATTTACTTATAGTCTAATAATAATAATCATAAACCATCTCTTGTCATTTTGAGATGAATGCTTTTGTGCACGGTCCTTGTTTACAACAACAACAACAACAATCATAATAATAATAATAGTATTATTAATAATAATCACCAGTTTCCCAAGAATAGTATGGATTAGTTTTTTCAGTCATACGCTATTACTTATTCATTTGCTGTGAAAGTAATTTCATATTAGAATACACTATTACTGGTGGTATTTTCAGTAATATTTTATTTGGTTCCTGTGAGTTTGCATAACAGCACAGGTCTTTTTCATCTCTGCCAAGAGGTCACGTTTCTTAGTTTAGAGGTTTGTTTGTTTGTCTGTCAGCAAGATTTCAGAAAAAACTACTGGTCTCATTTTCATGAAATTTGGTGCAAGAGTGTAGTACGGGTGTGATGTTTTGGGATTTACAACCTGTGTGAACTTGTATTTAAACTGAAGTGCTGATTTGCATATTATAGATTGGATTATTTGTTTTGGTGAAGGTCTGCAGTGTCTTTCTTTCTTTGTTTTCATTTTTTGCTATGACAGCAGCATGGCTATAGGGATTGCAATTTGAGTCTGTCAGTCAACTACTCTGGTCCAGACTGAAATATCTCAACAGCTTTTGGGTGGATTGCCATCTAATTTAGTATAGACATTCATGGTCCCCAGTGGATGAATCCTAATGTCTTTGGTTATCCCCTGACTCGCCCTCTACTGCCACCATGGGGTTAACATTTGCAGTTTTGGTGGATTAGGTGAATTGCCATAAAATTTGTTACAGATAAACTTAAGATTTAAGACTCAAGACTCCTTAATTTTTCATAAAGCACCATATACCTGCAAAACTAATGACATCATCATCTGTACTTTATATTTATTGCTAATTAGTAAATGGTGGCATGCTAACAAAGTAAACAAGATAGCGAACATGGTAAACATTACACCTGCTAAACATCAGGTTAGCATGCTGATGCTAGCATTTAGCTTGAAGCACTGCTGTGCCTAAAAACAGCCTCTCAGAGCTGTTGGTATGGCTTTAGACCCTCCTCATAGCTATGTATGTTAATCCACATGCAGTTGTTCCAGTTTATCAATATACAAAATGTATTTATACATAGATTAAAATCCTGCTTGAGTTGCAGTTTGAATAGGTATACGTGGGGTGCTAATATTCATATTCGTACTATTTATGTTGTGCATAAAGACACTCACTATGTATGCAAAGCCTCATAGAAATACTGAAAGTGAGAGGCAATATATTTCAAAAACCCTCTGTAAATAAGCCTGCATTATAAAATGCATCTGTCATCATTATCACTGTCATGATCATCAGTATAACCATTTTGTCTTTCTCACACGAACAATAATCTGCTCTACAGTTTCAGAGCATCCCTTTTGTCCCTTATGTCTGAGCAGTGAAACTGACAGGGGGCCAGCTGTCTGCCTGTGTGTTTGCCTGTACTCTTCTCTCTATTACTACCACCTCCTTCTGTAATTACAAGCTTCACTGCACACAGACTCACCATCAGGTGGGGCCAGGGCCACAAGCACAGCACCACCAGCTCTCATCACAATGGCATTTTGAATTCCCCTCGTGTGAGAACTGGAGGCCAACGGGAGGCTTTTTGCACATCTGAGGTGCCACAGCCTGCAGGCCAATCAGCCAGTTGGGATTAGAAATGCTAAATTTTGTTTTGTATCATTAGAAGGTTAGCTCACCCCTCATTGGTTCACCATCTGGGCATTCTTTCCTTCTCTCCTTGTAGCGAGGCTTTTCAGTATCAGCAGTGCACAGCCTACAGTATGGTGGACAGAGACAAAAAGAACCAAAGATGGAAGGGAAAGATTTGGGCAACTGAGCACAAAGGGGGGTAGTAAAGGAAGCGTGACATGAGAGAAATAGGGATGGAAAAGGAGAAGAAATGATTATTTGTTTGTGGGTGGGTATTTGTTTGACATTTTTGACACACTCCAGCATTTCATGTATCCATAACAGTGACATAAGCCATGACATTGCATATGATGCCACTTGACATTAAAATGAAGCTGCTTTGGCATCAGCATTTTATCATAACTCATGATAAGGTGTCACCTGACAGCTTTACGACAAACGAAATACCGGACAAATTAAATATCACCATCACAGTTTCCATCAGTCAGGCACCTGTCATTCCCAAAATCAGATGTAGTTTTTTCGTACTAACATTGGTTTAATCCTTACTCATTTTCACAACTCAAACTTTAACTGTTAAACCCTGCGAGAGTCTAATCTCCCAGTGAGACCCTAATAATTTATCTCGATGTGGGAGTTAAAGTCTGCTTTAAGACTGCTCATTTGGGATGTTCCACAAGGGTATTTCATTTTGGAAGACAGCGGGCTAAGAAGATTATAGGCACAGTTTTCAATTTATCTCACACACCCTGACTCCCTTTATTGGCTGGGACCCTCTTATCATGTTCTGCCAGGAGCTAGAGCAACCGCTGGCATCTTCCCCTGTATCTGTTACTTTGGAGTGGCTGCATTTGATGCAGCATTACTTATTTTTACCCATAGCATGGACTTTTTAACACAGACTGTTTCACATCATTTAACCCAAATTTGGTTGGATGGAAGTTTAGAAAATGAAAATAGTGTCACTGTTATGCATGGCAACTTGGTGGAAGCTAGTTATCTTTAGACACTCATAGCAAAGGCAAATAGATGATGTTGTCAAAATGTTAAGTAACCCATAGATGTCTATATTATGCATCAACTGGCCCTTGAATGAGTCAGAAAGGGAGAGAGAGGGAGAGAGACAGAGTAAGAGAGAGAGAGAACTTGATGATGTAAAAAAAAAAGCTGCAGGAGTAAGGATATAAAACCCTGAGACAAGAGGATGCTACTCTCTCAAACCCGCTGCCATCTCAGTGGTGGAAATGTTGGAGTTGGGGAGGGTCGACTTTGAGGTGACATTGACGCTATGTAGATGAGAGTGAGGATCCTGCGCTCCATGTTACGTCCCTGCTCGCTTCAACTCAGACGGCGGCAGCTCATTTCCCCGTCTTCTCTCCCCTCCTCTCTTTCAGCACCACTCCTTTCAGGACAGCACCTCACTCTCAAAGACGCATTTGTCCACCATCCTCACCCCTCAGGATCGTATATTTGCTCGCTTTCGTCGGATGCAAAGTTTTCACCTTGGTTTGATTCTAAAAGTGCAAGGAAGTAACTTTTCTTAAAATCCGGATTTTTCCATCGGGGAAATAATAAAAGGATTGTATTGTAAGTATTTTGCTATACCGTCTATATTTTACGTATATCAGGGATAGATTTGTGTCTGTGTGTTATTGTATTACACTAAGAACTACTGAGGAATTTGGCATATGCAGATGCGCTGAATTTGGCATTGTGCGAAGATGTGCGACTGCACTTCACTTCACGCAAGAGACTTGGTGGGGTAACATGAGGGTCATTAACGTATTTGATCCTTCAGTCCTGCAGTCACATGTTTTGAATGTGTCATATGTTAATGTTAATCTGTTTGGAAAAAAAGTACACATAATTCTTTGTTCACTACATCCTAATTTGTCTTGAGGATGGGTGTCTCTTTGAAGTATGAACATGGAATATTATCGACAGATTGGAGATAAAATGATAATATAAAATATCAAAAGATGTGGTACTATGTTGCCTCGTTTTGCGCTTCACATTTACGCACACGGGGTGATGAAGAGCGCGGAGAGAACGCTCCACGTTTCATTCGTTCAACTATCACGAGCAGATGTTCATTTTGTAATTTAAAAAGTAAAAATAAACAAAAAAATGAAATAATGTACATTTTTTAATGCAGAACTTTACTAAATCGTGTTTTCTAAACGATGCAGCTAATTGTTTGCATTAATACTAATTAATTAGAAAATAAAATAAATATTGAATATTTTAACTCTGCCCTGCAGATATTTGATAAAAATGTGTATTCATAAACTCCAGTGAGTTATTAGTCTCTTCAGGTGATTCATTAGACATGATCGTCGCATCTGACTCCTAAATGTGTTTAATTGCTCTTCTCTTGTACCGGAGCAGTAGGAAGTGGGCCATTGAATTTAGGGCGCAATGAATCAAGGACAAAAGCAGGCTCTAAATTTCTGCTAACATGCATTCACTCCAGGCAGTTAAAAGTGATTCTTATTGCATGAGAAGTCTTTATTTGATCCCGTAGGGTTCACGGATCTAGGGGCACATTTTTCTCTCTCCACCCCTGAAGAAATGTCATGCAATTAGAATTGATGCATGCATAATACTCGTGTAAAATCACATTTTACCAGTAATATAAAACTTCGTTTTCAGCACAGGCCAGTGTAATGCCCACCTAAAGAAGCGGTTTGGCCAAATATTTATTCTTAAAAATGTGTTTTCGTCCAGAAAACAAGTATTCAGTTAATGAGGGGAATAATTCCACCTTCACTGAACTGAAGTTCAGAATTACAGATTTTTTTCTGAAATCTAATTCTAATTTAGGCAGCAAAATTAAATTAATCCCTCATATTAACAGTTAACATTCATTTTAAAAATATTTCTGTTTGCTTGAGGAACAAGTAACATTTTATCATTTACTTGACATATTAGATTTGTTTCTAATTCTATACTTGTCTGTTTATGCTTTCAGGGTCTCTGGACCTCTACTAAGCTAGCCCTGCTTCTGCTCTTGATCCCTCTCATCACCCCGATTATTCGTCTCCACTCGGCTGTTATCTGGGAGCTGGGTTTACAGGACGGAGAAGCTGCCGTCTGCCCGGACCGGTGCTGAAACCTCCTCTCCACTGGTCAGGACTATCCGACACGCACAGTGACCATGGCCACCAACGGGACCAAAGCCTCTGACGGACACGTCTTAACTGAGACGGTGAACGACGCGCCCACCACCACGCCAAACGACAAACCCAAAACGTTGGTGGTGAAAGTGCAGAAGACGAAAAATGAGCTACCCGAGAGAGAAACGTGGGGTGGAAAATTTGACTTTCTTCTGTCTTGTGTCGGATACGCAATTGGACTCGGAAATGTGTGGAGATTTCCTTATTTATGTGGCAAAAACGGAGGAGGTAAACAGGAGTTCTTGGCAATTTTCCATTAATCAGTACACCAAAAGGAGTGCAAAGATCTCGACATCAAAACCTGCCTGTTTGCTACCCGGAGGTTTTCAATTAAAATAAATCTAAAGTGTATTGACACCCTCTAAGCCGTGCGTAAATGCGCACAAGCGAAAGCCTGCACGGTGATCTGGGGCGCAGTTTGAAAACAAATACTCCTTTTACCAAATATCTTATGTGGATTATAATGAATGTTAATAGTTTATAATTCACCTTCACTTACACACCTTTACCTCTCACCTCTCATTCAGGGGCCTTCTTGATTCCCTACTTTTTGACCCTCATATTTGCTGGCATGCCCCTGTTCTTTCTGGAGACGGCTCTTGGTCAGTACACTTCTATTGGAGGGCTTGGAGTGTGGAAGCTGGCCCCCATGTTCAAAGGTAAAATACACTTCACTGTATCTTTAAGGCCTAAATTATGCTTTTGTTTTTTTAACCGGCTTCGTGAAGGCCAGGTAGAATAGTCGAAGTCGAAAATTGGGGATCTTTGTAACTGCATAAAAGAGGGCAAAGATGTATTCTTCGTAAACTACCAAAGCTTCCATAAGATTGTTATGTATATCATTATTCTCATTTTATTTCAACAGAAATATTTCAGCACAATTTAACGTTACACCTCTACTCTCCCATTGTTTCAGGTGTGGGTCTGGCTGCTGCTGTTCTGTCCTTCTGGCTAAATATCTATTACATTGTAATCATTTCCTGGGCTATTTACTATCTGTACAACTCCTTCACTGCTGTGAGTATTTGACATTTGTATTCATGCTGTTTCCTTATAAAACAATGTAATAGGACTTGAATACCTTTTGAAGAATTAGGGTACAAAAAGTAGTCAAGTTTCTTTGATTCCTCACTAAAAATGTTTGTGTCCCTTTAAATCAGAACAAAGGACATATTTTATTTCTTTCTCTCTTTTTTTTTTTTTTTTTTTTGCCCAGGTTGAATTTTTTACATAGTAACCCTTTTAGTTATGTGGTAGGTTCTGTTTGCCAGCACCTCTTATATAAGGGTGCACAGACCTTAACAGGGTATGACATTTATTACTTCCTTTCCCACATAATTAGTGCCTTACACAAGGTATTGATAAATGCATTTGGCGATGAGGCATTCACTCACTGAGAAAAGCATGAAATCTCAATGAGTATCATGGTCTTGGCTGCTCGACAGCCAGAGAGAATGGGACTCGGCGGTGGGAGAGTGGTCCAAGTAAAAAGAGCTGTCTCTGTGATTTTTCTCTTTTTTTCCCCTTTAATTTTCAGGATCTGCCATGGCAGAGTTGTGGCAATCCCTGGAACACAGACCGCTGCTACACCAACTACAGCATCCCAGACACCAGAAACCTCACCAGTGCAGTGGTGGAGTTTTGGGAGTAAGCTCCACACACAAGTCTGTTAAGATCACAGGGATACTGCTTTGTTGTGAACAGATTAAATCCACACAGAAAGAACATGGTCAATACTGCGCGAATCAGGGTTGGAGTCTGCTGTGGTCATTTAGATCTGAGGATCCAATAGTTAACCAAATCCTTTAATCTATCACCAGATACTTCTAGAAGGACAAAAATTGTGCACATACAATAAAGGGCCTCAAAAAAGCCTACAGGGAAAAAACTGGGTGTAAAAAAAATTGCGTGTAGACATGCGTGCATGACTTTCTTTGACTGTGGCGTCTTAAAAAAGCTTTAGGGGTGAGAAAAGAAAGCGAGGAAATGGGGTCTTTGTGAATATCCAGACACGTGTGTGCATTTTTGTGTGTGCACCCATGCATACTGCATGTATGAGATCAAGGATGCATTTGTGCGTTGTAGTAAGACCACTTTACTCCTTCCCTGCAGACGTAACATGCACCAGCTGACCGATGGTCTGGAGAAGCCTGGGGAGGTCAGGGTCCCACTGGCTATTACACTAGCCATTGCATGGGTGCTCGTCTATTTCTGTATCTGGAAGGGGGTCAGCTGGACTGGCAAAGTAAGTATAAGAAGAGGACAAAGACAAAACAAAATGGAAAAGCAAAATCCATCGTGAACTGAATTTGCATCATCTTAATGGTAAAGGTCATAGAATTGGCACAAAGACATGTTGGACTATAGTTCAAATGAAGGGATTACATAACTTCACATAACCCTTTATGAATGGTAGATTCATCATTGTAGAATAATTATTGATTTATATACATAACAGTGTCAATGTCAGTATCTCTGCTGGTTCATTTCTTATTCAGTAGATTTTATCATGTATGATCTGAATTGTGTTGACTTTTGTGCAGTGCAAAATTAGTTCAGATAAGGAGGGAAATACTGCACTGGGAGTGTGCTGAACCAAACCAATCTAGGGTCATCTTGCCTCTGGGGTAATGGCTGACTAGGTCACTGTGCTGCACTGTGCTGTGGGGATGGTGCCACAGTCCTGTTACACTGTTCATGATGAGTTGAACAACTTCTCACTTCTTCTGCAGTTTTGTTGCCTTCCAGGATAAATATTCCAAGTAAAATAATGCTCACTAATCACTGATAAGTTAGTTAGTTTTGGCTTAATTCTTTTTTTTTAATAACAATTTTGTGTCCCACAGGTGGTGTACTTCTCAGCCACATACCCTTACTTCATGTTGTTCATCCTGTTTTGCCGTGGCGTCACTCTACCTGGTGCAATCGATGGAATCCTCTTCTATATCACACCAGACTTTGAAAAACTTAAGCAGTCTGAGGTATGTTGTCTGCACCCTCTGCTCTCTCACTCTGCAGATCTAGAGGACTAAAAGCTGTTCCTATTCAGGAATACGTATAGCACTTTATTGACCACTAAAATAAAGGTGGCTGCAGAGGATAAACTGAGCCCCAGTCGGAATGTGTTGTACAGACGGTTTACAGGTTACGGTAATGCCATTGTACTTTCTGTACTTGAATCTAGGCAAAGAGTACTGTAGTTAGTCATTAAGAGGTGTACATAGCTCAATCTTGTCCAAATATATCCTCAGTGAGTGCACAGTATTAAAACTAACACCCACAGATAATGTCTGACAATCACTCTTAACTGCATCAACAGCAAAATAGTAGACAGGATGTCTATTAGTGCCCAGACACAAAAAAAACACATTGCTATTAGTGTATTCTCCTTTGAGCAGCAAAGCAACAAGCTTATGAAAAGCTGAACTCTTATGATGGCTATGTACATTTGTATTTATTATATTGATTCAGGGTAATAATAAAGAACACTGTAGTGTCTCACGCTGTTGAAAAGGCTGAAGTGCCAGTGATATTCAGGCTAATACATCTTTGTCCAGAAAAATAAAACTCATATGATTGTATTAATTTTTGCTGATATCACATTTTATTCCGTAGTAATTGTGAATAAATGACTTATCATTTAAGCTGAAAAAGAACATCCAATTAAGCTAGATGAGGTGTGGATAGACATCATGAGACAAGGCAAGATCTTAGTGAGTTAAGTTGATCCAGATGGGATGCAATGGGATCAGAGTGCATCAGATTGAATAAAGTGTAACAAGACAGCACTTAGGTGTAAGAATTTCCCGGAACAAGTGGTGTTCCCAGTTCTTGCCTAAGGTTTAGAGACATGGTTTATTTGTGTACATAGCTTGATCAGTTAAATAGAATCAAAATGACAAAAGAGGTCATATGAATAGGAAAATAAAATGTCTTTTTTTAAATTTCTATTAATCATTAACTTATGTCTATACCTGCTTATTTTACATCTTATTTATAATCTTTGTGTGTCAGGTGTGGCTGGATGCTGCCACTCAGATCTTCTTTTCCTACGGGCTGGGATTAGGTTCTCTGATTGCTCTTGGCAGCTACAATCCCTTCAAAAACAACGTATACAGGTAGATGATTATAATGTGTTACATTTCAGTTTGATTGTCCACATGAAATAAATAATTGTTTTGATGAAATTGTCATGTCTAGCACTGGTCACTCACATCTTGTTTGTTTTTTTTTAAAAGGAGACTGCAAATGTTTCTTCCTGGGATTATTTTTGGTTTCCTGGCAACATAGTGTCTGCTGTACCTTCTATTTTGGGAGTATTTGAGCCCCCAGCTGCATCAGTTGTTTCATTATTTTGGCTCTACCCTCTCTTTTACACTCATAGGCACAGACGTTTGGTTTGCCTCTGACGCATTGTCAGATAAACACTTTTCTGCAGCCCACCTACATACATCTATGGTTCAAACTATTTAAACTGCTGGAGCTCACTGCCATTTTAAAATAACAGGTCAATATAAATGTATTCAGCTGCTGAGTTACTGCAGGATGCAAAATGGCTCTCCACCATCCCTTCCCCCCATGCCTCTCGACAATGTGTGACGGGTTGATAAGGAATTGATATAGGCGTGACAATGGCTGCCTTGTGCTTTGTCTCTCCCATACAGAGATTCTGTCATTGTCTGCTGCATCAACTCCTTCACAAGCATGTTCGCTGGCTTTGTCATCTTCTCCATCGTGGGATTCATGGCCAATGTAACAAAGAGACCCATCGCTGATGTGGCAGCCTCAGGTAATTGCAATCAATGTTGAAACTCAATAGTGACAATAGGCACAAGCAAGAGATACTTACGACTGTGCAAAAATTTTGCCCTTGAAATTGCTTGATGTTATTCTGTCATTTGGAAAGGGAAGGTTTTAGCTTGTCACTATATGTCAGTTTTGATATCTGGGTCTATTAGAAAAAAAATGCTCAGTCATTTTGCAAAACTCTCTGTTCTATGTAAATACTCAAGCTTGACATTGAGCACTCACACTTTTTTCTTCTAAGGGAAATGTTAGGTTTCATCTAGCATTACAGTTACATTCATAGTTTCTGAGTATGTATGTTAAAAATGGTAGGTAAAAGGTCCAGTGTGTAACTTTAAAGAGGATCTATTGGCAGACAATGAATATAATATTCAAAGGTATGTGTTCATTAGAGTATAATCAACTGAAAATAAGAATTATTGTGTTATTGTTACCTTAAAATGACACTACATACAGAGGCTATAGGTGGCTTTCCATGTATTCTGCCATGTTGAACTGTCATGTTTATACAGTAGCCCAGAACAGATAAACCAGACGCTGGCAGTAGATAGGGCCTTTATGTTTTTTGCAAGTTTTGTGACCACCACAGTTTCTCCTACACATGTCACAGCTCATTCTCATTCCCAGGTCATCAAATACATTCAGTTAGTTGCAATTGCAACTTCACTAGAAGTAACTAAATCCTACACATTGGACCTTTAAATGAATGTTTTTTTGTGTCTATAATATTTGTCTTTTGTCAGGACCTGGCCTAGCATTTTTGGCTTATCCTGAGGCTGTCACCCAGCTGCCCATCTCTCCTCTCTGGGCCATTCTCTTTTTCTCCATGCTGCTGATGCTGGGAATTGACAGCCAGGTAAAAATAACTGTGGTTAACGGTAAATAATGGTATCAGTTGTGTTTTTGGACCATATTTATCTAACAAAGTGCTGATGTTCCAGCCTTTGACAAATAAAAGGAAAAATTAAATAAATTAATAGAAATGTTCATGTTTAGGGTCAGGATTCTGTTGTAATGTGTCTTACTCTTACTATTTCATTCATAAAAGCTAATTCTAAACCGTAGATATTTACCTAATAGTTTTACTGTGGCAACATTGTATTCTGTAACACAGTTTTGATATAACTCTGCAATCCCTCCAGTTCTGCACTGTGGAAGGCTTCATCACTGCACTGGTTGATGAATTCCCTCATATTCTCCGAAAACGCAGAGAGATCTTTATCGCAATCGTCTGCCTTGTTTCTTACATCATTGGACTGTCCAACATCACACAGGTAAATACGTCTTTCTTATTGGATAATCCACCAGCTTTTAGAGATATTATTGGGTAGTTAGTTCAAAAACACTAATATACAGCATCAGCATGAATAACAAAGTGATATTTGTTGCTGTTTCAGAATAATAAAGACAGCTATACAATTAAAGTAGTACAATTAAATAGAGAATAAGATGTATGCTCAACAGGATGATTTTTTCCTGGCCAACTATCATGTTTTTTCCCCCAAATGATGTACAGAACTTACGCATTATCTCCAATGGCTTGAAAAATAGTGCATATAGCTGCTGTAAATGGGGAAAAAAACGCTCCAAATGTTTACAACGTCTGGCTCCCCTCTTCTGGATGAAAGGATAATGATATGCTCAGTTGGTTTGTCTGTTCATTTGTCTCTGTCCAACACTTGGGTCCCGGGTATGATATCTAACAGCTATAGGCCAGATTGCTGTGAAATCTAGTATTTTTATGGTGTGCTTACAGTGTTTTTACTGTTCTTTATGTGTATGATTAGTCATCTGAGCTTTTGTCTACACTTTGGTCCATGGCATGGTATTTGAATGGCATGAAAGTTGTAGTATATATTCATGGTCCACAGAGGATCAATCTTAATGCTTTTGGTAACCTCCTGACTTTTCTGCTAGCACCACCATCAGGCCATTTAATTTAAACAAATGAATCCTAGTCTGAAGGGTAGATTACTATAAAATTGTATTACTGAATACATATTTTATGCACTTCCTCTAAGGTTGAAATACCGCTTCTGCACGCAGAGTGTCTTATTAAACTGGCAGACTGCCATGAAATTTGCTGAGCACATTCATGCTCTCAAAGGAATAAAATATCTACTCTAATATTACCATGAAGATGCTATTTTACTACTGAATTTGTTTAGTTTAATTTGTCTTAAAATAGAAATAATATTTGTTTCATTATTTTGGTCTACTGTTATCCCTCAACATGCACATTTTTAACATGGTTGGCATACATTCTTTATTTTCTGTGTCAGACGTTAGTGTAGCACATCAAAAGAGATCTTGAAAGTATTTTTTAGCATTCATTTGATCATTTTTGTACAAAATTACTGCTGGCTACTGCTACACAAGGTACAGTGATAGTTTTGTTTGTGATTTGAATCAAAAGGAAACTATAAAAAACAATAAGGGAAGGAGCTAAAAGTCAGCAAAAAGTTGGCAAGATTCATCTGTGTCTGCCAACTTGTGAGCCAAAAATGACAGAATCACTGCAGGCCAAGGTCATGTTTGCTAATGACACTCGAAGACCCTGCATTGTCCCTCTACTTCTGCCAAACTGGATTTCCATCATGCCACACGCACAGCCCAGTTACTCTTATCGCTGCTCCAGGCAGTATAAAATATATCAAGCTTCACAGGGTAGGGGTTGATGAACTGTAGCAGGTCCCTCTGAGCTAGTCTCCATAAAGACCTGATAGCTGCAAGGGATTGTGGGCAGACATGAGATGTTTCAAGGAGATTATTGGTCTGATCTCGTCACATCCACAGTAACGCAGTTTCCAAAAGGAAGTCTTAGCACCAGTTCTGTCCTCACCAATGAGCGGTCACTAACTCTCACCAGCCACAGCCGCTGGTGCTCTCGCCCTTGATGTTATTCCACTTGACCGATTTAGTACTGTGCTGCACATCCAATACTATAATTGCTTCTTCAATTTTTTCCCCCTTAGTCTTCATCTGGTTTATTGTCTTCTTTTCTTTTGTTTTCTGCTTCTCTCCTGTTGCAGGGTGGACTGTACGTGTTTAAGCTATTCGACTACTACTCAGCTAGTGGAATGTGCCTGCTTTTCCTGGTCTTCTTTGAGTGTATCTCAATTTCATGGTTTTATGGTGAGCCACACTATACATGTCTTAGTCTCCTCAAGCTGTTTTCCCATCTAAAAACGATGCTACAAAATTCTGTCTCTTGTTGCTGACTTATTGGAAGCTAAATCTCAAGATCTAAGATCCAGACAAGAAATATTTTTGAGATTATGAATTATGGACTGCATCTATAATCACATAACATGGCAATTAAAACTAACTACTTTATCTTTTCGGTTCCAGGTGTGAACAAATTCTATGACAACATTGAGGAAATGATTGGCTACAGGCCCTGTATGTGGTGGAAGGCCTGCTGGGTCGTTTTCACTCCGCTCATCGTGGCTGTAAGTGTTATCTGCTGGTAACATTCATAATTTAACAAACAATGTCCGAGACAACCAACAGGGAAAATAACGTCATCATCAGGGGCAATATTTAGGCATATGAGGTCTCGGGTGAAGCTACATATAGACAATTATTAATAATAATCTTTATATGAATAACTGTTATGATTTTTCTCATCACTTAGCTTGTTGGTTGTGTGCATGCAAACCCAAAGCAGCCTGATTATGTTTACTTTATGTAATTATTGGCCTTATTATCAGTGAGTGCTCCATGTACAGATGACCAAAATGTGATTCTGTTGTTTTTCTTTATGTATAAGGTTCGAATTTAGAATATATTAGTTAAATGTCAAAACAAGTAGTGACAAACAAGAGCTTTTTTTTTTTTTTTTTTAAAGTCTTCTTGGGGTAAAAGTTGTGCAGTTCTGTAATTATTAAGTGTGTATCTGCATGATGATAAAGGTGCTAAGATCTATTTTCTTGTCCTTCCTTTCCAGGGAGTCTTCTTGTTTAGTGCAGTGCAGATGGTTCCCCTCACCATGGGTGAATATGTGTTCCCAGCCTGGGGCCAGGGGGTTGGCTGGTGCATGGCCCTCTCCTCAATGACCCTCATCCCTGGCTACATGGGCTACATGTTCCTCACACTCAAAGGCACATACAAAGAGGTAAGATCAGTGTGGATTCAGTCTAATAGTCGATGTGGTTTACTTAAATAACACTTACTGACCTTTTTGCTGTATTTGCTCAGAAGCAATGAATACTTGCTATATACACATATAAATATTGGCATATAAATACCAATAGTTTTGTTAAGTGTAATGCAAATACAATATGAACCACAGATTTCCCAGAACATAGGCATCACTTTACCCACCCATTTCACTCATCTATTAGGTGGTTTGAATTTGAATCTGCACTTGGCAGCGAGGCAGGTTCTATGTTAAGAGTTTCAAGAAGATTACTTGGTATGCAATATTTTTGGCTGAAATATATTATTACATTCTGCATGACAGACAAATCCAACACAGAGAACACAGTGGTGTTTTTTCAGACGGTGTTGATGTTCTGTGAGGATAATGTAAATGCGACATAGAAGCCCTGAGGACTTTACAGAGGAGATCAGTTTTAACCATGGGGGGAAGCTGGAATGAACATTTAAGGTCATACTGTTAATTTTCACAGACAGTCAGGCTCAAATATGTTTATGAGTATTCTGATCCAGGATTTATGTCATCTTCACTTACATTTACAACATTTACATAATGGCTGGAAATGAAAGTAGTACCTGGAAATCTAATTTCGCAGCAAGAAGGCTCTTCACATTGGATGTTAAAATTCTAAGCTTAGCCCAATGTGATTTTGCTCTGTGCATTATAACTGCGATTCAACGCTTTTTTAATGAGCAAACACATAGGCATGCTGGGTAAAGACATGATAAATTGCCATGAAGAGTAGAACAGAGAAAAAAGGATTAGTAAAATAGAGTTTCTAATTAGTTCTGTTACACAATTTTAGATGCGTTTTTGCTGCAGCAGCCACTGAGTTCTCAGTAAACACTGCATTTTATTGATCTGATGATCCTAATCAATGGCTTTTTGATTTGCAGTCATTCACAATGCCCCAAATAATAACCTTACATCCATACAGTCCCTAGTGACAGATATAGCTTTATAGCCACCACTGACAGAATAAATGGGCCATAATTGCAGGCAGTGCAACAGAGGCTGTCAGAGGCGATGTGCAGGTGTCAGATCCTGCAGTACCAGCTGATGGCTGATTGTCTAATTGTAGCAATCAGCCAGCTGATTAGTGCTCTGCACCCAGGCGGACGCTTAGTTTCACAAACACTCCATATAAATGCCTACAGTGCCTGGGTCCAACACTACTCATAGTTCAGAACATTTAGAAGTTTGGGATGGTTTAATCAGTGCGCAAACTATACCATGGCTTTCAGGGGAGTTCACTGTAGTACCGTGATGCATAGTATTACAAAATAGAGAAAGGAACGTTTATTTTATGTATATTTTCTGATCTGAAGTGAATGATATTGTGGTGGCAAGAACAGCAGTATCTATTTCTTTTAAATTAATTAGTGATGAATCACCCTAATGCACAAATCATACATCAAGTTTATGCATAATCCATAATGATGAAGATATAGAAAAATGGAAATGCATGGCAAAAATAGCATATCGTCAATATTTTAGAGACCCCCCAATATTTCACAAACCATGTTTTCAGGGGAGCTCATGTCTTACTAAGAAGAACCAAGTTCCCCCGTGGCTCTCCTGTAGTTCACACCCTGGGTTTGGATTTTGTTTTGTGAGTTCAGTAAATTAAGCCCAAAAAACCTTTGTTAGTGTCATGAATGGTATTGGCAATTTGTTATTTTATCAGCCATATCTCAGGCTGTAATCATTCATATAACTAAATCATATCAGGGAAAATGTATAAATGTCTTTTCTGAGAGTATCTTGTAGAATGACGCAGAGCCTGAGGCTGTGCATTCATCAGGCTCACAGCTGTGTAGCTGGTGTGTTTTGTTACAGCTTATGGGTTTGATCACAAATTTTGCAGCTGTTTGGGCCTTACTAATGGTATATGACAATGTCTCATTGTAATTTCAACACCATCTGTGCATTTTCTTTTAGCAATTTCACTATTCCTTTCTATGCTTCTCTCTTGCAGCGTCTGCGGATGATGATCAAGCCTGTGGTACTAGTGAAGTCTCAGGAAAATGGCCCAGACCAGCAGACAGAAAACCAGAGTCAGAACCCTGCCAACGAGGAAGCCTACATCTAGAAACTTCTGCCTGTCTCTCTGTCTTGACGGCCAGACAGGAGATCTACACAGAAGAAATGTAATCAAGGTTGGGAACGACCACCAGACTTCCATGTCTGCTTTTATTCACCTACCTCCTGGGGACACGTGAGAACAACCTGATTACAGTTATTTTTAGGGGTTTTTCTGTTTGTTTATTTGTATAATACAGAGTTATAAAACATATGAGGAAAAACAAACTACCCAGCAAAATTGTTGTGATATTATGAATTTCATTATGCAAAAAAGTTAGTCTTTTTAGAACAGGAAATGTGACTTAGGAAATTACTGTATATTGAATATATAAT
This sequence comes from Dicentrarchus labrax, assembly GCF_905237075.1. Classification (NCBI taxonomy): domain Eukaryota; kingdom Metazoa; phylum Chordata; class Actinopteri; family Moronidae; genus Dicentrarchus; species Dicentrarchus labrax. The sequence goes on along the minus strand of NW_026136711.1, from coordinate 23,902,089 downwards.
TTAAATTTGGAGGCCCACGTTGATTCAATAGTATTGTGCTACTTTGAAGATATTAATCTATTAAACTACAATTACTGTACAAAGAAAAATATTGGTTAAATGCATTTTGCTTGTACATGAAATAAATACATTAAAATGAATGCAGTGTAGTAGGTGAAAAAAAAGCAATTTGAAAGTTTGTAAAGTGAAAATTGAATATTGACCAATTTAAGGCAAAGACAATATGGGAATGTGCAACAGGTAAGGCCAAATCTGCTTGTATGTGTAAAATATAATTTAGCCAGACTATCACTCCCGTGCAAGACCCTGCAGTTCACCTGAAATGTTTACCCACCCATGCCTGGGGCTACCTTTGAAAAGCACAAGGATAGTATGGAATTTTGAAGCGTCCAACATCTTTTTGGCTCGATTGAAACTTGTGACAACAGCAAAAACAACTTACATAGGATATATAGCAAGAGACTGTTATAATTGTTTCTTTGTTTTCTAAAGAACAATAACTTTGTATGTTGTCTGAATCTTTTTTGTAGAATCATTTTTAGGTCATTTTCTATATGTGAGAGTGAGAAGGACCAAAATCATACTCAAGTTTGAAAGATTGGTGCAGACATTTGACTTGCTGACTATATATGGTTTAAATCAAACATCCCTTTTTGTCTCTTTGAAGAGCAACAGGGTACAGTAGGTAAAGTAAAGACAGCATCCGCCTACAAGCACAATTTGGATCTGTAAACTACCACCTCTAACAATAGGTGTAGCCAATACAGAAATCTCACGTTTGCACTGTGCATACTATTTCTGCCTGAAATTATTTGGAAAATGTAGGTTTTCCTTTTCCTGATAACCAGTTAAGTGGTAAGACATTGTGTTGCAGTAAGCCAATGCTAATTCTGATCGATATATTAAACTGTGAGAATGAATAATCTACAGTGGCTGCTGCATTGGAGACTGTACGATGGATTTATTTGATAGCCACCACTATTCTGACTGGAACCGTTTACTTGTATATCTATTTAGTAACCCACTTCTCAGGAACAAAGGTGGACGTGACCAAATTCTCTCAGATACTACCATTATACACTGAAACAATGAATGCTGTATTTAAAAAAAAAAAAAAAAGACACACCTATTATGAAATATCTGACTGTTTCTCCCATTAATCCAACATACCTTAAGAAGCAGCAAAACATGAATACACAAATTAGTAAGAAAACCTAAAAAAATACACACACGCATAATTGGGCACACTCGAAAGCTGATCCAAATTGTTGCCTCTATTCTGTGTGCTATTCAGCTAGCATAATTTCTTTCAGTGTAAATGAACTGTGACGGCCTTCACTCAGTCATTTTAGTAGAAGCCTTGATGAGTTTCTATCCTGTGGCGAGTGCAGATTTTTAATATCAGACCAGGAGAGAGAAAGAGAGAAACTTTGGCTCAATCAGAGGACAAAGTCGGCAAAAGCACTGTTAACACAACAGGACACAGCCAGATGCTATAGGCCAACACCACTGAAACTACTCCTTTTCATAGGATTAAGAAAAACCTATTATTACATATCAAGTTTGCTCGGCAATATAAAATATATATATATAGAAGCTGACTTTGTGACAGACCACAGATATCACTGTATTACTATAAAGGAGGATCAAGAAAATTTGCTTCTGTGGCAGCTACATGCGACAGGAATCAGGTTGAATCAGTCCCGTTTCTTTTCTTTTATTTATGTTTTTTTTTCTCTCAAAGATATGTGATATAAAATGTGCAATGACAAAGGGTTCCGTAAATTTTGTATAAAGTTACCATACTGCAGTTTTCTCTCTTGAATGATGTTGTAAACTGGACTGTGTAATACATGTATCTGTGAATGTCCGTACAACCTGAGTTTTTCTTTTCTTTTGTCTAAATGTTGAACAATAAGTGTGATATTATTTGCTGTTTTCTGCAATAATATTATTATCTCAGAAACTAAAGCACATATCTCTCTCATCTGTAAAAAGTATAATTACAATAACAGAATAGAGTAATAATAAAGATGATGATAATAATAATGTAATAGAAATGTCTAGTCAGAGAATATTGTTTTGTATATTTCTAGCTGTTTCATGGGCCTAATGTAAAATATTCAATGTAAAAATATAATAAATGTCTTTAGATGGTGTTATATGAAAAAGCATGATTGCAATATATGTTATCTGCAAAAATAAATAAAGACCTATAGATTATAATGTCTGTGTCAGCTAATCTTACTGTTGGAGGAGAAGGCAATATTTGTGTACATTCAGTTTTAAATGCATACAAAGACTTACAAGCCTGTGGTGAATTGTGGAGAGTACAAATACCATTTTTATTTGTTAAATGGATGTGACTCTTTGAAAAGCTACCAGCACTGACTTAAAAGGTATGGGAATGCTCTTCAAATATGCTTTGTACATTGCTGAGTGAGATGGTTTTGCATGACACTGACCCGCTCAGTGTTAGTGCTTAGTGCACATAAGTGCAAATGAATATGCAATCAGCTCCATCATAGCAAGAGATGTTCTCTGTAAACTTAGATGATAGTTTCTGACAAAATGGTTCATGCCACAGCAATATCCTTGTGACACCTGCACTGAGAGCTGTGCCAGCACACACACTATAGCTGTCCTGGCTGACAGCCAATCCCTCCCAGTCATAATGCACCATCCATCCCTGCTGTTATGCAGTAGTTAGCCTACATTTGTTATAATCCAAATGGCCACCAAATTGTCACAAAATGCACAGTGACAGAGTATAGATTGTGTAGGCATCTTTATTTCAAAGAATCTATGTAAAGGGAACAATAGCACACATACACGTGAGATAAATGAATTAATTAAATAACATGTCTTTAAATAACATGTATTACATACTTGTCCAGTCATCAGAGGGAAGCACAGTAATCTCAAAATGTGCTGAGCTTTGTTAAAACATAAATCTCTTTTGGCTACTTAACATTTGTTAATACTTGAGACACTAATGGATCATTTTAATTGTTGTCTTTGTCTTATCAATACATACCAAGGTCACATCTCCTCCAGTAGCTTTGAATATAATATGTGTTTTCCAGCACATTGGATTGATGCAATAGTAGCCTTTGGTGTTTATCTTTAAAGCTTTACTTGTCTCACTGTTTGTATGGCTCCGCCTTTTGAATGTCAAGTGGTGCGTCTTTAAGCTTGTTGCCTTATTTTAGCTACAATTGCAGTCACACAACTCTTAAGAAGCAGATGTGAGTGTTAGTTGTGAAATTATACATACAGAGAAGGTATATGGTGTCAACGCTGTGACCTTATCACTCCCTGAAAGCATTCACCAAGTTCAACACAACATCCACTGAATCCACTGATATAGTTAGCCACTGAGTTTTCAGGTGAGCAGTGCAATGGCAGCTAATAATGTTCTAATGCAGGGTAACCAGGATAAATATTGCCACAAGTATTGTCATGTGTGTCATGTGAGAGTAACAGCAGACTCCAGTTATTTTTTTCTGAACTACCTCACAGCCTTTGTGCCATTTCAGTAATTTCACTAATTATTTTGTGAATGCAGAATATGTATAGAGTTTTGGCTCTGACATCATTCCTCACAGGCATATACAAGCTCAGCACAGCAGAGAGCAGGGAGTGACAAATAATAACATCCTTCCAAAAAACTGCATCAGACCACAACCAGATATTTTGTGGAATGGCAAGGCCACTGCAGTCATTTCCCTGAATAACACCTCAGTCCACATATGTAGTGAATGCTGGTGCTGATGCCTGGCTCAGCTGTATGGGCGAGCTGGGCACCAGCCACCATATGGCTGTTCTCCTGCTGGGAATCTCAGAAAATGATGGGGAAGACAGTACAGTAAGAGCTTGTGAACTGAGATGAAAGTACAAACAGTAAATAATACCGTATACAATAAAGTTTATTGGGGTTCCACCTTTAAGGTGGGATCAGTCATTCTTAAGCTAGATAGCTGATTGTTGAGTCTCATTGCAGGCTATCACATACCAACACTTTGGGTTATGGTGAATGGGAAACAAGTGGGTAGGAGGGAGCCACTAGGCTTGGGAAGACATCGTGGCAACAGGTATGTGTTTGTTGTTCAAGATTATTTCTCTAAGTATGTTAACCTCTTTGCCATGCCAGACCAGATTTTTTTAATCTGTGGGCATGGAATTCCAGAAATGCTGCACACAGATCAAGGACATCAGTTTGAGTATGACTTAGTGAAACACCTGTGTCAACTGCTGGGTATCCAGAAAACACGAACTAGGCCATCTTATCCACAATGTAACGGCATAATTGAGAAATTCAACAGAACACTTATTGATCAGTTAGCCAAGTCACTACTTCAGCAGCTGGGTGAATGGGAGTACAACACATCATCTTCATCTACTCCAGGTTCTCAGCTTGATGGAACAGAGACTGTGCCCACAATCAGCAGAAATGACACTATATTAACTGTGTCAAGCACACTCCCTAACTGTCTGGATACCTTTCATCTGTGAAAAGGGACAGGATTGGATGTGTAGGATTTAGTGGCATCTAGCAGTGAAGTTGCAGATTGCAACTTCCCAAACAATGCTCGCGTCTGTATTTGATGACCTAGGAATGAGAATGGGCTGTGACGTGTGTAGGAGAAACTATGCGAATTTCATGAAGATATTCAAGTGATTATACACTAATGAAAACATACCTATGGATATGACATTCCATTTCTGCCAATAGATCTTCCTAAATTTTACACACTGGAACTTAATGAAAGCGAGTTTTTCTCTAAAAATAAACTGAGCAGAAGACACATTTTTGATGCCAAAAAGTGTTTCTTTTCTCTTTTTTTTCTTCTCTGTATGTTTGTTCGTGTGTGTGTGTGTGAGAGCACCAGAGAGAAATTTATAAACAAAGAGGGCTTGATTTTATACCTGGTCAGACACATCCTCAGCCTTACCATAATGGTGATGTGTGTTTTTGAGCATGTGTGAGTCTGTGTGTGTGCATGTATGCATGCATTTGATTCAGCATGTCCTTGTGAGTATGCAAACGTATATATAGTCTGTGTCTGCTCATCTGAGCATGCCGCGGTAGTGTTAGTTGTAGTGATGACACAGACATGAGCGGAGCAGCTCTGACAGCTCCAGTCTAGCAGAGGTAGTAGCCACTCTGAAGTCAGCTCCGGGGCCCCAACAACACACACACTGTGGAAATGGTAATCTGTTTTCCCTCCCTGCCAGCTTGGCCAAGGCTGCCAGTTGCATGCACACTCTCCAACTGCATCACAATCATTGGGCGCTGACATGCGCAACACGATGGGGCAAAAAAAGAGTGAGTATGTTTCTCTCTTCTTATAGCTGCAAGGCTGTGTTATTCCACAATTGTTTCATGTGAAAGATGCAGTGAGGTTATGCAATTCTCTTTGTAATAGGAGACATCAAATATTATTGGATTGGTATATTAATGGGAGTTCTTGGGGGGAAACTCAGCCAGTCAAAAACACTTATATTAAATAATATATAATAATAATAATAATAATAATAATAATAATAATAATAATAATAATAATAATAGGTCCATTTTTAGAGTTGATGTTAAAATATGACTGATTATGTTTAAAGCACTTACGATTATGGATCGAACATCAACACTGGTGAGAACTGTTATTTTAACCCAAGTTTTAATGTTTCTACATAATCTAAGAAGATTACCAAAACCATCTTACCAAAAAAGCCCCCCAACATAACCAAAACTTAACCAAGTCATGTAATAAAACTATTTTATTTGTCATCTCATTGTAGAAGGCAAGGACAATCGACATAATGCATTTTGTTATTTAATTTTGGGAAAATTGGTGGAATGTCTGCAGCTATAACACAGTGTACACTCCAAGGCCTTTTCTTCACCTAGGATCCGTTTTTCTCCAGCTGACCAAATGAATCAGAATATTAGTGAGCCTTCATGGCTCTCCCTCTGTTCACCTTTACAGCAGGCTACTGATAGCATATCTGCTCCCAGCAGACTGACAGACAGACAGGCAGAGAGAAGCAAATGCCCTTATCACTGCCTGCCATATGATGGGATTAGCTTGAGTGTTGTCTAACAAAGCATTAATAAGCAGTTTTAATTGCCTGCACGCTATATTCTGCCAAGCCCTGCCTGAACTACACATACACACACACGCACACACACTACTATACAAGGTTGTGACACATATTTGTCCCATCTGACATTGTGTCCAAGTGATACAGAATTTGTATTCATCAATGGTGTACAAACAGACAATTATTACTGTCATTCCAGTACATTGGTGTACAATGTAACAGAAAATAGGTTTGAAGACGACTTTAACCTCCATTCTCTCCCTCACACAATACAGACTTAATTGAAATCAATAGATGTTTTTGATTATCCTGTGGTTCCATATTACAGTGCAGCCTCACCACAGCCACAGGACTTGAGCACTGCTGTGACCTGAAAACCTTTCTGATTACAGCAAGGCAGAGGGCAATTTCTTCCATTTGAGTCAACTACAGTTCTACAAAAATACTATTCAAAAATACAATTCTAAATAATATCTGTGCCTTGCCTGATGTGTGACTGGAATCTTTATCAGTTTGTGATGAGAGGGCCGATTGCCTACACTGGATCAGTAAACATCTCATAAACACAAGTGAGAACTTGGTCTAGCTCTGCCCTATTGAACTTATGAAGGCAATTTATTTAATTTACAAAGCCACCGTTAGCCAGATGTTAGTTGGTGCTAACATGCTCACAATGACAATGCTAACACGTTGATGTTAAGCAGTTATAATGTTTATACCATGTTCACCATCTTAGTTTAGCATGTTAGCATGGATGAAATAAAAGTTATCTTTTTCCATGATCTCTACATGCAGAGCACTGAAATCTGCATCTACTGTAGTTAAACAAGACTAACCTAGCCATTCTCTGCAGTTTAGGCAGACAACTATTTTGATTCAAACAGTTCAGAAGACAGTCTGAGGATGTGAAACCAGACACCATGATACCAACATCCCAGAATGATCAGCAGCCGTTACACACCACCAATCATGCTAATAATTAGGCAGATGGTGGCAAACTATGCTGCTGGTCTTACTGCACAGCACAGGAAGACACAGCATGTCTTTGTAACAGCACAGACTGCACACTGACCCAGGAAAAGGCCAAAAGTATCCCACACTCCCCAATCAAGGTTTTAGCATAGTCAAAGGTGGGGAAAAAGTTGAGGGAGCCCTTTTACAATCCGGGATCTGACTGACCTTCTACCTAACAGCTTTTGGAGAAATAGGGAGCAAAAAAAGACCATCTGTGGTCAAAATGTTGTCAAGAATCTCCACATAAAGTAGACACTGGGAACGAGAAAAACAATACCAAGATGACAGATGTATTATAATGTTGAAACTACAACAACCATTTGTATAGTAATCATTTTTGCAACAGCGGCAGTGTAAAGCTTGAAACCAAATGGTGTTCTTCAGACCCTCTCTGTGTTTTAGTGATGAATGGAGACAGAGGAGGCCTGTGTGACAAAACAGGGAGCGTGACTTCCAGCTGGAAACAGCTCCTTTCTCCCAGCACAAAAGAGTAAAGAGCCCCAAACAGGGCTCAGCGCTCATTCTCTTTGCTCTCTTCCTCTCCTTACTTTGTCTCAACAGCCTCATCCCTACATATTTTTCTCTTCTCTTCTCGTCCCGTCTCTTCTCTAAGAAAGAGTGAATGATTGCCATGCCAGAGACTCAACCAATGAACCCATCCTATCCCTTCCAGTCTCTGGGGCATTTTGCTACGCCACATTTATCACCAAATGTACCAGGAGTGCTGGCGGTGTGGAGCATCTCAAAGCTCAGAGGCAGTCCCACTGCCTTATGGCATCTTCTTACTACCCTGAAGCAGAGAATACAAAATGGTACAAGACTAAGTGTAATATCAAGAAAACACATATTCCACCAGTGAAGGAGAAACAGTAGAGTGAGAAATGGTGTAAAGTTAGACAAGCAATTTTTATTCATATATTTTGCTGCACAATACTATGACACCCTGTGCTAAAACCTCATGATTGGAACTAGGTTTCACAGAGTCTGAAGACCTTATCTTATGGTTGAAGAAGGTTTAATTAGTGTTCCCTTTACTGTCAAGAACCATCACCTCATCAGCCCAGTGCTCTCCAACTCAGCCAGGTTGTTAATGGGCTTGTGTCTCTCAAGAAACATCATGTACTTGACACCATTTTCTGAAGAGCACTACCCACACAACCAACAAAAAGGATAAACTTGCATCAAAAGTATGTCTGTTCATGATGGAAGGGAGAGCCAACCCTGAAAACTGCTTGTTTGAGATTCAGCCACAGTCGTCGCCGTGGGAACACTGTGCAATCTACCATCACAAGTGATTCACATGTGTTTGCTTTCATGAAAGGTTACAGCACCACCTTACAGCAAGATACAAAGTTGGAACATACTGTTTTATTTACTTGATGGGATGCCTCTACAATCTGGTAGCTACTGTAACAATTCAACATTAATATTTCATTTCAGAATAAAATCAAATAGAATTAATATAAGCTTAAGTTGAAATATTTTATTTGTGTCTGTAAAGGATGTAAAACCATACTATCTATTGATACCATCTATCAACAAATACATAAATACCAACCCATCGTACAAGACACAATACACAAATCCATACAACACAAAAATGAAAGTCTGTGTTAGTGCTATCCACTGTACAGTTGATCCAGTTCATAACCAGTATTCTACATTCCATATACAGTCTGAGGAATTTATCTGTCATATGTTGCTTTTCTCCTCCTATCCCATGCTTTAGAAAGATATTCAGAAAATGCAAAAACATTATCAAAAGGGTATTCCATCAAAGCCCCATTCTCAATACTTATCAAATCTAAATCAGGGACATGAATTTTGACATGAAAAATATTTGTTGTGAACCAAATTTTCATGTAGGAAAAAAACAACTTATATTTATCTGTAAACTCAAGTTGTTTCTCATCCATATAAAACTGAAAATTATTCCTTTGTCTGCCTGGTTTTCAGAAAACAAAGTCTCTCTCACTTTTTACACCACTCAGCAACACATATAAGCAATGTTTGTAAATGTTCTTAATTTTCTGACAGCAAAATAATATCATCCACGTAAAGAAGACTATTTATAAGTACATATACTAAATAGTAGTAGTTTTTTATTGCAAGCCAAGCTAAAAGCTGCCAGTATACTGTCTTCTTGTCAGATGTAACTATTTCAGGCACTTTTGTGTGTATACAACCTAGTGCAAAACTATGAATGCTTTCCAGTTCAGACTGTTTCAGAATGTGTACTGTTATACCATGTTTAAACATACCTCTCTATGACAACCAGCTTAACCCAATCCTAGAGTCCACAGCCATGCTATGAGCTCTGTGAGGGTGTAGGCACTGCTTTACTTTGAGCTAAATGCTAACATAAGCATGCTAATAAGCTCACAATGACAATGCAATCCTGCTGATGTATATTGTAGACGGTATAATCTTTCACTATGTTCACCATCTTAGTTGTGTGTGTTTGCATGCTAATATTGGCTAATTAGCATTAAACACAAAGTACACCTGAGAATGACGGGAATGTCATTAGCTTTTCAGGTATTTGGTCATACACCAAAGTATTAGAAAAATAAATATTTTGACCTGATGAAGACACCATGTGAAAAGTTAAAGAACCACCAAAATTATTTGAATTAAATTCATATTTTCCACTGAAACTGACACATCTTAATGTAAGCCACCCCTACAGCCTTCTAAATGTCTGTATGTCCCTGTATACAAAACCCATATGAGGCAAAAAAATTATCCTTGAATAAATGTCCTCTATGGTGCAGCGACTCATTGCTCAACAGCACAAAATCCAACCAAGGATGCATCATATGTCAACACCCCCCAATATCTCTCTCTCTCTCTCTCTCTCTCTCTCTCTCTCTCTCTCTCTCTCTCTAATGCTGCTTATGCAGAGAGGAAGAAATCTGATGTCATGCCTGCCTGCCCTCGGCTGTCAAGCCCTCTGACGCACACAGACACACATACATACACAGACAAACGTTATTTACAGTATAATTACCTCCATGACAGTTCAGATGCAAGCCCATCACTCAGTATTATCAAACTATCGAGGCATGTAACAGTCTATAATACATACAGAAGGAAAAATCTGAGCTCTATTACAGATCCACACATGACCACTGACATACCCACTGTAATCCAGCATATTTCTGATGAAATGATTTCCACAGTCATCTCAGAAAAACGTTGACAGATGTTTTCTGGAGCTTTTTTCTTATAAATGAACATATTCTGAGATTTCAAACATTCTGAACTCATGAAGAGACACAAACAAGTCCTTGGAAGCAAGAATAACCCATCAAAACTACCTCTTCTACATCATATCCATTACCATTGAAACTCAGGCTAGTGTGTTGAATTTGGTAGGAAATGGCAAGCAAGCGATATTTATGTGGGTTTCTAAAGGCTACAGTTCCTATGCAAATCCAGTGTAGATGACTGGGTGATTGCACACAGACTCTCCCATCCTTCTGCTCTCTCTCCTACATTTCCCATAACCTGAGCCACTGGAGCAGAACATGCTCTTGTCTTTGCTTCATGCTTCAATTTTAACAGTGCCGAGGGGCGTGATGAGAGAAATCAGATGTAATTAGGCGGATGTTTGAGAGGCAGTTGGATATTAACATGGGTTTCACCCCTCTACATGGTGTTGAATTCCAGGCACACATCTCCTGCAGTCACTTTATGTTTGCATACAGATGTTCTTTAAGGCCCCCCGCACCATTATAAAATTGTGGTACGTAATCACTAGTGTATGATGAAAATAATATGGTTTGAAAAGAAGTTTGAGTAAAGTTCTTCTGTTTTTTACTTTGAAGTACCTTTTATATACTACATTTATTTTTCCAAATACTTTCTTAAGGAAACATGATTGTTGCATCAATTATTGTACTGTAGACTGAAAATGTGGTGCAGACAGTCAAGTGCCCCTCAAGATGAATTGTAATCCCTTCACTGACAAATTATGTCATTTTTCCAGTAGGTAGGGGCCTCAGATCAGAAAATATTTATCAGTGTTGTTTCATGGGGAATGGACAACATATTTTCTCATTCAGTTTGTAGTACTAATACCATTCTTTAGTTTCTATAATCGGACATTTTATAGCTACAATACCTATTGTAAGTAGAACAATGAATTCTTTACAGATATGTTCAGTATGAGCATTTTATAACTTGGCAGATTCACTCATTACCGAAAAAAGTTATTTCCCTCTTAAAGAACCAGTGTGTGTGTGTGTGTGTGTGTGTGTGTGTGTGTGTGTGTGTGTGTGTGTGTATGTATCTATGTGTGTGTGTGTGTGTTTGTGCAACTGAACACCGCTCGCATCTGTATTTAATGACCTGGGAATAAGAACTGGCTGTGAAGCATGGAGGAGAAGCTACAGTGGCTGTGAGGACCTATCTAGAGCCAGTGTTTGGTTTGTTTGGTTCTAAGGTAACAAATACACGATTCCTATATTCAGGTGATTATACACTGATGAAAACATACCCATGAATATTATATTTCATTTCTGCCAATAGATCCTCCTAAATGTTACACACTGGACCTTTACAATGTATTAGTTTTGGAAAAACTAGTTGTATACAAATTTGATTCGATCTTTTTTGTAATAAATATATTTTTTTTAGTTATTATTATTATATTACTATCTTTGTAGACATGGTTGAAGACAAGAATAACATAACCAAATTTTGTGTCAAGGGAAAAATAGGAGTTAAGGGGAGTTATACAAGTCGTCATGCCTGTGACCATACTGTGTTTTTACAATTTTACCTGAAATTATGTCAGCCCAACAATAGCAATTCATCTTTTTATATTTTATTTTCCTTTGGTATTTGATATACTTTAAAATAAGCTTGCCGGGCCTCAGCTGAGTACTGCCGTTACTGGTTGGAGTACAACTGAGAAGAACACAAAACTGACAAGTGAAAAAAAACCTGAATAGGACATGCTTCGAAGAAAAATGGCAGAGACAGATTACAGATTAAGCGTGCCACATCCAGCTCTCTAACTCTCCTCTCTGTCTCTTTTCTTATGGTAAATGCTTTCCTTTTCTCTGTTTGGAGAAAGTAGTGGGAAACAGTGAGTCAGGCTGGAGTGCTGAGAGCTGGACTGGACTGTTAATGTTACCCAATGAATTAAGAGTTGGTTCTGCTGGTTTACCATTTGAATGACTGGGAGGCTTGGGAAGGTAGCAAGCTCTGGACACAATGAGATGCTTCACAGCCCAAATGCACTTTGGTTCACATCTACATGTCTAAATATTTGCTTCCAGGGACACAGCATGTTGTGTATAAGTGGCTAGACATTGTACTGTACAAGAACACACACAAATAATGTTTTAATTTGTTGTTAGATGTCTAATTTGGATTTACAATTGGCTCAATGATGTTCATTGTTAAGTTTAACCATTTTTAAGTGTGTACTTATAAGGGCAAACTTCTGTTTACCTCCTGCAATATTTTAAAAAACGAGGCCAAATCAGACAAATATTGCAAATGACACGCATACATATAGTAATCCAATTTGGAAACCTGGGGCCCAAGAGAACAACCTTTAATGAATCAATGTTATTAAATCGTGATACTTTCTTTCCCCTGTAGTTCTTTTCTCAGGCTGTGTTTACTTCCAGGCTATCAAATAATTATGTACACATCTATCAGAGCTCAGTTACATGCAAGAGCCCACCTAGTTTAGGAGGTGCAGTTCTCCATCATGCTGTTTGCTGCTTACACAGTATTTCCACAATTACCCCTGCACGAGATGATTGTGGTGGTGGTTCACATAGCTTGACGTAGTCTTATAACATCACATGGATAAGCCCTGGGATCAGTCTGCAGCAAGCAGTCAGCTGTGGCAAAATGCTGGTTTGGTTTTTGTTGTTGTTGTTATCAGGTCAATCAGTGAAAAGCCTGTGTAAAGTAGAACACAGGCCATTTATACATCTGATAACCAGTTGGGATTAGTCTGTCTTGACTGGTGTGAGTGAATACATACAAGTTTAGGCTGGCTTATGGAACTCATCTGTGCTCAAAGAACTAGGGGTACAATGTGTAACCTCTTTTTCCTTTTTCTAGGGACTTTTTTTTACTGGGTGACTGATTGTGGGTTGTAGGTGGTAGGATGGTTGTGTGGTGGAAGAGTGAATAACTCGAAGCAGGTGAGCACTTTATTCCCCACTAGGCGCTTTCACAAGCCTTGTCATCAGTGAGGTGAGCCCATCAATCAGTCCTGATTACAAAGAGTGTACTTTACTGCAGCCTTACAGGACACCCACTGTGGGTGCTATATTTATAGCATACAAACGCTCAAGTCATATTTTACAGTGACTTTTCAAAGTTTAAAGGGCAAATCCAAAAGAGATGTAACTATGGCCTAAATGTGGTCATACTCAACATGATATCTCTATGTTTTATGAATACAAATTCTAATGACTTTCAAGATTCTTTAAGAGGAAAATTGCAGTACTATTAATGTGGCAAAAGCAGAGTTTCCAAATATTAAATATTCAGAAATGTTCTGTTTGCACTGGCTGATTAAACAGCTGTAGCCTCAATGGACATACTATTTATTTTAACTTATTCAGTTTGAGTATCAAGTGATCAAGTACAGTCTGTTGTCTTTGAGATACATGACTTGAGTTAATTAGATTGTGTTAAATATGTGCTAGGATATTGGAAACAAATACAGATCATGGCAATATAAATACTGCTTCCTATTCAGACATGAGGTTATTTAACATTAAAACTATTTAACACTGAACCAAAAAAATATGTACACTCAAATAAGTCACAGATAAAGTTTAATGATTCTCCCTAAATCTCAAGTAATTTTAAGGAATGTTTAAACCACAAATCACAAAAACAAAAATGAAGACGTTAAGGGTCTGCGTGATTCAAATAATACTGAACTGGTTGCATCTGCTAATGGCACAATTAATCATACAGGCCACCACATGTGTCACATACTAGAACAACAAATTCTTTTCATTTCCACATGGCACAAAATTCCCTTCTCCCACCAACCTCGCTTCCTTTTCTGCAGCAGGAATATCTCCAGGCAGTCTTGCAAGACAATGGTGCACAATTACCCAGAGCAAAAAGCATAGTGGCACTGACAAATGTAGTTTTTACTGAGCAGGAGACATTATGTTCTCACATCAGAGTTAAATACCTCCTATTTATCTCAGCCAAGGCGAGGGAGAGAAAAGAGCAAAAGAGAAAAGGAAGGCAGGGAGAGAGAAAGTCAGAGTGATCAAGACAGACAGAGGGGGAAGTAAGCCGTGGGCTGTGGACACATTGCAAGACATTCCATGACAACCAAGCTGGAGGATTCTGAACCATTTCGTCCTATGTTCCTATCACATGCCAAGTGAGGAATAGCACAGTGAAAAGGTGCAGCTGCGTAATGACCTATAGCTTATTTCTCACGCAGAGATAAATGGCACAGGCTATTTTGTGCAGTTGAACTGAATTAAAACTGATATAATTCAGAGATATAAGACATTTTATTTTATGAGTCTCAATCAAAAATTGAGACAGAACATTTTTACAAGCAAAATGTTTAATCTCTTGCCTTTCGAGGTTACATGGTTGTACACTTCTGAAATTTGTAATTGTCATAAAGACTTTTGTTGATAAGTAATGTCAGTCAGGCCAGCAAGTTAGGGAATTTATTGTGATATTTATATGAAAATACACATTATACACATATTTCTAATAAGGGTTCACAAAGAGGTGCAAACAAGATACAAATAAGGGGAATACAATCTGTGTACATTAGTATGTACCCTTACCATTCTGCAAGCAAAATAATGAAAGATATAGAAATAACTGTCCATCCCAAAGCCAATTTGATGTATAACCCTCACCCCCTTTGCCACAGATGTATTCATACACACAAACTCTAATCTGTGCTCAATAGTTTGCGTATAATTTATTTGACATTAGCAATTTTGTGCATAATTAGCCAAATATTGATAAAGCCATCATAGTAATTATTTTCTTTTGTTTCTACATATGCAGTATTTTATTTATAGAAATGCAGCATCAACATTTGTTTAGTCAGTGGGAAATAAATGAGACAATTTTACTTCCAACGGAAGCAATATATTTTCCAGTTGCCTGAAGAAAGCATAACCATCTGTCACATAGAATAGGTCACAAGGTCCTCAAAAACATGAAAATCATATTAAACTTAACGCAAGTATAATGCTGAAATTTGTTTTTATTCAATGAAAATGGAAATAAAACATAAAAAAGCATTTCTCTATTCATTTTATCTTAGGTCTAAGGAAATAAGTTTGTATGACACTGTATGCATGAAGTTGAAATGAAAACTGATGTGTGTTCCATGTTCTACCTACATTCTTCCCTTTTTCTTTCTTCCGGGTGCACCAGTTTCCTATCAGGGTTCCTGCTGCTGTTGCCCTTGACCATATCGCTGGCTTTTGAACAGGAGTTGGACTCTAGGCGATGGATTGTGGCTGCCTACTGTTCCAAAATAGTGAGAATGGGTCAAATGCTGAAACTAAAACACCTTTTAGTCACAGTTTGTTGGGATGAAGCTACTGCGTCTTCCTTACTACCTACATGCATGCATGTTTACGTGCACAAATTCATGTGAAGTTGGTGGAAGTGGTGTCAGAAATCACCTGCTTATAGTACAAAACAAAGTCAAAGAGATGCACATGACCTGGCTACAATTATGTTAATTACAAAATTAAAAGTCTAGGATTTCATGAAACACAACCTAAACACCACCCTGAAATATAATAATATAATAAACATAATAATTGGCCCACTAGTGTGCTTCATTATAATATTTATAATTACATTTTATTTCAAGAAAACTAAAAGCATCTTCCTTTGTTTTCAAACAGCTGACATAAAAAAATTTAATGTCACACTGTAAGGTGTGACTTGATTTCCTGGAGCAACCAATTTCACAGTGTAGCCTGGACTGCCTGTCTCTGTGGTCTTTCATTTGTGAAGGTTATCCAAATAAGACAGCGACGCTTCACAGGCATGGCTTCTGTTTGTGTGTTTGGTCACTCTCAAGCAATCAGAGGGGTTTTCTCTTGTCTTCCTTTCATTTGTGAAGCCCAGCTGAGATTGTGTAAGTCTGGGCTCGGTAAATTACCAGAGGTTATTGCAGGTTCAAGGTCAGCTTTGAGGTTGAATGGAGGAGGTTCAGCCCCATCTCCACCTCACCCAGCCCCCTCTGTCACTCTGATTGCAGGTAATTACCTCTCTAATGTGATGTTTGGGGTTTCCACTGTGTGAGTGTCTTTGTCCCCTGGCTTCTTTCTTACGAATATTATTTCCCCCCTTTTCTCAGTTTTATCATCAAAGTATTTGAGGATCACGTACCATTATGTACTATTTTTGGTCATACAATATGCTCCCTTCTGAACTTATTAAATAGTCTGCTAAATACATATTTCAGTTGTTATTTGGGTGCTACTGTATTAAAAAAAGCCTACCGGTATATACCAAATACACAGTGGCTGCTATTAAAAATTAAATTTGGACAATGTCAAGTCTTTTACACAGTGATCATCTTCAGTACAGAAACACATCTTTTATAGTCTCTGTGTCACTGTGTCACAGTTTGTAAAGCTCTCAGGGCTCTCTGTGAGCTGAGGCATAACGCAAGAGGAGCTTAAGGCGATGGGTATTCGAAAAGAAAGCTCTCATAGTATTCAGTCTTTAGCATTTAGTGCATTTCATAGTGCAGTGGGTACCAGGGGGCTGGAGGAATTAATCCATGGCCCCTTTTATAAAGTTATTGAATGCCCTGAGTGGCGCTAGGAGAAAAGCACAAGGCCCAGAAGCGTTGGGAACTGATGATCCATGATGCCTTTATGCTATGCTGGTCTGTATCACTATGCCTTCTTCTTCTCCCTCTTCATCTGCTGTAACTGTATCTGCTGAGGAAGAAAACTTGACCGCACTTCATTAATATAAAGAAGCTGTCTTTTTTTCTAGAAAGCATGTGCTCAAAGCTCTCATAGCTGAAAGTTATTCGTCTTTCTTTCGGTCTGGTGTTTATAGCTTGCTCATGCATGGTGGCGTACCTCACCTAATTGTGACAGGAGGAAAACAGATTTGTTATGTACCAACAAGAGGTATTTTGGGAATAGGCTAAATTAATGATGCTTGTCATTTGCTTGGAAACAAAGCTGCACACTTTCCATTTTGAAATCATTCCAATTGAAGATTGAAATTTCAATTGGTTTGAGCCTGTTTATTCAGAAACCCTTTCATTTACAGGCCGTTACTTATGTAGTAATTACATAGTAATGTGAAGAAATAGGCAAGAAATATCGTATTTCTTATTGTACGATTGTAATTTGAGGCAGGAAGTCTTACCTTCTGATAAGCCAGAAAAGTGGCAGCCACGGTCTACAACAGTTAGTTCCCAAAAGTGAATGTCACCGTAGTTAACCAATAATTACCATAATTGAACGTCACTGTAGTTAACCAATAATTACCATAATTGAACTCTTCTTTAGGAACATACAGATCATTTTCATATCGCAGAGAATGGCATGGCAGTATAACATAAATATCTTCACACTGGATAGCAAGTGTACAGTATTTCCTTAAAACAGTTTCATAGTTCCCACACAATCGAAGATTTTGTAAATACCAGGAAAATTCACCTTAATTAAGCCTATTCGAAACTAAGTGTCAAAATAGAATCTAAGTAAGTAAATTAAATGTTATTATTTATTGAACTTAATTTCACATTCTAATGCTCTCATGCCTGGAAAGAAAATATATCATACAGCTATCGTGTTTAATGCCAATATCACTTGTGTTGAGAGAACACCTAGATTTTTGTCTTTAACTAAAAGGCAAAAGATGGCCCATGGTTGTCATGTTTTTAACTGTGTTGAAAAAGCATGCATTTTTCTCTAACAAGTCCTTACAAAGTCTTGCATGGGCCATCAAAGTCATCCTATCCTTAGTAGTAGCAGTCTGGAATGTCCCCCTTCTGCCCAGTGAGGTTCATCTCTGTGATGGCAGCAGTTAGGGAAATGTTTTTTTCAATTCACCTTGTATTTCTGAAGAGTAGAGCTCTTATGTATCATTAACATGCAAATGTTCATGCATTTGAAGTAAAAAAGTCCTGTAAAACACAAAATTTGAGCGAAACCTCAGGAAATGTTTTTTTTGGAAACAGGGCCCTTTTGTTTGCTGGAAATTATTCCCAATCCAAACTCATGATAAACATACAAATTGGATTCCCACTTACACAACTGTGCAAGATCAAACTTGCTCACTTCCTGTTTTCAACAACAAAGGCAACGCTCAAAACACGAAATACAAGTAGTAGAAAGTCATCCGCTGAAACCTGTTGGTCATAATCTAGTTCTGATTCATATTCCAGGAGAATTGGACAATTGTTGCTCCATGTGCCTACAGTTATTTCCTCTGCCATTGTGTGGTACGCTTGTTTCCCTTGAGGGCATCCTGATTGTGATGCTATCTAAAAGAAAATAGATTTCGGCCTGTCCTAAATAAAATTACCTTGACTGTTGACGTCTGTGTTATTGGCTGGGGTGTAAGCAGTAGAGAATTTATGGTCGAAAAGGCATTTACTTTTTATTGCGTAGCTGATGCGGAATCTTTACACTATTTCAATGTGACTACATACAAAACATTTGAGTTGTGGATTTGTAGCGCTACAATTAGTGCAGTCGTGTATTAACTGATTATAAATGGCAGCTTATTTTTGTTGGAAATTAATACAATAACAACATTGTCACACATGGACTGGTCATAAGATGATCTGTCTGATGGATGTATACTACAGTTCTTATAGTATACATTTCTGCATTATGGAGTAGTTATAAAGGCAGTACAGTGGTTTACATATCTGTCTTTCATTGAGTCCCATTAAATAATAAAGACGTTTTCCTTTTTTACGTTGAAGAGGGCCGAGTTCTTCCATGTAAAACAGGCTCCAGAGACTTTTAGAAAAAATACATTTATTAGAGAGGCATTCACAGGAAGATCAAACTTGCTCTCTTCCTGTTTTTTACAACAGTTTTTTACTTTCAAAAATGGATACTTAGCAATTACATACTGTTCATTCACTGTGACTGGCTGTACTGAGATCACTTGTATTTGTTCTAGTTTACTAGATTATACAGCCAAAACATTATGACCACTGCCAGGAGAAGTGAATAACACTGATTATCATTATCATTGCACCTGTCAGTGGGTGGGATATATTAGGGAGCAAGTGAACATTTTGTCCTCAGGTTGATGTGTTAGAAAAATGAGCAGTGTGAGGATTTGAGTGACTTTGACAAGGGCCAAATTGTGATGGCTAGACAACTGGGTGAGAGCATGTCCAAAACTGCAGCTCTTGTGGGGTGTTCCTGGTCTGCAGTGGTCGGTAACTATCAAAAGTGGTCCAAGGAAGGAGAAGCGGTGAACCAGTGACAGGGTCATGGGTGGCCATGGCTCATGATGCACGTGGGGAGTGAAGGCTGGCCCATGTGGTCCGATCCAACAGAAGACCTACTGTAGCTCAATTTGCTGAAAAGCTCTGGCTCTGATAGAAAGGTGTCAGAACACACAGTGCATCACAGTTTGTTGGTATGGGGCTGTAGAACATTATGACCTGCAGGGTGCCCAGGTTATAGCCTCCATCACAAAATGGACAAAATACTTTCCTTCACTGTAAATGGCCAGGTGCAGAATTGAGATGATAGGAGTTCTTTGTGCTGTCTCTGTGTAGCTACAGTCTACAACAGTCAACAGTGCTTCACTCAAGAAGGATACACTTATTGTCTAATCCACAGAACACGATTTCAGTTTTGAGGAATTGTAAGCTGACATAAGCCATTTCCTTCATTTCAAAGGGGTTTTTAAAGGCTGCAAAGCCCCCAGATCCTCAAATGACCTAAATGTGGGAAATAATGGTCATGACTTGGATGAAATTTATGTGTCATCATTTCAGAAAACCTTACATATGGATAAAATATATTTTGGATGTTGATGCTGAGAACAGTGCCATGATAATTTGATACATTACAGTAAATACAAAACTCACTGAGAGTGAAGGCAGTTTTCCTAAAAAAGATAAAATAAAATTCAAACTCGCTGGAGGACAAATCAATTAAAAGCCTGTTATGTTCAACACACTTCAGCAAACCCCTGGTTTACTCAATAGTTTTGGTCCCATGAGGGTGAAAAGCATTGGATAATTGTTACAATTTTCTATTATCACAAAATGGTATCAAAATTGACAATTACATTATTCTAATATACAATGCATAGGCATAATCATGAAGTCATTAAATACAACCTCCTAATGCCTGAGGCATAGCAAGTGAGATAGCAACAATGCTCATCGTAAAGATCTCATGCTGCAGTTAACTAATTTCTTTGCAGGCTGCTGTATCTTCCAGCCTTATGGAATCTTTGCTTTAGGCCAGTGTGCAGAAACTACAGTTGTTGGCTTATATACAGTATGACATGGAATGCATTTGTCACATGTTGTAAAGTACATATTTCTAGTTGAAAACCTGACCTTTGCTGGTTAGATTATCCCAGGCTGTATGTTCAAATGTTATGAGTCACCAAAGAGAGTTTGGCCTGAATCTAAATTAAATGAAGAGTTTCTCCTGGAGTGACTTAACAGTCAGATGTGTAGTCAGGCAACAAGTGGCTAATGAGTTCTGACTCAATAGCAGACCATGCTCTTTTCACTAGTAATTATGGGAAGAGAGGTGTTGGTGAGGCGCCAAAATATGAGCCATGTCTGACAGATTTTGAAATGACATTTAAAAACAGAAATCATGTCTTTGCCAGTTCATCATCATGAGTCTATTTTTTGTGCACTTCATTAGCACTGTGCCTGTCATACACTTCCCTACTTTAAGTCATACCCAATATGGCAAGACGTCACCTTAACCCTGAGTACTTAGTCATGTAAGATCATATAAAATCATCTTACTGTATTTGTGATATAACTACTACAGAACATATACTGATGGGTGGTTAATTAAATAAGAAACAGATGCTTTGACAACCAATAGGTCATTGAATGGTTTGATTAATTTAATTTGGTGTGAAACATTTGCCATGACCCAGCTGACACCTGATTTGGGTTTTAAGACATGTTGGCTCCCAGTTTCATGGCGTGAATGACCCAGCAGAAAGACCAGGATTGCTATGTGCAAAGCCAACAGTAACAAGATAGAAAAAGTGGGGTTAATTCAAAATAATAAGCTCTATGTGTTCCTATACCAGCCATCTCAGCCACTGATATGTCTTATCACAATGTAACAGAACTTTCTCTAAAATATCAGTTCACTACTGAGAGAACTTTTCTACAGCTCCCCCCTGAAATCTAACGAGAAGATTTACACCTTTACTTAAAATTTAAGGAATGTGTCTGCCTAACTCTCTTTGTATTTAATTTGATCCATGGAGTCTGGACCAATACTTGACTCAGTATAAGCTTGTTACTGTCCTAAGGGACTGTTAGAAAAAGAAGACAGTATATACACAAAGAAGAGGAGAAGTGAAGGTGAAACAAGCCTCTTTAGTTTAGTTTATGGAGACAAGGAAGGAAGGACAAAAATAAAGAAATAGAAAATTAAGGGGCGTTGGCAGGGCCCAAGTGTTAGACAGCTTTATCTTCAAAATATAAAATGGTAAATCTATAAAACTGTCATAGTAATTTAATTAATATAGTAAATTAAAGAGATGTATGCATGCAAGTTATAAATAATTATTATCCCTCTACTCAGGTAGGCTTATGTAGCACTTTATACTTATAGTCACTTCAGATAAAAGCATCAGTTAAATGAATGTCATTAATACTTGTGTCTGTCTGGGAACTCTTCTACATGGAGTCTGCTACACATGATTCAGTCTCCAGTGCACTAGAGGATCAGGACTAGCCTGACAGTCAGTCAGTGAGTCAGTGAGTGAGTGAGTGAGTCAGTGAGTGAGTGAGTGAGTGAGTGAGTGAGTGAGTGAGTGAGTGAGACCTGAAAATGACCTTAAGTCTCCCCTCAAGTCTCCCCTCTATTCATTCTCAATGGGATACTCTAACCTGGCTGTTTAACACACATCAACATCAGCACTCCCCTCAGCTGAAAG
This sequence comes from Dicentrarchus labrax, assembly GCF_905237075.1. NCBI lineage: Eukaryota > Metazoa > Chordata > Actinopteri > Moronidae > Dicentrarchus > Dicentrarchus labrax. The sequence continues at coordinate 23,879,829 of NW_026136711.1, read as the reverse complement.
CATGGCTTTGGAAGCTTTTGGCTATAATGGCTTCTTTGGAGGGCATTATATTATTATATATTATATATTTGGAACAGCATTTTGATTTAAAATGAGTGTAAAATGTCTGGTTGTGATATGAATTCAGTAATATTTTGTATGTAAACTGTATGTTCAAATAGCTGATTATGACCCTGTCGCCGGTTCACTGCTTTTCCTTCTTTGGACAACTTTTTAAATAGGTAATTACCACTGCAGACCGGAAACACTACACAAGAGCTGCAGTTTTGGAGATGCTCTGACCCAGTCGTCCTGTCAAAGTCACTCAAATCCTTATGCTGCCCATTTTTCCTGTTTCTATCACATCAACTTTGAGGACAAAATGTTCACTTGCTGCCTGAGATATCCCACCCACTGACAGGTGCCATGATAACCAGATAATCAGTGTTATTCACTTCACCTGTCAGTAGTCAGTGTTATGGCTGATTGGTGTATACAAGCACATAGTGGACAAAGGAAAAGTAGAAAGCTGAGCATTGAGGACACAGTATGAAATATGTGTGTGTGGAAAACAAAATAATGTACAGTTACACTGACCAGCCAACAGCTTTACACACCATCGAAATGTCTTATCAATTGTAAAACTTCAATTTCTGTGGTTAAAAAAAAGTAATGTTGGTATTACAGTAAAGTGCTATAAACCATTTAACATTCCCATATAAAACACGACAACGCAGTGCAAGCAATGAGGCAAGACAAGTTCCCATGTTTGTTTATCTATTAGTGATGATTATACATTTACTGAGGGCAAAGTGAAATGAAGTGCTGCTTGACACCGAGTTCATTAATCTGTAACGGGAAACAGTGGGAGAGTGGTTATTGAGAACATGACTCCCTGCTGTTAAGCTGTTCTGGTTGGCAGGCATAATGATGTTAGTTTTACATTAACTTGATAATATTCTGTGCCAGAGGCACTACAAAATATGCTTCCATCAGGGAAGATTGGGATGAAACTAATTCTTACCGATGTTGACAGTTTGCTCGTTTGTTGTAGAGATTTTTTTTTTCTTCTTTTTTAGAGATGTTTTTGTTAGAGTTGAATTTTGGGCATTTAGCTGCTCGTATACAGATACACTATACTTGCATAAAGAATGACAAACTACTAACAGGCAAATACATTTTTTCCACCACTGCTAACTTGTTGCTAACATTATTAGGCATTGCCATTACCAACCATGTGAGAGCATTCCTATTTGTGTTTCCCTACAGTTTGTCTTAATTACATATAAAACATAACAAATAGTAAATTCACTTATTATTGGCTACAACTGGAGCAGTTAACAGATGTTAATACTAGTAAGTGATATTCGCTCATGTAAATGAGTTTGTTCAAGCATGTTATGAACCACTGTCTGTTTTTATGTGATTTCCCATTCATGTGAGGCTGTACGTGAGCTAAATATAAACATACACACAATGACAATCCTAACATGCTGATGTTTAGCATGTATAATGTCAGAAAGCATTTAACTTTTGATGTTATGTCCACTTCCTGTTAGCCAGAGTGGCAATCTTAGCATTAGTAAAGTTGGGTTACAATGGAAATTATTTTTTTCCAGTCCATACACGTCCTTGTGTGGAAACTCAAAACTTGTGAGAGTGATCTGAGCTGAGTGTAATAGGACTAATACTGGTGATGTTCGGTCTCATTAGGGTGTTGACAGTATGCTAGTAGTCACTGACAAGGTTACCCAAGAAATGCCAGAGCATGGAGATGACCAAGAGGACCTGCTGCGGCTACCCACGATAGCTGCTGAGGATGCTAGCATTGCTACTGGTATTAGCAACCATCCTGAAGAGTGCCACTTCTTACCCAGCATGACCATTTGGTAATCAGAGTAGTTTTAACAAAAGCTGGTTGGATCAATATGCATGAATGAACTTGAGCCAGCAGCCAGAGCACATATAACTAAAGAGTTTATGAAACACTCGATGGGCATGCCAGTATAATGCAATTTGGGCAGTCAGGAAAACTCTCCCAGCAATCCGGGCTACCCTGTGTGACTTCATTGGCCAGTCAAACCCACACATTCATGAAAAGTTTGTTTTGAATCGAGGATGTACTGAAAAGTCCCAAACACACATCTTTTCTGGACAAACAATGCCTACAGCCCATGGCTTGTCATCATGGCATCAGTGAGGGAAAACCACCACCACCCTCCTCACCAGCTACTGCAGAGAAAAGAGGAATTGGGACACATCATCACCAGCACACAGGAGTTGCTATCCCTCAAGAGGACCTACAACGATGCATCTATGGACTTTGTATAAACTGATATCTCCTATCTCAATAAGGTGTCAGCACAGTTTTTCTTTTCTACATTGTTTGAAAAACTATTTGAGGAACAGCAGTGGGGACTCTTGAACCAGTGATTACCAGTTACCTGGCACTGTTGGCTATAAACACAGAGAACGAGTAATAATCGGTCAATGAGCACCAGCTGTAACAGTCAACTCACCTGCCGCTGCTCTCATAAGCCATCTCCACACCTTTCCCTCTCCTGCAGCTAAATGAACCAAGCCCACCTCCACTTATAAAATCTATAATATTTTTTGTAAATGACTACATGTTTTGGATTTTCATCCTTGTTCCCACAGCTGTGCCTTCTGCTTTTGTTGCTCCACCTGCACAGAGACCAGATCAGGATATTAGCAGCTGGACCTGTTCTTATGATCAAAAAGTGTAGATTAGGACAGGTAAGTTATTCAAATGAATGGCATGTACATTAATCCTTTTTCTAGTGTTCGCTCAGTAATGGCAACCCATTCATCTTAGACACAACTTGGCACACTGATTCAGTTCTTTGTAATTGGCTGCTGTTGCTTTCAGATATCAATCTATTTTAAAGGTGACTCAGAGTTTGAAAAATTGTGATGGGACCTGCACACCATTGTAAAAGAAATTTAAATTAGGTGGGGCACTTTTCTGTGTAATCATCAACTGTCTAATCTTCATCTTCTACCAATTACTGATGGTGTAATCTGTCTCGTGGAGCCTTGTGCCATAACAGACCTCCATGCTCTTGTAAGTACTCTTAATATTCCACAGATTTGTCATAATGGGTAGAATATAACACAATCATTCTGTTTCATTACAGGAGGATGATGAAGACACATTATCAGCTGCCACAGAGAGGGAAGATGCAGAGAGGCCTGTTGAGGTTTAGGGGTCAGGATTATTATCTGGATCATTGGGGAAAAGAGTTGTTCTCCTCTAATAGTGGCAATGTTGTGGAGAACCACACATGCCACTATAATGTCACAAGCCCTTTCTTGGGGTGACCCTGAGCCTACAAAGGCACTGGAACCGGGCGTTGAGTATCCCGATGGTCATCTCCACTCTGGCTCGTTTCATGCAGTGAGCCAAGTTGTAGTGTTGCTGTGGGCCAGGCTCAGGGTCAGGGTAAAGGGTCAGCAGATAGCGCTGGCAACTCTCCTATGAAAATACAAGATACAGTTTAATGTTTCAGTTGCAATAGGAGGAAACAAAATATTGATCATAGGATATAGCTGTATACTGTATATAAACTCACCACGGGCAAATCTGGAAACATTTCGTGAGTCATGCACAGACCCAGGCCACTTCGCTTCCACATTGTTTATCATGTAGGCTGCATCACATGATCTTCACAGTGGAAAACAGTAATTAGCTGTATAGTGAAGTATATTTCATTTGGAATGTTAAAGGCTACTATTTAGGGCTACCTGTACATTAATGCTGTGGACAGATCTCCTATTCAGATAATCTCCTTCATTTATTGAAGGAGCTATGATAGGAATGTGAGTACCATCTATGTAGCCAATCACACCTGGAAACCCTAAAATACATCAAATTGACTGATCAGTGCTTCAAGTCTCAGAGCTTTATGACATAAATTAATTATTGCTTAGACTGATACCTGCAAGTCTGGTGGGTCTGTGACTTGGGAACACTACAAACGTGTATAGTAGCCGTTTCAGTGCAAGTGTCACATTTCGGACAGCCCGACAGACAGTTGAATTGGACACATGCTCCGCATCACCGATAATCCTCTCCCGACGGACATTTCTGCGGAGTATCTGTGTCTCGACATCAACTGGCTCTTCATGAAAAGGACACGCCATGTCTGCCACTGCTTTCAGTCTGCAGCCTTCAACTTAAGAGCAGGAGAAACTCAGGGTTAGTTGAAGAAAACCTGCCAGCGAGCAGGTTAGGTTCACGGAGTATGTTGCCAGGGTAACTGACTCAGAGTTAAACTGAACTGGCTTTGTGAAACCGAAAAACCAGAGTTTCCCTCATCTCAGGGTTAACTAACTCAGTTTTCACTAAACCTGCTTTCTGAAACGGGCCCCTGGTAAAGGTGCGAAAGTCCCCATCTGAATTCCAGTCAGCGGGACCACACAGCAGGAGGGATACTACCAGCAGCAGTGGATTACTAAAACTCATGTCCTGCAAATCTTTCCTGGCTCAGGCCAAGACAGGGGTGGCACAGTGGAACTACAAAAGGATTTTGGACCTTATGCAGTCAGATGTAATCCTCCTAACATAATTCAACTACATACCAATTTCTAGGACCAACATTTTAAACATCAGCTGAATAAATGTGAGTAAAACAATTAACTTAAAATGCTTATTTTTTCCAGAAACCTCAAATACCCCACCACTGCCATTGCAGTCTTCACCAAGGAGCCCCGCACTGGACCGACAAGCGATGGCCAGTGTTTGTCTTGGACCACAAACACTGGCCATCACCAGAGCACAACAAAAACTAAGACAATCAAAAATGTCTCTCGTGTAGGCAGCCAAAATCCCGCTACCAAAGTTTTACTTTTATAGGCAAGGACCAATCAGATATCACTACTGCTCCACAAAAGGTGTTTAAATCCAATTGTGCAGAGCCATTGAAGATTTTTAAAGACTGAATACTTTCAGTATGTACTGCAACAAAGTGCAGAATGGAGGTTTTATGCATATGCTTTAAATGTTTTTTAATCATCTGTTTTCTTGTTGCACAATTCTTCCTTTCAATTATATACAAAATGTTAGTCATTGTTTTTATTATTTTCACATTGCTGTGCACTTCCTCAGGGGCCCTGTTGGGCAAAAACACTCACCACAGACCCAAAACACCCAAATCTATAGGATTATTAACAAAGAAACACAAAAAACTCTACACTAAATCAAGACAAGCAATAGAAACTGAAAGGCAGTAATACCAGCAGTCCCATGCCAAAAGCCTCTTGCTTCGATGCTGGTGCAGGCTTTTAAGCACCTGTGTGCAGGTCAGGTGTACCTCGTTTAGCAATCAGCACAGCTAATGGGAACGGAATAGGAAAAGGACAGAACAGAGAAACACATATAGCCATAACAACATCATCCTTCACATAATATCTATCCTAGCACATGGGATCTAAATACAGTATATACAAGTAAATTGCAACTGTGGGTACCAATTAATCTAATTTGTTTTTGTTATTTCCTCATATTTCTAATTGATTTATCTTGTGTAATATCTGAATACCAGAATTGACAGTTATGGATCATAACTTCTTTTCCACTTTTCTTCTTCCTGCCCGGTCACATTGCCTCACAGTAGCTATAATTTCCCTAGCTATACTTTGTTTATTTAACTTATCTATATTTGTTTTAGTACTATACAAATTCCACTGAAGGCTTATGTTTGAGTAAATTTAATAAAATATAGATTTTAAGCTAATATTATAATATTTCACTTTTCTTCTACAAAGCACTGGTGAACTTATTTTCATTATGAATAATGGTTATTTTAGAATGCAACAGAATCATCTGATTCTGAATTTTGTAGTGTAATAATACTTTAAATTATATACACATTTCACATTGGTGGTGAATATCGTCCATTCATCCAGTCTCGCAGAATTCTCACCCGGCCTTCAAGCAATGCACAATGAATTGTGCTGGTTTATAGGCACCTCAACATGCACCCAATTGTTTTTCTAGAGGCTGCAGAGGGGTCCATGTTTAAAGGAGACATATAGTGCCCCATCCATCCATCCATCCATCCATCCAAAATATTGTATCATGAAATGTATCTGTCATCATAATGAATCACAATTTGACTGTAAAACAGAAATGTATTGTGGGTGCAGCGCTTTGAGCATCACTATAATGCAGGTTGTTCTTCATATGCAGGTGTTTGCTAAACAGGTAACAGGCTGCTGCTCGGTACTGATAACTGTCTTTATTAATGTTAGCACAGTTCATGTGTGCAGACACAAACTCACCACATCTTACAACTGACAGCTGATCCAGCTGTCACCATAATCAGAAACTGAGGTCACTTCACTTGACACTTGAGAGGAAAGGACGTCTCAATTCTGTAAAAAAACATTTCCTGATTCCTTCTTTCCTTCTCCTCGTTCCCAAATGTGGATGCAATTAAGCGTCATGTGACGCACCCACAGGGCATAATAAGAACATTTTAAAGTAATATGCTAATTTACTTTTCTTTGCCATCCTTGTTCCCTCAGTTGTGCATTCTCCAGTTGTTCCTCCACCAACAATCAGACCAGCCCCCGTACACCTGAGACACCAGACAATAATATATTTTTATAACTTCTCTTAAGAAGTTACTGTGGCCAACATATGTTTTAATTTATTGTACAATCTGTGATGATAAAATGTGTAGAAATGAATGCATCTCGCTCAAAAAGATTAAAAGTGTAATTCATCAAACAATCTGTGATAACAAAATGTGTAAAAATGACTGTCACTACTTGTTTTTGTTCCTTGTTCACACAGCTTATGCCCTTTGCTTTTGTTGCTCCACCACCAGAGACCAGACCAGGATATTAGTGACCTGTTCTTATCACCAGTTCAGTCAGACAACTCACTTTTGAAATGGTTTATTACAGCAGCATAGCATAGTTAGATTTTGGCATCTAGGCTCTGACCACTCCCCGCAGATATGTTTACATAGAGATATTGGGGAGTGATGAGCAAATACCTTAAAGCCCCTAGCCGGAGACTACAGGTGGATGCTGGGGCTTACAGAGCAGCACGTAGCAATGGCTTACAGAATAGCAGGGAGCAATACTGATGCAAGGCAGCGTGTGCTTGGTTATTGATTACAGAGTGTGAGGCATGTCGCGTGTATAGCAGTGCAGCTCAAGTTGACTGCCTGAACCAGCTCGCAGGCTTTGCTCCATAAAGTGTGGATGAGGACAGATCAGGGACTGTGGCCTGGGTCCCACCATAAGCTCAAACCAGGAAATACCCTTTCATTATGGCATCAATTGTCCAAAGTCAGATATATAGTGTCAACCGGTGTGGGTAGGCCTCAAGGGATTGTTGGGCCAGTGACATTTTTGCTTCACGCCGTCGGTGCAGGATGTGCAAGAGAATCTGGTTTGCTGATAGTCCTTGTGGCTGAATATACTACCAAAGCAGTTCAGACATTCTGCCAGCATTCCTAACTTACAAGAAGGCCATCTGCAAGTCTGTGCTTCATGACCTGAGGCGCACTGGTAAGTCATCCTCAGATATGGCAAATCAGGTGAATGAGCTCATCTGGCATACCTTCGTAGAAGGTCTGGGATGCAGAAGACTTTTGGTCACCTTGTAACAGTATTTTGGAGCACATGATGAAGCAGATGCGTGGTGTGGAATCTGTTTCTTCTCCCTACCGGAGTACTGGCACCAAGAGCCAAGGTGTTGCAGTCTGTCCACACCAGGAAGGTGGAACGGAAAGTGAACTTGTCATCTGGCACCATGTCAAGTTATGCAATTATGAGCGAGAACTGGATGGTTGCCTCCTGGGTGATGGTGTAGCCTGTGACAGAGAAGTCTCTAACCCATGTATCAGGGGTTAGCCAAGAGGTACAATGATGTAGGGGTGGAGAAGGCTAATTACCACTGGGTAGATAGGTGAGAAATGTATGCATCTCCTTTTCACTGGTACTTATAACATACATAGTATTTCTGGAAAAAAAAAAAAAAAAAAAACACAACAAACCCAATCCCACTGCTGTGCCAGTGCCCCAGCCACCCCAAGTTACACCTGCTGCAATCCACAAGCTACAGACATTGTCCCAAGGAAGCATGGAACCCCCAGTGAAAATGGGTAAGTTAATACCAATATGTAGGACCTACATTTTACACATCTTTGTAAATGATGTTTTGTACTGAGCATAAGAGTAAAATTATCAACTTAAAATTACTTTTCTTTGTCACAGAAACCTCAGATACTCCATCCCTGCCATTAGAGTCCTCACCAAGGAGTGCCCGCACTGGTCCGGTCAAGACTGGTGGGGGAGTGTTTGTCCTTGATCACAAATGGTGGACATTGCCAAAGAAAGAGGCTATCAATGGTCTCCTGCAAAATTACCACAGACAGAAAGACATGCTGAAGCTTGTGGATCACGATTATGCAGCCATGATCCATCAATCTGCCACGGATCAAACAGTCTGCTTCACCCCACAACCAGATACCACTTACAGTATACAGTAGATAAAACATCTGGCAAAAAAAGGTAAACAGAAGCTCATCATTGAACACCAGTCCAGAAAAACTTTGAGACTGTGGTTTAAGTTTAACTGAAGGAAGTGAGAATATCCATGTCCCAGTTGTACAACTGCCACCAGCCATCATGAACCCAGCAGATCCAGAGCCAGCACCTGATATACCACTGACAAAACTGGAAGACAGAAGTGGAGAGCGGAAGAGAGGAAACTCCCAGACCCTCAACCTCAGGGAATAATGTGCCATTGCCATCACAGAGTTTAAGCAGGGCCCAGACAGCAAACACATTCACACAGGATTTCCAGGAGTGGCAGGAACATACATCTACTGCCCAGCTAAGTTCCTTGCCTTATACAAAGACAGAGGCATGACATGGAGGGAAATTCAAACCTCACCATTCTATGGAGTAGATTTAATAAATCAATGACTATAAGCACAGAACTTGTTTCACTTGAATTCATCTATGAAGCCCTGCTCAGCTCATTTCCATTATGAAAAATAATCTTCTTCTTTAATCTTTGAACGCAAAAGAATATCAGTCTTTATTACAAATATAATTTTTCAGTATAATATTACATATTATATTGATATTACATACTGTAATTTGGGTGTTCCTCTATGGAATTTTAAATATTTAATTATTTTGAATAAATAGTGCACCAGTACAGTACCACAGACAGGAAAAGTAAAATTCAGTACCATGGATAGCGCACCATAAAATTGTGCAGTCTCATTGGCTGTCAGTGTCTTACAAATTAAGCACAGCGTTAGTTCAGGCAGGCCATGAAGTCAAGCTCAGCTCTCAATTTCAGCTACATCAGCTGATTACAGCTAGTCGTAAACACACATCAGCGTTAACTGAACTTGGCCTCTTTGCACCCTAGTGAAAATCAGATTATCCAGTCCAGTAAATGCATAGAAATTTCATATTTAGTAGGCTCTTACCAATTCACCTCCCATGCTAAATTATTTAAAAGTAATCAAGGTAAACATTTTGTTACAAATTAAAATTGAGTAGGAGGGCTACATTTATAAATCTGATTCTGATGAAGTCAGTGCCTCACCAGCCATGAACCTCACCACACGTCACTGCGCCCAACATACCTCAGCACACATTATGTCAGACCCAGAGCAGCCTCTGCATCAGCCTCGGCTGCTGGTGGTATTGCTGGGAGAAATGCTGGGTGAGCAGGTGGCTGTGAACAGGCAGGATCTGCCAGGCGGGCAAGCCAAACTAGCTCCTAGAGAATCAGCTGGCCTGGCGTTGCTCGGAACGTATGTGTCCAATAAGCCACCTGGCTGAACTGAATTGCCTAAAGGTAGTGTGTGTGATAAGATCCAACCATACACTGGTATGGAAAGATCAGTGTGATTGTGAGTGTGGTGTAACCAATTATAGATTAAAGCAAACCACTCCAAGTGAGTCTAAAACAGTAAATGGGATAAAAATGGGGAAATTAAAATCTCTTATTTTCTCTCTTACAGGCACTGCTGAAATTTCGGAAAATGGGCAAACAATGTAGAATGAGGATATTCAAATTTAGCACCATGTAATCTGGTTGTGTTTATCATATGTACATGTAGAATAGATTATTTAAAGATGGTGTAAAGTAATGTTTGAAGAAAGAGGACCAGAAAGTAGGGAGAGACATGGGAGAGAAGCAGAAAGATGAAAATGAGAAAGATTGAGAAAGTAGAAGAGAGAGGGCTAAATCGTCCTTCATATGCTGTCTCCATGCCGGCAGGAATGCCTGTATGAGGGGAAGAACCCCTCTAGCTAAACAACTCCAGGAATACCTACTGTGCTCTGACCTGTCCAATCTCTCTGAATCCTATACCACTGACTGTGAAAGGGCAGGGACAAACTAACTTTGCTTCTCCCAGGAAATCTCTTGTGTAAAAGAGGAGAGGCCTGGGTTCATCCGGACCGTCCAGATATTTCTTTTGTTTTGCGTTGATGAATTTTTTTGTAATATAGTGTGTCTGTTATGTTCCTAATTAAAGCCTGAGTTTCTAACTGTAACAAGTGTGTGAGTGGTTTATAGTAGGTAGTGTTTAACTTACTATTAAGTTCTAAAATGTATTTGTTTCTATCTTGTATGACTATTTGGCCCCCCTTGTCTGCTGGTTTGATGACTATGTGTGTGTTATTACCTAATGTTTTAATAATGTGGTGTTGTGCGTGTGTGATGTTTGCCTGTCTATGTGTAAGGGGGGCGCCATTTACTGAGTGCGTGTGTGTTCCTGTCTATTAATGATCTGATTTCTGGTGAAATATTGTCTATGTGTGGTTCCCAGTAGGACGGTCCGGTAAAAAGCACAGGCTCCCGCCCCTGTGCTCCATAAAAATTATCCATTAATTTAAGCCTCCTATGAAGACGTGGAGGTCCCCCCTGAGCTCCGGTCGGGTTGGAGGTTTGGGTGTGGGAATGAAGGTAAGTCCTTTCTCCAGTATCTTCAGCTGTGTGGCTGTTAAACAGAGTGTACAGGAAAGATTAGTGATATTTGAGTGGAGGGGGAGTTGTATTTGAACAATGGCCCCCCGTTACAAGTTTATCTGTTGTAACCAATATTTGAATATGAGTTGTGCCGTGTTCGGTGTCCAGTGAACGTCTTTAGGACGTCTGCAGTGTGCACACATTTGCAATAATCCACAAACTCACCACAGAATATCCGTTGCTCTGGCCTCCTTTATTATGGTGCGTTCCTTTAAAATCCGTTTAAATGAGACAGATGTCCTGTAAGTAAAACCACTGATAAAACACTGGTTCTTTGTCCGTTAAAAAAGTGAGAGTACTTTAATCGTTTAAAAACATGGGTGCCATAAAACAAATAAAATAGAATAAAAGAGATCTTTATGTTTCGCCGTCTTGCGGCTTTGTCAGGAGTTTTTATTGCCTAGAAGTCTGGTTACAGTTGCCACCAGACTGTGATCTCTAAGCCTAAATAGTTTGTGTTAGAGACATATAGAATATTCATAGTCTGGCTACAGTTACCACCAGACCGTGTATAGGGCAAACTATTCCTGATCACACTACAGTTGCCGTGCAATCAAGATTGTAAGTTTCAAAATGAGAAAATGGTCATGGAGCAACCTGGTGGGTTGAATGGAAGGAGCTTGTCTGAGGCTCGGGCAAAGGTTAGGTGAAGTAGAGATCTACTCGGAATCTCTCCCTATGTTGACCAACGACAACATATGGCAGGGCACATGGGGTATGACAAAACACTAAACCGGATAATGGCCCGATTCTATTGGCCCAGCATTCAGGGAGATGTATGCCTCTGGTGCAAGTCTTGTCCCTAATGTCGGTTGGTTAATCAACCTGCCATCCCAAGAGCACCTTTGCGTCCATTACCACTCATTGAGGTTCCGTTTGACCGTGTTGGCATGGACCTAATCAGGCCATTTCACCGGAGTGCACGTGGATATTGTTTTGTACTAGTCCTGGTGGATTATGCAACTCGATATCCGGAAGCAGTGCCTCTGCGTACAGTGTCTGCAAAGAGTGTTGCACAGGCACTGTTTCATGTCATCTCCCGAGTTGGGATCCCAAAAGAAATCCTAACAGGCCAGAGTACCTTGTTCATGTTGTAGGGCCTCAACCTGCTTAAAATGGCAACTGGGACTGCAAACTTTTCTTTGGCTGTGTCTCATTCTGCATACTTCCGTCAGTACACTGCTAATGTGCACTAACCACTTACTGCTGTAGTGCCCACTTTCGATGGTTAGTACTGTCCCAAAAGGAACACTTATGTTAAAACAATTCCCGGAAATGACGAGCGCGATGAGCGCGATGAGCGCGATGAGCGTGACGAGCGCGATGAGCGTGACGAACGCGTCAAACACAACACACGTGAACGCGATTTTCCAGCCCGCCAAAAATATATGCCGGCTTTTGTTCGCCAACACTAATTAACTCGCCAAATAATTATGTCGGCTTCAGTCAGTGAGGGACATGTAAGTGATGCATTAGACAACAGTACAATGTCTCGTTTTACCACCATTACTTACATTTATACGCTTGAGGTGTCCAACTTGTCGTCGCAGCTCCGGCTGCCTCGGCTGAGTTGTCCGCCATTATTTCAAATTTTGAAAAACTTGCCAACGTCCCTGGTCCCTCCCCTTCCGCTCATTAGTCAAGATGGCATCCATTCAGTGCGAGTAGGGTCCATCATTCCACACTGAATTTTTTGGCCGTTTTTAGGGGGTCATCCGGGTACTTTCAGTGCACTGACTTTTTGTGTTATCTACACTATATACTTAAAACTAAGTGTTTGAAGTGTGCAAGTGAGAGAGTGGGTCACCTTCCATGGAGTTTGTCATGTTGAACCACCATGTTTCTACAGTAGCCCAAAAGGGACAAACAAAACACTGGCTCTAGATAGAGCCTTTCACATTTTTCACATGTTTCTCTGCCACCATAGTTTCTGGGGAGGGGGAGGGAGAAGCGAGTGAGTTGCAACTACACCGCTAGATGCCAATAAAAGCTTCACAATGTCCTTTAACATAAACGTTGTTCGATCTGTTGTTTCCTTGTATATATTTGTAATTGATTATTGTATATAAAAAATATTGATAGATTGTTTATACTTGTTTTAGCACTCTAAATTGCACTGATGACATGTGTGGACAGATTTAATAAAACAATGACTAAGCACAGAACTTGTTTTACTTGATTTCATCTATAAAGCCCTGGTCAACTCATTTCCATTATGAATAATAGTATTTCATTCATCTTTGAATGCAAAAGAATATCACTTTATTACAAGTATAATTTAGTATAATATTACGTATTATATTGATACTATAATTGGGGTGTTCCTCCATAAAATTCCTAATACATGAATAGAAACAATTATTACATACTTTAGACTGAAATAATGTAGATTTTAATGTAACTCTCATGTGAAATTTTGAATAGTGCAGCAGTTCAGTACAATGGAAAGGAAAAGGAAAATTCAGTACCATGGATAGCGGACCATAAAATCGTGCAATTTAATTGGCTGTCAGCGTATTACAACTATCCACGGCTGGCCATGGAGGCAGGTTTGGAATCCCACTTCTGACAATGAAAAACTTGTGATTGCACACAGACCCTCTCATTGCAACAAGGCACGCAGTTTTAGGGTGAGAATTTGTCGGCAGTTGTTGAAGCATGGATTGTCATGAATGTGAGGAACATACTCATGCTCCCTTCAAGTTGATTTTTGGTCTTTTTGGTGATCCTCTTTTTATTCACAGCCATCATCAGGTCAACATTGCAATTCATACCATCCTCTGGTTGACCATTTGTTTTGGACATTGTACTTTAGTCTTTTGCAGTTACTGCAGTTTTATCATTAACTTCTCCTTTTGGGCAGAAAAACTTCTCACATTTATACACTGATCAGCCATAACATTATGTTGTATATGGAGCTGCACAACATTATGACCACCAGGGTGCCCAGGTGTTCATAATGTTATGGCTGATTGTTGTATCTTATAGTATGTTTTGTTTGCAATGGCTTTCTTAGCTTATTTTGATTAATTTGAGTCTTTGACTTCGACCACCCCATGGGTATAGATTGCGTATTCAGGGTTGAGCAGAAACCAGCAATTAATCTGTCACTTTCAAAACAACTCCTTTGTGTATCAAAGGGGCCAGCGAGCTACCACCACATACCAGCAAACCACACATACAAATCCCTGTGCAGTTTAGTGAGGTTACCTTTGACAAGCCCAGCATTTAGTATTGTATGTTTTTGTTCCTGGGAGAGACAGGGGCTCCCCTGGTACTTTGCCTGAATGGCCTCCTTTGGTTTATAGCAGGTTGTTGCTCTCCTCTCAGGCTGTATGATTAATGGTTTACCACCATAAATGTAGGTCACCAATGACAGCGTTATTATAAACCTTATGTGAATAGACTGCCATTATTTATTTAAGGAAAATTAGTTGTCTGTCTGGGAATATTGATCATATGGGTATCAGACCAATCATAGAATTGTCATGTTGTCACAATGGCTATATAAGTAATGTTAAATGATGCCATATTTTTATTTATAATAATTCAAGTAAAAGAGAGAGAGAGAGAGAGAGAGGGAGAGAGAGCCTATTTTTCTGGAAGCCATTCATCTCACTTTTTCTCTGGTGTCTCACATTTAAAGACACATAATTAAATGTTCATCATTTACATATGCTGACATCCTAAGCTTGGAAATTAAAAATGGTAAGTTAATGCACAAACACATTATTTATCAGTGACTGTAATTTAAGCTCCACAGTGTAAGTCATTTATGAGTATGTGATTTGCAGGCATGGGTAGGTCTTCCTTTGCAGGAATAAATAAACATACATCCATTCATAAGTTCATATTTGTTGGTATCTATTTGACCTGAAAATTTGTTATATTGTGGGATGTATTTTTACAGTACATACTGTAAAGGTCGCAAATTCATTCATTACCTAAATATTTTCTGAAAGCTTGGTTTACAAGACATAAAAACTAAACCTACATGGGGCTAGCTGTGTTGCTAAGTTAAACTATATCAATAGTAAAAAAAAGATGATCTTGTTTAGTTGGAACTTTGCTCTAACTAATTATTAGTGGTCAGCCCAGACTTGGTAAGTCTACGATGCAATGAACAAATCTTGGTGTACTTATTGTGCTGAACAAACCCACTGAGAATGACTTGTCAATCACAATGTAGCCACGCCCTAAAGCATGCCCTGATTTATAGTCTATTTCACTCCATATTGGACCATCATGCTGTATGGAAGAAGACTTAAAATGAGAGATTCAGACCATAAACTCATTAGGTAACCGTTGAGCTAATAACTCAAGTGAGAAGTCAGGTCATTCCTTCATAAGGCTGTATGCTATGGGTGTGTTATTGCAGCCCATGGAGCTGCCCCCTAAAGGCCATTGCATAGAATGTATCACTTCACTTAACAGACCCGGAAGCACTGGCCATTCTATATACTATCAATAGCCTGGTCATTAAAAAAAAAAAAAAAAAATACTGTACTGTACGCAATGCCAATGGTTTTCAATCATGTGCCATTGAGGCTCAAGAGTCTGCCGGTTTCCATTCCAGCCAACACTATAGCAGCTGATTTCACTGATTACAGTTTCCAACTGAGTCACAGAGCATTAGGGCTTTTGGTATGTGTAGCCTTTTTAAATATATTTCCAATGCTGATTTTGAAAAACTTACTTGTCATTCAAAAAGAGACAAAAATAAATAAAAAAATAAATTTACACATAAATAATAATATTCAGCATGTATAAGAAACAAAAAAATTAACTGTCTTATTCTGTATGTTGCATGTTGCATATGTCTCTATACATGCTGATAAAAATCCAGCCCAGGTATGATAGGCCTTTAATGCTTGCTGGAACAAGTCACAACTTATTTGCCCAACTTTTAATATATAACCTCCAGCATTTCACAAAATCATGTTTGACCCTTACAAAGGGTAAAGGGTCGATGTTCATGATGTAGTAAAAGCTGTGTGACATTTAACATCGATTTGGGTTTATATTTTAAACAGAATTTTCATTGTCTTTGTCCTGTCTTAGTTTGCAGTTGTAACAAAGAAAGGGAGGGTATCATGAAGTACAGCAAATTATGTGATTTTGTGTAAGGTTTCTAAAGTATTAACAAGTATTTAAGTATATCATCATACTGTTTAAGCAAGTAACAATAGAAAATGACAACAAGCTCTCATACCTAAAAAACAAAGTAGATAATTTGGTTAAGGTTTGGCAACTAGAACACTTGGTTAAGATTTGGGAACTATGGCCACCATTGTTAAAGCAAACAAACTTAGAAGACAGGACACAAACTGTAGTCTCTGTTGTGTTGTACATTCATTGACACTGACCTCCACACCCTCACATTTCAGTGTGCTGTTAATATATCATACTACTTGCTTTTAACTTAAACTTATGCCATTTGAGCAGTATTTTGAATGGGACACTGACTGAGCCCAAGGGATTTGATGGGGATTTTGGATCATAAGACCAATGGCGTAATAACTGTTCAGATCCTTTACTAAAACAAAATTGCAGAATGGGCCCTGCCAGAGTTATATTACACTATAAATCTATTAATCTATTCTATTAATCTGTAAATAGCACTTTAATGTTGTAATGGTAGTGCAAATGGTAATTTACACTAATGGAGCGAAGCCTGCAAGCTAGTTCAGGCAGTCAACTGGAGCTGCGCTGATATACACACCTGACATGCCTCACTCCATAATCACTAACCAAGCGCACCCTTCCAATCTGGCGGTCTATTTAAACTGCACAATTTCCCAGCTCTCCCTCTGCTCTGTCATTGTCGCTGTTGCCCTGCCTCCGTATTGCTGCTGCTGCTCTGTAAGCTATTGCTGCCTGCTGTGCTGTAAGCCCCACCACCACCCCAGCATACACCTGTAGGCTCCGGCAGGGGGTTTAAGGTATTTGCGCATCACTCCCGAATATCTCTATGGAAACATATCTGGAGGAATGATGAGGTCGGAGCCTATACGCCAAAATCTAAATATGCTATACTGCTGTACTAAACATTTCAAACGTGAGTTGTCTCAGTGAACTGTAGATACTGTTGGGTACTATTACTTAAAACAATGCATCAAATTTTAGAAATGCATGTTTTGTGTATAATAATAAGTAAATAAATAAAAAGTAGCTAGTAAGTAATAGCTGTCAGATAAATGAAGTTGAGTAAAATGTGCAATATTTGCAGCTGAAAAGTAATGAAGTATAATTAAATAATAAGTAGTAACAAGTACCTGAAAATGGTACTTTTGTACAGTACTTGAGTACATGTGTGCACTATTTTATTGTTCCCTTCTCACCTATTTTCTCAGACATTCACATGACTCTCTAATTTTTTCCTTTTACAACTTGAGTACAACTTGTGCTTTGCTTACAAACACATTGCCCTTTAGTTAAATTCCTCTGCTGCTATGCAAACCATCTTGATATTTTCTTTTCCTTGTTAACACAAAGTCAAAATCACATTTGGATCATCTCAAATTCATCATCCTCCTTATTGTTATGATAAACAATGAACATAAAATATGCTGAGCGCTGTACTGAATAGCACAGGGGTGCCATTTCAGAATGACAGTTCCATTGTTGAGGTGGAATAAAGCCATAAAAGGTAATAATTGAGTGTTTCCTTCTTTTCTCACCCCCAAGATCTGGGCTCAAACTGCCGCACAACAAAACGCGATAAATCAAACTGTCAATCTGTAGAAAAAAGATGAATTTGACTGCACAGTAAGGATCACTGACTCCGACTGTGTGACAGGAAGAGAGAGAGTGTTTGTGTGGGTTGGTGGGGGGAGATGGATACGTGTATATTTGTGTAATAATGGGAGGGGGTCATGTGATACGTTTTAGTCTGTAAATGTATGTGTGTGAAGGTGGGCTTTTACTTTATGTGTTGACACAGTGATTCATATGCAGCCCCAGATTTGTATCTGATAGCAACACTTCATGGCTGAAAATATGTGGACACCTCAACATTGGGTAATAAGGTACACAGTCAGTTAAAAGGTGATGGTGAGGTCTGGGCTCTGTGCAGGTGGATGTGGACAGGGTGCCCATATATTTTAGGCCATGTGTGTACTTAATATTTTCATGTATAAATATGAACTAGACTAGAAAAACATACTGAAATCTTGACCTTCAACCACGGATGAAGTTTGCAACACTGTACCACTAAATGAAGTGCCACTTTATATAGGAAGGGAAGATGTTTATTTCTGATGAACACATTTTCATTTCTTCTACTGTTTCAATTCCATCATTCTGTTTGGATTATAGAAGTCTCATGTCACCTTGTCTGTACACATAAAAATATTTTCTTAGCTAACAACTCAGATGCACTTGCTAAACAATTTCACATTATATGTTAATTACAGTTCACTGTCTCATAAGGAAAGAAAAGCAAAAACAGAATAGAGAAAGCTAGAGTAAGGAAGGAAAGTAGAAAGAAGAAAGGGACAATCTTCCAATGCACAATGCACCATTCCTCAGCCCATTCTTTGGCAAGTCTTCAAACATCAATAAAATTTGTAACAATCATCTGTGATTTTGTAACATTTGTCACAGTGCTCTGCCAAAACTGTACTTTTTTGCAAATGCAAAGAAAAACAAATACAGCAAATCTGTTTAGTTTTTTCCTTCTATTTCCCCCTCCTTTTCAAACATTAACATTACAGTAATGAATTGGCATGAATGACAAGAAGGCAGTGTAGTGAGAAGCCTTTTCCTTGTCTCCATTAGCAGGTCCTATGTTTCCAGGGAGGCATCAAAGAGAGAGGAGCAGGAGAACGCAGGGGGGAGGCAGTCTGTAAGCTTCAAGCTGCACACAGAGATAAAGACCAGACATATCTGTGAGTGTTTGAGTGTGTGAGTGTGTGTGTGTGTGTGTGTGTGTGTGTGTGTGTGTGTGTGTGTGTGTGGGTGTGTATGAGAGGGGGGGGGATTAGGCTGACTTTGACTGGCTCTGTTCCATTGTGACAGGAGCTCCAAAGAAGCTGCACACTGCCACATGATGGACAGGGCTTGGAATTGCACAGATAATGTATCTCTCTCTTGCTCTCTCTGTGTAGTGTCTGTGTGATACTGTCTCTTAGCCCCAGGACATTTGAGCTTTACAAATTTGTGTGACTGGAAAAACATGCACTGTGGGCACTGAAGGTCATTGGCTCTTGAAACTTTGCAATTATATACATTTGATTCTCTATTTGTGTGAGTGAGAAAGAAAGTGTGTAAGACCACAAGCATTCATGTCATGGCAGAATCTTCTATTTAGTATTTTCATTGTAGCCATGTGTCTTTGCAAAGATGCTGTAGACTCGAAGCGTTGGTTGGGTCTGAAGACTATGAGTTTGAAAATTAAATAAATTGTCAGCTGTCAAGTAGCATTGTGGGTCATGTAGGTGCCAGGTTTTGACAAGGAAGAAGGAAAATAATATTTCTGGTTCTTTTTCAAAATTGTCCCATAATGCTATTGTGCAACGCTAAATCTGTGGAATACTTTTTAAATCTGTAAGTTGAGTAAAGAAAAGTGAAAGAAGAAAGGAAATACATGAAACAGAAGTAGACAGAAAAAACTCAGAGGGACAAATGGAAAGACAGAGAGGGAGAAGAGAGAGTTTGAAGTGGAATGAAACGTAAGAAAAACAAAACAAACGAAAGCCAATAATAATGATGCTTTAGACATTCAAAAGTGAAACCAGCCCAAATAAAGCCCTGTCTTCTCATTCTCTTCTTGTTCTGTTAGCACAACTGCATTAGACATTAATGTACAACACGTATTAAATTTTTCTAGTGCCTTAGTTGGAATGACATAAGCTTGTTTCACAGGTCAGAGTTTTTAATGTTTGACTAAAAACCCTCTGCTAAGTCCTGCCACGCCTGACCCTCCACATTACCTTCATCACTAAATTAAATCAGCAGTGACGACGCTGTAATATTCTGCAACCATGCAGCTGCCAGAAGGAACTGTGTGCTGCGTGCTGATGCTTCTTTGCCTTCTTTGGTCCACTTACAGTACTTATTCCTAATAAAGTGGGAGATTATCCTAATGTATCAGGTTTAAGAGGCTACCAATGACAAATATCTTGTTTTTCTTCCAAGGGCAATATGTTATCAAAAGTACTGCAACTGAATGTCAGTGTTTATAGGGCATATTTAAAATGTACCATCTGTATCTGTAATTTTATCTTTCTACAAAATGCAGTTTTAGCTGTTCTGTAGTCAGGTTGTTCAAATTTGGAGGCTCTACTATAATAGGTTATAAAAACACATTATTTTTGTGATACTGGCCATTGCTGCAGCACCTCTGTCTGACAAACTCAGCTTCAGCTGCTGTCCCCCCTCCAAAGTAGCCTAGTCTGCTCCGATTGGTCAGCTCGCACAATCCTGAGCAGGCACTGCCCACCATGTTTCTGCCTCAGCTCTGCTCCAACTCCATTGATGAGCACGGTAACATAGCTTCTGGGTGCTAATCAAAGTTACAAAACATTTCCAAGCAAATTAATTCACACATAGCTATATCGTTATTCAGGACATGTTATCTAGTGGATCTGGATACAGCTTCCGCAACATACGCACACAACTGGCCCCGACAACAACAAAAGCTAGCTGAGCTGATACTAATACTGCAGAATGAAGTTAAATTAAAAACATTAAAAACAGTTACCAGCATCCAACCTATTACTCTCGTTATTCTCTTAAACGGCTCACACACAGCCTGTTGACTGTCCCTCAATATTA
Source organism: Dicentrarchus labrax (assembly GCF_905237075.1). Lineage (NCBI taxonomy): Eukaryota > Metazoa > Chordata > Actinopteri > Moronidae > Dicentrarchus > Dicentrarchus labrax. The sequence goes on along the minus strand of NW_026136711.1, from coordinate 23,859,035 downwards.
CAGCATTAGTCTCCTATGCAAAATGCTAACAGCAAGTTGAACCTACTAACCTACAAGAAAGTAAAACAACAGGGTTAAACTTGCAGCTTTAAAGTTTTAAATTTAGTCATGGACAGCCAGTATCAATAATTGACCTTGAATCATTTCCAGATCTCATTGATAAAGCAGTCCGTAGTAAAATGCACAAACACACTCCAGTTTTTCCATCCCTGTGAGTACATTTCTGGATCAGTTACTGAAAATAACATGACTACACCGGGTCAGATGATGGAGGGCACCAGACTTCGTGCTGGTCTGCGCAGCCAACACCAGAGCAGTTCCTGTTATTTCTTAGCTTTGTACTGGCCCTTGTTGATAACAGATTTTTTTCCAGACATTTCCGTCACATTTCCATCAAAAATAAAATCTTCCACATCTTAGTGTTGACGGAGTTACGTTAGTGAGAAAACAACAATGGTGGGTAGATTCACTAGGTTTCAGTGGGCGAGACTGGACTGTCACGTAGCTATGGTGGTGCCATATGATGTCTGAAAGAAAGGGAAGAAAAGACTCAATACAAACAAGGTGTGTCAGGCAGTGCAGGAACAGTTTTTTCTGTGGGAGATAGTATCTCCTTTTGCCGTAGACTTTGGATTTTCATGTTTTCAAACCATTTACATGCACAAAAATCTATATAACACACTAATGAACAGGGAAACCCCAAAATGCATAATATGGCCTTTGTTTAAATGTTTGGAGATGATTGGTATCTGACTCAAAGCCATCTGTACACTATAAATTCCCATCTCAAATTGTACCATGATTCAAAGAAACCACCCTCAGTGACCTGGCACATTCAGTGTCTCAGTCTTCAACGTGAAACCTTATTTGGTCAAATAAAATATTATTCTCTGTGCTCAGGGCAAACCTCACTGCATGCCTTATTTGTAATGTATTGTTAGTATCTAGTACTCTTGTACGTTAACTTGTGCTTTTTCTGTTTGACGTAAAGGTTGATCTCAAACATTTTACAAAATTACATACAAATGCATTTTGTTATTTCACATGCTTAGGTATCAGTTTGAAAAATAAAATAATTTGTAGTATATAGAGGGTTTTCATGCAGTTGCAACTACAATTCCAGTTGAAGACCATTAACTCCACTATCTCCTAATGTCATTTCGCTCTATCACAGTGTCACCATGCTTCCCATCCAGAGGCTCATCATATGGCTTTATCAGTGGTGTTTGACATGCAGCATACTACTGAGCTCAGAACTGCAGACTCTTCGCTTGAAAACACATTTCAGCCTGCCAGCAGTTGCGTGACAGAGAACGACAGTCAACGGCAGGCGAGTGCCATCAGCATCACCAAATCAAGGAGTCTCTTTGCTTTGATGTGGACATGCACAACAGCAAGATATAAAAAAGTAATAAAAAGACTCATTATAAGATGGTTGTTTGGGATAATGTTTGCAACAAATGTGCATTGAACTGCCAAAATGAAATCTGTTGTTGTGCAAATTGTCACTCTTGCACGATGAAGAATATACATTTCAACCAATGAAGACTTGATAATAAAAAATATTCTTTGTTATATCCTGATGCCATTCATCAAAAGTTTGGATTTTTTTCAACAACCACTGAAAAGTCAACTTTGATAGTAAAGATTTGATTCAATAAAATTCATGATTTTTTTTTTAAATTGCAGGAGCCTACGTTTTTTAACCTGGGACGTAGCATCAGAAACAGTCCTGGGGACACTTACAGCTGCCCTCTCCAGTAAAACACAAAAGTGAAGATACAAAGTCTATTCCACAGCACCTTCTCTACAGTATGATAATGTTCATCTCAAGAAATTAGCATTGTCATTTATCAACTGGGATTATGTGTTTGTTTTTTTTTAAAGAATATGTATATACATACAATCAATAGTAATATCTGCAAACCCAGTGGAATTTCATATATAATTTTGTGGGATGCAGCTGCAGATAATACAGGACCCCAGCGAAGTTCTGTCTTAGTTTTTTTGGATCTTTTTACATATGTGGAGGGGATTTTAAAGATGAAACAATCATGCTACTCTCACTGCAGATGTGTTTGTGCATAATGTTTTGTGTGTATTCTTTGTATGTGTGCGGCTGCGGAAGGCTGTGTGTCAGCTATTAATTCCCAGAAACAGTTAATGGGGCCTACAGGGTCTTGCTGTGTATACAGCCATGGGCATGTGTTGTAGGTGCATGTGTGTCTGTGTACAACGCATGACTGTGTGTGAAGTATGCATGTTTGTCTCATGTGTGTTTGTGTGTGTGAGAGAGAGGGCAAGGCTTTTGTCTGTGTCCAGTGCAGTGCATTATTCTTCATTAGAAACAGATGAGTGAGTCTGTCTATTCCAGGACTACCCCAGGGTTTAAATCAATCCACCACACAGGCACCCACACACACTCACATATGCACATTATGCACAGTGTCTGTCTTAGACAATGAGTACTTAGTCAGATGCATAATAGAAATTAGCATTTTGGAGTTGTATCTCAGCCAACACAGCACATTCATCTCTGTTAATGAATACAGACAGTACAAAGTAAGGTATATGAACTCCTTTCATATATGGAGAAGCCTGCGAGCTAGTTCAGGCAGTCAACTCGAGCTGCGCTGATATACACACATGACATGCCTTATTCCATAATCACTAACCAAGCGCACCCTTCCAATCTGGCGGTCTATTTAAACTGCACAATTTCCCAGCTCTCCCTCTGCTCCGTATTGCTGCTGTGTAAGCTTTCGCAGTTATTGATTAATCTGACCATTATTGCAAATGCCATTGTCATCCTACCTTTCGGCTTTATTGGTCACTATGTCTATCGTCATCTCTGACTCGGAGAATGAGTCTCTGTCCTAATGGGAAGATATTGGCTTCATCCCCGACACCCAGGCTCAGTCTGCTGAGGCCGCATCACCCGCAAACGACTCACCTGCGGGCCCGTGCACCGCATCCTGGAAGAGCTGTATGCTCGCTACATCTCAGTTCCATCCGGCTTTGACCACGAAGAGCTCTTCAGTTACCTCTCGTTTCAAGAGAGCTCCGCTGATGTCCACACCCCCACTTCCGAGTCCCAGCCCAACAATGGCCCCGCACCCCCAGAGCAATTCCTGATTCCCTCAGGAGTCAAATTCTAACAGGTAATCTGTACTCACTCAGCAATTAATAAAATAATACATTTATATGAAAACATCTATATTGACAGGCTTAAGGAAGTAATAGAGAAATAGATAGAAAGGAAATAAACAAACAACTAAATAAATAATTTAAATGAATAAATAATGATAATGACGTTTGGTAATGATGATGATGATTATGATGGTAATGTTGATTGTAATGGCAATTAAGATAATAATGAAAATCACTTTTGGCATCTTTAGAAACACCATATGTGAAGTTATGTGCAACATATAGAGGAGCTTGATACCTTGGCTGTAATATCAGTACTTGCTCTTCTATGGTGGCTCTCTTTTTATGAGTATCATAAGTCCTTCTCTGCCAAAACTGCAACGTACATTCAGAATTCAGTCAGAACTAGATTGGTGTACAGTCGTCCTGCCACTAATTGGCAGACATTGTACAGGTCATAAAACTCTAGTCTGCTATCTCGATGCTGAGACAAGAGCTTGTTGAGGGCCTGAGTATTAACAGCCTGGTTCTCCTGAATATTCATTCCGCTAAGGCATTTAAAACATTCTTGTTATGAAAGTATAAGGATTAACTGGCTGGCATCTAAGATAGCTGATAGTTGATTGCTGTTAACAACTTGACACTGTTGCTTTTTAAATTTTTTCCAGTTTTAGAGTGATGTTTGGGTAGTGATATTTCTCTTTTAGTGGATAATAATAATAATAATAATAATAATAATAATAATAATTAATAATAATTTAACACAATATTTTCTGTCAGTTAACTCAGCTTAAGTTAGTTTTAGTGGCTAAACAATTGTTAGCATCATGGATAGATAGATAGATAGATAGATGGATAGATAGATAGATAGATAGATAGATAGATAGATAGATAGATAGATAGATAGATAGATAGATAGAATTCCTGAAGGGAATTGGGTCGTCATAGCAGCCAGGTACATTTAAATACAATACAAATACAATACAATATGATACAAATAAAATACTTGAAGTAGAAAAGATAAATAGGTAGGTAAGGTGCAATCATCTAACTTTTAATTATCTAACAACTGCCCTATGTTCAAGAACTGCTCTGCAAGGACTGGAAAAATGCATGTTAATTTCTGTAAATCAGCCTCAAATAGCAGATCTATGCTGGCTCCCAAAAGTGACCCATGTCTGTAAAAACCTGCAGTTGGCTATTCCAGAGCCAGAAGTAGTAAAGGATCTTCTTTTCGAAGAGGTTATTAAGGAATATGTTAGGTCGTTGTTAAAATCGCCCTCTTCAGAGTATATTCTTAGGTGTTTCCAAAAGCGACAAAAACAAGAACGTCTCATCATTGTTTTCTCAGCTCCTTGCGATTCTTCCATTCCAAGCATAAGAGACTTAATTTCTCAAGAGCCGTTTTCCCTCTATGCTTTGTAGAATGCGCAGTACCCAGAGGTTTGTGTATAGCTGGGAAAAGCAGACATTAGATCCCTTCAAAGTCATACCACTTTACCCTTTTCAGTGTAGATGGGCTTCTAAATTGTACTTTATGTTAAACTGACATTCGGTTGCCGCAGTAGCCCTTCTTGACAGAAGCATTTTGCTGGATTCTCTACACATTTGCAAACTCTGTTTTCTTTCCCTGCTATAGTGGAAATAATTTCCATTTTGTGCATTTATTGTTTTTACTTGATTCTATCATCTTCAAATGCAAAGTATCAAAGCTATGCTAGCAGGGATTCAGTTTCACATTCGATGTAAAGATCCAGCATCCCACTTCTTCTGGGAAATCCTCCATTCAGCTGCTCCTCAGTGGCTTTAAAAGGTGCATCCTCAAGGAAACGATAAGACTCCTCACACAATTCACTGGTGCATAAATTGTTTTTCACTTATATTGACGTAATATTGGAAGAAATTCTGTTAGGGGCTTTTACGGGTTTCTCAGGTGTGAATATGCATGCAGATCTCATTTTAATCCTCAGAATGAGCTTCCCTTCTCTGATTTAACCTTAGAAGATCACATCACATGTACTCAATATTCTTTAAGCACTCACAAACTGATAGATCTCACCAAGGCACTCAAATTTTATTACTAAGACTTAACTACATTTTGTCCTTTCTCTTCTATGATGAAATCCCTGCATCATCACTCCAACCCATTGGTTGGCGCCCTTGTTCATTGTCGTTGGTTGCCCCCATGACCAGATCCCGGGTCTGCTTAAGATGTGTGATCTCTGCTGAGTTGCGGCCTAACGCGAACACTGTTCTTTCCCTACTTAAGATTGGCGCAGCTACGACCGCAGCTGTCATCTGCCCACATCAACCAATCTACCAAGGCTATGTCAGGCTCCACAAGAAGGAATTTTGATTGTGCAAAAACTCATGAGCTTCTGCTTCCCTTGCTTTTAAAATATGTATCTGCTGACACCCCAACTGGTCGAGGCAGACGACCACCCACCTAGAGCAATAGGGTCTGTCCTAGGTTTCTGCCTCTTAAAAGGCAGTTTTTCCTTGCCCCCATTGCCAAGTGCTTGCTCATGGTGGTACTGTTGGGTCTCTGTACATGTTATAAGGAGTTCGGTCTAGACCTGCTCTATTTGAAAGTGTCCTGAGATAACTTCTGTTATGAATTGGCGCTATACAAATTGAATTGATCATATATTTGCATATCAGGTGGTTGCTGGGTTTAGAGTATCTATATCTTTGCTATAGAGGAAATGTTTCTGCATAATGTTTGCTAAGTAGTATATTCCCTCATGGCTTGAGGTGCTCATAGGGAATAGCCAGTTCACTAGGCAGTGTATTCCGCTGGGGCCAAAGTGCTTCAGGGAATGGCCACACGGCAGCCAAGGTGCCAAGCCAAGGTCACACATAGCAGTTTCGTCACTAAATAGCGTCAGGCTCCATTCCATATTGTTTTGGGGATTAAGGTATTTGCGCATCACTCCCCAATATCTCTATGTAAACATATCTGCGGGGAGTGATGAGGTCGGAGCCTAGACGCCAAAATCTAAATATGCTATATTGCTTTAAACATTTCAAAGTGAGTTAGCTGACTGAAATGGAGTGAAGCCTGCGAGCTAGTTCAGGCAGTCAGCTCATGCTGCGCTGATATACACAATGACATGCCTTATTCCATAATCACTAACCAAGCGCACCCTTCCAATCTGGCGGCCTATTCAAACTGCACAATTTCCCAGCTCTCCCTCTGCTCTGTCAATGCCGCTGTTGCCCTGCATCCGTATTGCTGCCTGCTGCGCTGTAAGCCCCACCACCACCCCAGCATCCACCTGTAGACTCCAACTGGGGTTTAAGGTATTTGCACAGATATGTTTACATAGAGATATTGGGGAGTGATGAGGTCGGAGCCTAGATGGCAAAATCTAAATATGCTATATTGCTTAATAAACATTTCAAACGTGAGTTGGCTGAACTTTTTTTGTGTGTATTTAATGTGTGACTTTAACACTTTTCACATTTTCTCTTTTACTTAATATCTTTACTTAAAAAATCTCCAATAACAATGGCAAAAATATAAATACAATCTAGACACTTTGCAGTCACTTCAAGCAGAATATCACATATATCACTTATTTGCAAGCTCATGTGATGAAATATTTCCAGTCAGCCAGTTCTTATTCAGACCAAGTTTTTCTGGTCTGAATGAGAACAAATATAAATTGAATTTCAGGATGGATATCCTTGCATGATGAGCCTCTCTGCTATCTATAGCACAGATTTTACTGAATATTGCCTACTTCCACAGTGCTGGCTATTTGCTGGGATGGAATTATCCAGTATGCTCACACCTCACTATTTCTGCTTACTCAGGACGGATTAAGCTTTTGGTTTGTTTAGCTTTTCCAACATTGAGAAATTCCTCAACTGTAAAAAATAATTTTCAACTCATCAGTGTTCAGTATAATATCTTACACCAAGATACAAGGAAATTAGACTGCATGTGTCTATAATTCTTTTAAATCTATATAATTATTTAAAATTATTTATGTCAAAAAATCACATTGCTACATCATATATTAAGAAAAAACTGTGAAAGGTAATACCTGATTTCCTTGACAGACAGGAAAACAACACAACTCAACACAGCAGACTGTACATTCAACTGTGTGCATTAAAGTCTGCACCTGCATTTATAATAGGATGGTGAATTTGCCTCTTCATTATCAAATTAGCACCCCTATAGAGAGTAAGACAGACTGACAGAAAAAAAGACAGAGAGATGAGACACTGCATGGAGTAAGCAGATTACATAAGTCCTTCACCTCACATGCCTGACTATGTGACTGCAAAATGCCCAAGAGACTGAGGGATGGAGGAAGGCTGCGAGAGGAGAGGAGGTGGGGGAAGCGGAGTAAATTGAAGAAAATTAAGTGGAAGAGGGGAGAGAAGAGGGATTTGAGAGAGAGAGAGAGGGAGGCTGATGAGAGGTTTATAAAAAGGAAAGTGAAGATGATGTAGAGGGCGTATGAAGTGGGCCTCTGTCATTCTAGTTAATGCCAGTTGCCTCGCCTCAACGACACCAAAAAGACTGCAGCTGAAGAGGACTCTGATATGCAGCCTGACAAAAGCACTTATCAGATGCAGCACGGCTTGAAAAAATGCTGACGTTCCGGCAAAACATTGAAATCAAGTCATCTGAAAAGGCTGATTGATGACCTTTAAAATTGTCTGGCTGTAGCAAAGTGTCAGAGAATATGTTTTGTAATCATTTTTTACTCATTTTGGAAATTGCTGCATTAATCCTGCATATTTTATTAATTTAAAAAACAATTTAAATAGTGTGACAAAGTATAGTTTCTGTGTTAAAAACTCACATTCCTTTTATGTTCTGAAGTGGTTTCATGCTGAAGATAAACGTGTTATCAAAATAACATGAGTAAGTGCTTCACTTACATGTTAACGCAGTTCTCTTTTTAAAGAGATTTGGGTTATACAGCAGAGCTACACAGAGACTGTTACAAATCCAAATCACTGGAGCTGGTGAGGATTAAGTGTTCAAGGACACTACAGAAGGACAGATTTTTTTCAGTTCCTGGTTGAAAGGCAAGATCCCTCCTGACTAATCCACTCCAGTGGTGGAATATAACTAAGTACTATACTTAAATTAAAATTTTAGATACTTGTATCTTACTCAAGAATTTCCATTCCATGCAACTATCTACTCGTATATTTCAGAGGGAAATACTGTGCTTTTTTACTCCTCTATATGTATCTGTCAGTTATAATTACTAGTTATTTTACTCATTACAATTTAACATACAAAACGTTTGAAGAGCTCTTAAAATATAATGCATTATTGGGGGAACAACCAGTAGGAGGATGGAAGAAATTAAGGTCAACTCCACTTACTTCTGTGTATACTGTAAAAGAAAGAGGACATCCCTCTGTCTCAATGTAATGATTGGCAGCCCGTTTCGCTTCTGAGTTGACATTCGATGGGTTTGTTTACAGGGGCTGAAGGTTACAAAGTCAACTTCCAGTGCTAACAGGAGAGTAAATCCCATATGTGAAGGGAGATTAGCCGGAGATTTTTTCCTCTTTTCAGAGACACACTAATCTACAGAGTAGTGTAACAGATAGTGGAGATTAAGTTAAGTGGAGTTAACAAAGGCTTTACTGAAGGTTATGATGATTCTAAGTAATAAACCGAAGCTTTGATTTGATGAGTTAAGTTTGAAAATGCCCCACACATTGTCACATACAAGAAGATTGCTATCTCTTTTGTGGATTATTTCAGCAGGCACAGACCCAGACCTGACCAGCAGATGTCACTGTTGGCCTACAAAACACGGACATAGTTGCATGGCTTTTCAAGTGGTGCCTTGCAAGGAACCACACAAGATGAATATACTATTGCAAATACCCAAACTTAAAGCATGTTGATACTTATAATAAATGGTTAAGGTCAAGTAGGGACATAGATATTCAGTTTAGGCAAATAATTTTTGGAAATCAGTAGCATAAATAACACAATTGACGTTCAATGAGTGACTTCCATTAGAAGCATCTGGCTTAATTTGAAAGATATAATCACCCTACACAACAATGCGCTGTAACTGGCCTGTTTCTTTCCCTACACTCTGTAATTACAGACTATTATGGGCTCCCATAGTACAGATTGACCTTAATGAAATTAGGAAGAAATCTGCACTCATTCACGCACACAAATTTGAATACACACATTCTCACGTCTGCTGTGCATGGACGGACACTACAAATACACACACAGGAAATCAGATTACTCACACACAGCTGTGCAGCAGAAACAGAAAACCTGGTCACTACTTCATATTCATATCACAATCTGTCAGTTTAAATCTTCATTTATGTGCAGTTTGGATCATGGTGACAACATTTTATACCAATTTTGTATTAATTATGGAACATAAATATGGAACAACCCATATACATTTCCTGGTGGTTCATTTATCCTACAGCTACCCTGCCGTTGTCCTCCTCCTAATATGAACTAACAATTTTTTATTGTTGTCCAGAGGAGGCTAACTAAATATTCAGGCTTGGTTGGCTTCCTGTATTCATGAATACACTCAAGTCGCCCAGTTTTTGGCCACAGAGCAGCTCCACTCGACTACCTTGATGGTATTTGTTGAAAGTGTGGATTTTCCCAAAGGAGGGCAAGGAGTTCAATATCTAGAAGTCTTGTGGTCATAAGGACACCTCTGTCACCACCCACTGTTCCTTTCTTGACAAATTTTTCTATTTCAGTTACCATTTCCTCCTCGTCTTATCCTCTCCTCAATCCACACACACACACACACACACACACACACACACACACACACACACACACACACACACACACACAAACACAGACTCCTGGTCCCTTTCTTCAAACCTTCCTTCCCCTTTTCATCTCATCCCATTCTCCCTTACTCTACCCTCCCTTCCTTCCTTCCTTCCTTCCTTCCTTCCTTTCTTTCTTTTCATCACCTCTTCACCCGCAGCTTTTTCTGACAGGGAGAGCAGGGATGGTAGTAACACTGATCTGATGATTTTGTTAGTGATATAGCGATAGTGATATAAACATCAAGAATTCATTGTCATAACTCTCCTGCTTGAAAAGGAGCAGGTGTTTTCTGCTACATCCTGTTTTCGCCAGACATCTTTCAACTATGATTTGTAGTCATTCAACAGCAACTTTTCCATTTTACGTAATCAATGCAGCTGTCTACACTGGCTGTATAACGGTTCACACTTCATGCACGTAACAGTGACCCAGAGCTTCTTTAAACGGTTTAAGTCTGCGGCTGTCTGGCGGCAGACTCACAGCTGCCGCTGTTGTGCTGATGACATGTTGCTTTCGCAGCACAGCCTGTGAGTAAAAAAGGTGTTATACTGAATGACTTTGACCTCTTTTCAGGCTGAAGTTGGGCAGAGTGATATTAGGGGTTTGTTATATGGTTACCAATCTCCACACTCCAGAAGAGGTCATTTGTCTCACCCCGACAGGTGCAACCAAACAAACAAGTAGAGTGAGTGTTGAGACATGCCCACACAGTTCCTGAGGGAGGTCTACTCTTCCCAAAATAACTGAAAACACCTGTACATTGATCAACATCACTGTAAATTAGTCAGTTTTAGCCAAAAGGCACATTTTCTACTGTTGCCCTTGGCCAGATGTAAAATTAGCCATTAAAAGGATGAATCAATAATACACAACATGTTAGAACAGGGGAAAGCTAAAGGCTAAAACATGAAGTAGTGAAAAAGGATAAAAAGCTTAGTAAAAACACAACATCATCAGACATCAATAAAACTTATAAAATCAGCACAAACATTTGTTCTCAACCTTTGGGAATAACATATGTAACAAAATAATCTATAATAATCTTCAGTTACTAACTTTTGGTGCTTTTCACTGCATCTCGTAGTCTTGTTCAGCCAGTAGAACTGGTTCAGGGGTCCTTACATGACCTAAGTGTGAAAGTTTGGTCACTTGATAAAAAGTGTGTAAACAAAAAATATCACATGTTGTAATTGTTCATTTGAAAGTAATGACTGTTCACTGCATGCTTATATACCAAATACTGGTTTGCACAATTTGATTAAATATTACAAAACAACTTTACTGAGTAAGTTAGACTTCAGACAATTCATTAGAGCACCCTTTACTGTACATAATATCATCAGAGCTCCTTTTTGTTGTCACTGGGGATCAGCTCATGTAAATATTTTGACATATGTTATAAATTATATATATTTTGATAAGTATATGATGCATATGATGAAATGTTATTTCTAATTCAATTATTTCAGAACATATGATGTTTAATGTGCTCAAGTATTCTCCTTTTATATAATGTTTAAAATATTACATTTGGGTGTGATTTCAACAATTGCGTCTCGTTTAAATGTTAGAAAAGTTAGATTATCTCCTGGAGTTTATATTTATACTACAGAGTTTTTACACGTTTGTCATAATCAGGCAGTAAAACTACTCATTTGTTATCTCAAGATAATGGAAAAATTAAATCTGATCTCAAAGTAATAGGCTAAGACAGAATTATGACAAACTGCAGCTACTCTCAGTTTCCTTACTGAGACCTTAGTGGCATAAAATCCAATATACACAGTCACACTCCAAAAATCGGGAAATCTATTGACTTTAGTGTCTGTGACCTTTCTTGTAGCACCAGAATTAGGTCAAAGTGTTTATTTTTCAATGTCTGCATTTTTTGATCTGCTGCTTGCATACAGACCAAAAATTGTATCATAGTTCTCACAGCTCACACAGCTGGAAGAATTGTTGCCCTTCATAACACATTAACTTTCAAAGTGTATCTCAAGTCACCTCATTATCAATATACATTAGAGTCCCCCTGCCCTCCACACACAAATATGTTTTCCTTCTTGTTCCTACGAGTGGAAAGTTTCTCTGTGCTCACTGAAAATCTTGTTAAGAAGTGGGGCCTATGAGCATGATTTGTGACATCACAAATAGTTTGTAAATCAATTAAAAAGCAATTTCTTCTAATGAATTCGAATAAATAATCTATAAACACATACAAATGTATGACACCACTGAGAAAAAAGCGTCATCCCTATTCATAGTTTTCACGTGACGTCACACCCTCATTGGAACACCCACTTGGAGGGTAAAACAAGGCTTTCTTCTGCTGCCCACCTGCTAACTTAACGGTAGTGATTGTCCACACAGACCAAGTTTTTAAATGCCGGATAGTTATTGTGTGATCAGATGCACTAACTGACAAGGAGACAGGACAGGGTTGTGCCTCTACGGAGTAAAACCGCTGCCTGGAGGGAGTTTTTCTCTCCAGCGAGGCACCCAAATTACCTGAATAAACAGTCTGTATTCTGCTGAGTGTTAAGTTCTGTCGTCTCTACAGCTTTGCAGTACTTGCCACTGTCTCCTCCGCTGCGGAGTTTCACAGCGGGTGGTGCTGCTGTGTATATATATATATCTTATTAATGTCAGGAGGAGATCTACTTGCAAGAGTTAGGGTTAGAGATAGCAACAAAATAAACACCACTTGAGTTTTCCTTTCCCCTACAGTCCCCTTGCTGCCGTCAGGTCACAAACACCAGAACTCCCTTTGGCCAAGTAGCATTTCACAACAGGTCAAAAAGCCCAGAGGAGTCCCAAATGAAACCCAGACTAGTTCTCAGAATCAGCACACTAGTGGGGTCATTTGGATCCTCATCACCCTGCTGGTGTGAGATGTGCTTAATGTTATCAAACGTGCTTGATATTTGGTCAGAGCTCTTCCTGTGTATGTGTGATGGTCATATCATCTGCTCAGGACCATGTTGACTGCGAAAGTAACAGCTAAAGCTTGGCATTATTAGCCCTTGACAGATAAGTATGTTTGTATTATTTGAAAGCTGCAGTCACGCTTTTTGGTATAAGTGTGCATAAAAATGTGTTTCAAGTCAAATGTAGTTATATACAGTAGAAGTGGGCTATAATTCTACTTCTAGTTAATAAGTACGGTGGCCGACAAGGGCAAAAGGCGCCGCAAGCGGCAAAGCGCTACAATCGCAGGAATGATGTGAATCCAAAAACACACAAACACATAAAACAAATCAAACAGAAAAATGCTGCAATCACAGAAACGAAGCAGAAGCAAACACTTACAAACCCACAAAACAACTGCAAGAGAGAATCGCTCGACAAAACGGAAGTGCGCCAGGCCACTAGGGGGACCCGACCTCAGGGATGGACCAGTCCTGTGGGACCAGACATGAAGAAGAAGAAGAAGAAGAAGAAGAAGAAGAAGAAGAATATTACATTATTATAATTATATTATTTAATACTATTTAATATTTTTTAATATTATATATATATTTAATAATATTATCATAATTATTATAGTATTATTATAATATTCTTCTTTAATATTATATTATTATAATATAATTATAATATTATAATATTATAAAAGATAACGGCCAAGTGTTTAAAAAAAGACATAAAGGAAAACGTACCTTTTTACTCTCCTCTCCAAAACGTAGCCAACTTGCTTCTTCTTCTTCTTCTTCTTCATGTCTTTCGGGTCTAGTCCCACAGGACTGGTCCATCCCTCAGGTCGGGTCCCCCTAGTGGCCTGGCGCACTTCCGTTTTGTCAAGCGAATTTGCAGCGTTTCTCTCTTGCAGTTGTTTTGTGGGTTGTAAGTTTTTGCTTCTGCTTCGTTTCTGTGATTGCAGCATTTTTCTTTTGGATTTGTTTTATGTGTTTGTGTGTTTTTGGATTTGCATCATTCTCGTGTTTGTAGCGTTTTGCCGTTTGCGACACATTTGCCCTTGTCGGCCACCGTAAATAAGAGATTCGAAACAAAACCCTGTGGTGAACGGCAGGGAATTTATATATACATAAAAACATGTAGGCTATAAACAAATATGAGTTTCAGGATCAGGGACAGGTGTATTAAAACTTAATAAAACAGTTATAACTGTTATAAAACAAGCAGCAATAAAAAGATGTAGATTGTAGCAACAACCCTTCCTACATTCAAACTTTCACTTTCTCTGTACTTATGTAACACTGCTACTTTGAAACATAAAATATGCATTTTTTTGGGGGGGGGGGGGGTTCTTCAAAGGAAATACATCTGATTCACACCTAAAAAATATCTATTTTTATTAAAGCTAAGATATGACAGGTGGCATACACTCAAGTTAAACCAGTCAGGTTTATGTTCAGTACAAACCGAAACACTGGTTTTCGGTGAGACACATATGGGCGTGTGGGTGGACATGCTGCCCTAAGACAGCTGGTGAGCCATAGCTTGAGAGACTGGCTCTTCAGGTGAGGAATCAAGTGAAATAATATGCTAAGCAACCAAAAATCCACTAAATGCTTCAGTATCAGGCTTTTTGAGTGAACCCGGTGACACCAAGTCAGCATGCAGATGCCCTTAACAGTACTTGGGCTTTTTAAAAAAAACAGCAGGAAGACAACAGCCACTGCTTGTCCGCATCAGTCTAGTTGGTGTGCTGTGATTGGAGGAATTCACGATGTTACCATGGACCCTTTTTATTGCTGTCCCCATTTTACCTCCATATAGGTCGCACCCTCACCTCTCTCTGATAGCTGATTTACATTAAATGGCTCGGCAAGTAAATGCAAATTAAAAGATTTAAAGAGATGATTCAAACTTTAGTATTTACCGACTTCCAGGAGCTTTTTTTCCCATCTGAATAATGTCCAGATTTCACTGGGTTAATGACATGGAGGAAGTTACACGCCCCAGCTCACAGTGTGCGTGTAACTGTTCAGTGAATCATACCATAAATGCGCCACTCCATCAGGTGAAAACCCCCCTGCCAGTAACAAGGTTATCTTTATGGCCGCGATTGTTCAGCTACATGTCAGGTAAACTCCGAAGTCAGAGAGGGGGGGGAGAGAGAGAGGGAGGGAGAGAGGGGATGAGAGAGAGGGAGGGAGGGAGGAAGACTTTTTATTTCCAATTCCAACCTCTGTCCTTCACTCGTTTTCTGATTTTGACCCGGAATACAGGCTGGAATTAAGCCGACTTTCCCTGAAATGCACGCACATCACCGGTAAGTCTGAAACGGTCTCCTCTCACTGGACGGACGCATATAGCCTGCACTAGTTCACATATTCGAACTGATCAACTTTTTGATGGCGTCTGACAAAAGCAGTTTATATGGGCATGCATGTGTTTGTGGGTTGTGCTAAAAAGCCTGAAAGTTCTCATGCGAGCGGCTCAACAGGTGGTTCTCTGCTCACCGACTTGTAGTATTTCGCATCAGGGCCATTATTCATTTTGATAGATAGGCTCCATCAGGTCTCAACAGGGCAAAAGATAGCACGATTAATCTGTGTTCCCGCTCTTTTGTAATGCAATTTAGAGAGGCAGTGGTCATTACTGATAATCATATTGGACAATTAGTGTTGGATAAATATCCTGTCCTTTTCTGTGCGATAAGAAATGTGCGCGGCTCACATGCGGAAAACACGGAGCAGTTTTGCGTTTTTTTTATTCTGCTATCCGTCCCTCTTTATCTTGTTATTCTTTGTTAATTCTGTGAGTAATAAGGTTCTTAAATATTTGTGTTGCGGAGGCAGTTAATGTATAAACACAGAGGCTATAAACAAAGCGAGAAAAAATGTTTACAATCACACATTTCAGCTCAGATTCAGATTCAAAGCCAAAGAGGTTGGAGCTAATGATAAATCATCCAAATGTCTGTTAATTGAGTGTCTTAAATTAAAGCTTCCTATGTGAAGGACAGCTTGCATGTATAATACTGTATGTAAATGAGGAACTGGTTTCAAATGTGCCAATAAAACGACTTTATCACCTATCTGAAGCTTTTACTGTTGGAATATGTTGTAAAAAAAAAATATATGAACACTGTCCTGGATTCATCATGCAGGACAGTGCTTCAGTAGTCTCCAATACTCTCAGTCTAATTCATTTATTGAATTGGTGGAGGCAAGGGGATGTAAACATGGGGCCAATGAGAGCAAACAAATCTTTCATTTTTCCAATATTGGACCTTTTTAATATCACAACCACGATGACAGTTAGAATGAGTCAGTTCCTGACTATGCTCTGCTAAAACCTTTCAGCCCCCACTACTGTTGTGTTTTTTTTTTTTCTCCTACAAATTACTAAACACCGGTGAGCTTTTTTCTCCCCCTTCCTCCTCCTGAGTGTGTGTCACTAGTGAGTAAGCAGGCACAGATATACAGACATACAGACAAAAAAAAATATGTAGTCATATCTGTTGGACAACAAGGGAAGAAACTAGAATTAATGAATTAATTCTGCTTAGTTAATTAGCAACATGTTTCCTTCCTCCCTCTCACTGTTTTGAATGCTTAAGACTTAGATTTCACATTTGTTTACATATGGAAATATTTTTCTTTCTGAGGACATGCTAAACCTCACATGTCCATATTCTGAAAGTTTTTGTTGATATTTTTATTAATTTATTCATTCATATAGTGGGTTTGCTCTGTCTCCAGACATGATTTTGATTTACATGTACACTGGTATCATTGAGTCCATCACCTTGAATCTCCTAGTTTCTTTTGTTGTGATTAATTATATGAGTGGGATGTGATGGCCTTATTGGCAAAATACTGGCATGATGATTTTCTTTTGCTGGAGAAAAAAAATATGTGCGTAATGTTTTCAACTTGTGAGTCTGAGGGTCCTAAAAATGCCAAATGACGTATTTTAATTCACAGATTAATCACGGAAAGACAAGTCTGCACAAGCCATGTACAGAAACTCCCACCTGCCTCCATGGCAACGGGTTTATTTCAGTCTACTCTCTTAAAAATCAATACCAAAAAGTCGAGATAAGTGCTTTTCCAGCAGCATATTGGTATGTTTTAATATGAGACGTCCTGCTGTGCTTTGCAGACTCATTTCATTTCATCAAACATTGCGTAGTGTATAGGATTTTATAAATATCAAGAGAAAGATTCCATCATACAACACCGGCAGCATGTCAGTGCTTCCTTTCCTCCAATCACACAGTTTGTCTACTGCTGTGTCGTTGATGGGATTTGCCACCCTCCCCTTATGTGAGTGTTGAAGAAAGCCAGCTGGACAGTGAAAAAGAAAGAGCAAGAGAGCTTTTAGCATATTAATACTGTGTATCTAAACCATTCTATATACAGGCACTTGCATCTGACCCCAAAATAATTTGGGTTTTTCCCATCACAATTAGACTGTGCTGGACACTAACTAATTGCATTTACTCAAGTACTGTGTGTAAGTCAAATTTAGTACTTTACTTGAGTATTTCTTTATACTACATTTATGAAAATATTTCACTTTTTACTCCACTACATTTATCTGTCAGCTGTAGTAGTAGTAGTTACTTCTCAGATTAAGATTTTACATACATGTACTATATTGTGGAACAAGCACATTATGTAGTTGGGGTGCAAGATCACATTTCAGATGTCACTGAGTTGTTAGCAGTTGAACTAAAGATATATGGTTTTATTTTGAGAATTGTTTTGATATAAAGAAGAACTTTAGTTTTTTCTTTGTTACTAGCCCATTAATCTTAAAACCCTTCAGATTTATCTGTGACCCTTTGGAGGGGCCTAATTGCTGATGATCTAGTGTTCTTATGTAGGTTATATAGAGGCATAAACTGAGACTGTTGCATAATCAGTTAAGAACTCCCTAGGTTTAACTAAAGGATCTGAATACTTCTTTCACAACAATATACCCTTTCTTCCTTATTAAAAAATCTGGAATGTCTCAATAGGCAAATATTTTTCATTTTCATTTCAACTGCTAGACACCAGAAACTTCACGTTTCCACATCACACTTGTGTAAGTTGCATATTGAATCAGGATTAGCTTCCTAGTCATTTTGTCATAAAACTATGCTCACACGTGCATATAAGATCCAAGGCGAGCATAGAGAAACTTTCCTCCTTTTCCAGATGAATGTGAAAACAGTCTTCTTATGTCAAACTCTACACATACATCATTCTGTACAGTGAAGGTCAGACATTCAAGTAAAGTAACAATAAGTGAAAGACATTTTTGAGTTTTGACACATTTTAATGTTTTTTCTTTATGTTTTCCAGGTAATAACAGACTGGATTTATATAATTAATGGACTAATAGACAACACAGAACACCTTTTCCAGTAAAGGATTCAACCTAAAGGTCCACTGGTCGTCATGCTGTAATTGTTGGATCTAAACTCAGTAAATACACCTTCCACACTAGGTTTAAACCTACTGTTCCACGAGTTGGCTAACAGACACCCTTGCCTCCAATTTTTCATGATGTGACTGGATCTAGAGGTGACCATCTCACCTACTATGATGGAATCTGGTCTGTCACCTTTCACAGACCCTCTCCACCTCAATAACAGCAACAACAGCTGGAGCGGCCTCCCCGATGGTGATTCACTGAGGAGCAATCACACCCTGACCCTGCATGAGCGCTTTCACAATGCCCTGCTGGGGGTCTTTCTGGGACTTCTTTCTCTCCTCACAGTCATAATGAACCTGCTCGTCCTCTACGCCGTGAAGAAAGAGAAGAGCCTCCACACTGTTGGGAACCTCTACATTGTCAGCCTGTCTGTGGCAGATCTAATCGTGGGGACCACAGTTATGCCTCTAAATTTGGTGTATTTGTTGGAGGATGAATGGAAGCTGGGGCGGGCTGTCTGCCAGTTTTGGCTCATTATGGACTACGTGGCTAGCACAGCCTCAATTTTCAGCTTGTTTATCCTGTGTTTGGATCGGTATCGCTCTGTCAGACAGCCGCTTAAGTACCTGAAATATCGCACGCGGGGAAAAGCCAGCGTGATGATTTCGGGTGCCTGGCTGCTGTCGATGATGTGGATTATTCCTATTTTAGGATGGAGGTCTTTTACTCATGTAGACCTTAAACCCGAGGAGGAGAACAAGTGTGACACAGATTTCCGCTTTGTCACATGGTTTAAGGTTATTACTGCTGTCTTCAACTTCTATGTACCCTCAATTTTGATGCTTTGGTTTTACACACACATCTACTTGGCAGTAAGGCAACATCTGAGGGACAGAGAGAGAATCATTCATCCAACAGATTCATTTGGGGAAAATGAGAATGGACAAAATGCTCAAACACCCGTGAAAAGTGACTCCAAATCACCCAAGAGGGAATGTGAGGTTCCACTGACACTCTCTAAAAAACAACGGCTGTTGGACCAGAACACCCTAGATCAGACATATTCCCTTGAGGATGGCAATAAAACTAAAACCGCTTCATCTAGATCTCACAGAAAAATTGGTGTAAAGTGCCAGCAGACGTCATTTCTTGCCATGACAACAAAACGACTCAGAATGGCAAAAAAGGCCAAAAGGTGCTCCTTGTCTCCTGAGGAGAAGCAGTCAGACATTGAGATTCCCCTGAGTCGACCTTCGGTGCCACAGGACGTAATTTGCTCAGAGGGGAATAACGAGAACAAACTTCAGGCATCTTTAAATGAATGTCACGTCACAGTGCCAAACTCAGTGAGCGGTGTCTGTGATATCAGTCAGGTTTCAGACATGCAGAGATATACCTCTGTGCTCTACAACAATTATGACCCCAGTCAGGCTCTGCCTTGGACTGAGGAAGGGGTTGAAGATGACAAACTGGACCCGGCTAATGCGGTGACCCTGAGACAGACTTGGCAAAAGTTTATTGACCAATCACGTCAGCGTATCCAAAGTCTGAGGATCCATAAGGAGCATAAGGCAGCCAAGCAGTTGGGCTTTATAATTGCTGCTTTCTTGTTGTGTTGGATACCGTACTTCATTGCTTTCATGGTCATGGCGTTCTGTAAAGAATGCGTGCACCATGACCTACACATGTTTACCATATGGTTAGGTTACATCAACTCCACTCTCAACCCTTTTATATACCCGCTCTGCAATGGGAACTTCAAACGAGTCTTCAAAAATATTCTGAACATTCGTTTGTGACAAAGCCTAGCAGAACAAAATCATAGGTATCTAAATGCTGTTGATATTCACAGATAAGAACAGGAAAACTGTTGCATCAATTAAATTAAATTAAACATCCTTGCAAGGGTGAGCTTTAGATTAAACTGTAAATGTATTTTGAGCATCATTTATTTCTGTTTGTTCTTAGATCTTATTTTTGTAACTTACTGCCCTCCGATTCAGACTCATGGCAACAGTTGAGGATAATGTTTGAATTTGATGTTATTTATTTTGTCTATGTTATGCTAACGATAATAAAATGAGTCTAGGACCAGAGTCCTTTAAACTCAAAAGAATTTGATCTTTCACCCTCGGAAACGGGAGCATGAATCTACTGTCGTGGCCCTGGTCCAGAATGGAGTAAGGGGCTGGTAAAGGAAATGTGTTTTTAAAGAAAATCTTTTTTATTTATTTATTTTTGTGCACTATCAATAGATAGAACCAGAGATGTGACATGATACAGTATGGTCCTGAAATATAATAACATTTTAGAAGCACTGTCATGCATCTGTGAGTATTTCTTTTATATATATATATATATATATATATATATAATATATATATATATATAAGTTTTCCTCTATAATGTCATTCCAAGTGTCTGAGCTTTCACCCCAGGGAGGGTTGATATGAGATCAACTGTACCTTTATTTCACCCTTTTTTTTTTTTAGATTTTAAACATGCAGGCTAATTTTATTTCACTGACTTTTTAACACATTAATATCACCATCATAACAATAATCTATAGAAATCTTCTGGACTCAATTGACCTGTTTGTGCTTTGTCAACTCTTTATTATCATCATCAAGTATAATAGATGAGTGCATATAGCTGTGTATATATATATGTAGTCAGTTACATTTTATTTGTATAGTGCCAATTCATAATAAAAGTTACCATAGGACAATTTTCAAATAGAGCAGGTCTAGACCGTTGTTCTTATAAAATTATTTACAGAGGCCCAACAGTTCCCACTATGAGCAAGGAATTGGCCATAGCGGCGAGGAAAAACGTCCTTTTAAGAGGCAGAAACCTCAAGCAGACACCGGCTCTAGCTGGGTTGCCGGTTATATATATATTTATTTATTTACACACACATATGTGGCTGTATGTCTGAATCACACCTTTTCCCACTGTGAACAAAAACAGAGATGTGTTTGCATGACAACCACTTATATCCTTCTGTCAAACTCCAGAAGGATTTTGTGTTTCTTCTATGAAAACAGTCTTTTTACACTTATATTTTCTATGATGTACTGTAGCACTTCTTTTAATGCCATTAGCCAAAGAGCACCAAAATCCTGTGGGAAAGCAACCATAAATTTGAGACGTGTGAAATGCATTTGTATTGATTCAATATTTGGAACAAACACACTAAGTGCATCTATCAGTCTCTAGAGACAAAGATTTACAGCACAATTGGGTCTACCATTAAAACCCTTATGCCTGCAATCCTGTTGTGAAGAACAGTTCAAGTTCAATGGTGCTAGAATTTATATTTTACCAGTCCCACAATGTGTTCAGATTTAAAAAAACTAACAGTTTTTCATGTTAAATAATTTACACTGTTCTCATGTCCGAGGCCTACTTCTTTATTTCTAATTTTAATATGTGAATGATAGTGTTTGAAAAGGGTTGTATTACATTAAACTGCCAAATCTAGATCAAGAAACTTGACTTTGTGCATCCAGTGAATGCAGACGGGTTGGTGAGTCACTACTTAGGCAAATCAAACAAATCAGAGGGATGTGGAAGTGAGCTGGAAGAGCTGATGATGTGAACAGAAGAAGCATGTGTGTGATTGCACTCTGTTATCACTACAGTTCATCTCTGTCGATAAGATGGAGCCAGTGTGAGGCTGATATTCAGGGAACACGATGTTTTAGATGCTCTTTTTAAATTTGTTCACAGACCAAATCTATCTATAAGTTCTAGTAGAGACAAACAAATGTCCTTTCTTCTACCAAGGTATCTTTACAGCATATTCTGTGACAATGGTTTTATCGTGTGCCACTTAATATTTTCATGTTCATGTAAATAATCACATTTCTGCAAGAATGGATTTTCAATTTGGTCAGTTTTCACAATCAATTCTAGAAGCTTCATTTATTTTACCCCAGAGTTGTATTATTGGCAACAGAGAGCAGAGGTCTTGGTTTAACATTCAAATGATTGATTTAGATTTAATGATTATGTTGTTTGTAATAAATCTCTTTGTTATTACGACCAGAGCATACCTATAATTTCAGTGATAGCAGGCACACAGCATATACTGTGTATGTGTGTAGAATATACTTGTGTATGAAGCATATGCTACATGGATTAACCTGACTGGGGCTCTGGGTAGAACATTTTATGATGAGGCCCTGTTGCAGCCAAGTCGTGCATATGGCACACTGTATATGGTGATTTAATTGTTGTTGTTTTTTGCTCAGAGCTACAGAAACAGACACCTAACAACCTGGTTGGTTTTCTTCATGTTATTTAGTTTGTGTTAATTTGCTCAAACACAACTTTACTTAGGAATATGCACCACATAAGCACAATTGAGGTTGTGGGACTAGATTTTGACACAGGGGGCCATCACCAAATAGAATTATGTTATAATGCAGAACTCAGCTGATTATTGTATTTTATGGTGCAAATTCCCAAATAATCTAATCACCAAAAACACAATGAACCCGGGCCCTTTACCCAGTTGATAATCCAGCCTTGGCAATTCATATTGCTTAATCTACATTGCTGATCTCCACAAATACATTACAATTTTGTTCATGTAATTTTAAAATGTTGTCACAGTGTTTTACAATGTGTACAACATACATACTTCTGTCATTAGACCCTCGATTGCATGTAGGCTATCCACTCAAACCATTAGATCAGCATGGAAAGGTGGCACAATTTTTTGTTTTCATAGTAGCCAAAGGAACACCACCAACAGGAAACAGCCCTATGCTGGCTGTTACTATGGTAACAGTAAAAACATTACCAGCACAATGACAGTTGACTATGATATACCTAATAGATGCTTCACTGTAGGTCAGAAAGGTAGCCAAGCACTGTTAGTTTTGTAATTATAACTTGCACATGCAGATTTGCCAAGAACAACACAAAGGGCAATAAAAAAAGGGGAGAGGTGAATGAAAATGTGAAACATGGGCCATATGCCCGGTTGAACAACAAAATCCAATGTAGAAACAATTTAATGAGGTAAAATTGTCAAAGTAGTTTTTAGCTTGGTTTTTGGGCCATCCATATCTCAATGTCAAGTCTAAAAGTGTAGTAGTACATTACTTGGCAGAAGAATGAAATATCTTTGGCTTACTCTTCATGTTATGGCAAAGAAATTACAGGCTGGTGTTAATATCAATGTTTTTACATCATACAACCCCTATTACTTTCACTACATGTTGTAGCATCGACATGCCGAACACAGTCGCCATGGGGGCTCAAGCTGTTCAGCTGAAGGTCCCCTTGACCAAATAAATATAATTCATACTATTGTTACTGTTATTGTAAGAAAGCTTGGCAAACAGCCTTCAGTGTCAGTCTTCATTCCTTTTAATGAATGACTTAGGGAGGACCTTTGCACTTTACCTCTTTGTTTTTCTCTATGGGTGAACAGGATGAAAGTTAATACTTATTATTCTGTGGGTGATTTATAGTTGTTTTTTTTTTTATGTTGGTGCTCTTTAATCAGACAATTGTACACCATATCACACTGAGATCGTTTGAGGTGGTATATGGTCAGTGTGTTGAAACTCTAAGCTTTTCTTTTATTTATCAATGGCCCCTCAAAATATGTCTTTACATCCCGGTGTGGCAGTGGTCTCTTTCATGGATTTCGGAGGGGTATAGTAGTAAATGCCTATGTATAGTAGCTTGATATCCCAGGATATTTGCACTTATTTGTTTAATAATAAATCAGTTTTTAATGTGATATGAATAAACAGGACTACATGAGGACAATTTCCACTGACATGGCTAACTGCCTTGCCCCCAATAACAACAATGTCTCAACATATTTTGTTCTAGTGAATTTTACTGTGACTCTGTGCAAGTTTCTTTTGAGGAATGCGCCTTGGTTCGATCATGAGAAATGAAAAGGGTTCTTCTATTCTACTGGCAGTGAAGAAAAGAGCAATTAAAACAGGACAATGGTAAGTGTGAAGCAGAGATTGACAATCAAATGTATGAGAGCAGAGAGAAAAATTTCTAAACATTTTGAAGAAAAGAAGAAATTTTTGAAGTGCTACATTTGCTGCAGAAATGATTAAATTCATTGAATAAAAATTATGCCTATTTATTTTATTTATATGGCTTAGAGGAATGTTATGACAACAAAAGTAGGTCAAAGGAGCCCAACTTGATTTTCTGCCTACTCTGACCAGTGTGAATTACAGTTAAGTAAAAACACTGTTAAAATTGTAAAAACATTACATTAATGAAATACTATAACTGGTTACAATTTCTCTCAAATAAACCTGCAAAAACATCAAGTATCAGATACTGAAGAAAGCAAATGTGTGTTCGGTATTAAGAGGTGGGGAAGTCGATTTGTGAGGGCAGCTTTAATCCTGCACAGCATTTAAAAAGTGCATATTATGAGCAACACAATCAAGCTGGTGTTTGACCAGCAGTTCACAGCACGCTTCCATGAAACTCACTGTGGGATTTGTTGCCTTGTTTCACTCAACCAGTTCATTTGGCTCACAGAATGACACTGAACTTAAAATGACCCAGCTGAGTTTAGGTCCAATAAGTTCATTGCTCACTAATAATTGTAATTATTATTTCTATTGTTAGTAAACAGAGGGTAAATCAATCTTATTCCATCATTTCAGAGCGATAATTTCATCCGGTACTTCAAAGTATTCCTACATTTCAACTGTAATATGTTGGTTAGCAGGTGTTTATGCCACTTAAGGGCTTATTTGTTTCATAGTTCAAGGAAGCTACTGTGGCCAAGAACCAAATAGTTTTTATTGATAATAGAAACAACTTCAACCCGTAGACTAAAAAGTGAAATAATAACAACAATCACAATGAGTCAATGGTATTTGGGTTTTTTTTTAATCAACATGGTGGATATATAGACAGATTCCAGTATTTTTAGAGTCACTATATATACACTATAATTCAAGTACTTTTAGACTAACAAAAGAGCAAGAGAAAAAAGGAGTTTGATTTTTTTTTATCAGAATTTTATTAGTGTGGAAAAGATTTATAACATTTAGACATTCTTGCAAATATAACTTAAGTTACATAAAATAAAAATAAAATAATAAAAAAAACCAATTCTAAACATTTCATGATCTTTGCTAAAGCACATCACCTGCCTGGAGGATTCAACATAAAAACATTAAGTCTTAATCATTTACACTCCTGAACACTGTACGTTTCCCCCCCAGCAGTATAGTTTAGAGACGACCCCTAACTCATTGTCTCAGAGTCCGGCGCTCAGATCCAGATGGAGACTGTTTGTGTTTCTCCGGTGACCATCCTGGTGACAATGAGCTCGTAGCTCCTGTCCTACATTTCCGGAATTGGAAACTTCTTCCTGTGGTTAAAACACAGTTTACAGGTTTCATTCCTGACTCAACCTGTTTACACCTGGTACGGATGTAACGCTGACAACGTTACTTCTTCTTGAACCTCCCAAACGTCTCTGTTCAGTCCCGACATGAAAAGAAACGGCGCGTATAAGTTCCTGTCAGTTTTCTCATGCTTCATCGTTTGCGCGTTTTTGTTTATATTTTGGTTCTTTATCTTTTACTCAATGATACATGCACCATAAAGGCACACACTAATGTTACAGCTAAGCTAGCTGGCTGGCTTGCTTACTTACCCAGACTGCACTGCTTTATTGACAAGTCCCGTGATCACATGATCGAGTTCACCAGGAAGTAAGGATATCTGGTAAGTGCACAAAGCTTAGCTTGTTACAGTTAGACATATCACCGTGTATCCGGCTTGTTTATCGTTAATGTATCTGGTTTAAAATACAGTTATGTCGTTATGTTGTGGTTCGTTTCCTTGGAGATGTTTGTCCTGTGTAAATAAAACGCTGGAGCAGCTCAAGCAGTCAGAGCTTCTGCTTTCACTCTGTGGTCTGTGTTAACTTTATGCACAGGAGCTGACAAGTGTGAAAGTCCTGAGAGAGTAAATGTGGAATTTGAACGTACATAAGATTTCCTGAAAAGCTGAAGAATACCCTTAAAGTGACTTCTGGTTAGAGGTCTGGTGCTATTGTTTGGAATAAAGAAGAAATAATCCAAATAACACAAGACTGGTTGCATTTCTCGTTTGTAAACTGTGGAATTGTTGGAAATGTTAACATTAGTAGTTATGGATGTTATCAGGTGGCATAATAATGAGATGTGCAGATAGTATCCATGGTAGATTCATTTGTGATCGGTAGTTTATTGTGAAAAATCTCAGAGGTAATAACAAGTC